>NC_133121.1:102415486-102763848 GCF_033568475.1 Henckelia pumila
CATTTTGATCTATAAGGGCGAAAAAAAAAAAAAGAGCGAAAAAAAACCAGCAAGCTTTTCCAGTCACCGCAAAAGACAACACTAGAAGAAAAACTCAATGGCATTCAAAGGCTTCTCTATGTCTTCACCGCCAATTTTCGATGGGGAAAATTTTCCCGTTTGGGCTGTGAAAATGAAGGCATATTTGAAGGCATTTGACCTCTGGGATGCTGTGGAAACAGGTAGAGATCCTCCACCATTGAGAGAAAATCCTACAATAGCACAAATCCATCAACACAGTGAAGAGAGCGCAAAGAAATACAAAGCTTTGGCTGCAATTCACTCGTCGATTTCAGAACCTATTTTCACAAGAATCATGAACTGTGAAACAGCGAAACAAGCTTGGGACCAATTGAAGCAAGAGTTCCAAGTGAGTGATAGAACAAGGCAAATTCAAGTTCTGAATTTGTGGAGGGAGTTTGAGATTCTTAGAATGGATGATTCTGAAACTTTGAAGGATTACACCGACAGGCTAATGAGGATCGTGAATCAACTCAGGCTTCATGGAGAAGATCTGCAGGATAGAAGAATAGTGAGTAAAGTCCTCGTAAGTGTCCCAGCGAGATTCGATGCAAAAATCTCGTCGCTGGAAGATTCGAGGGACCTCTCAACTATCACTCTGACAGAAGTAATGAATGCATTTCAAGCCATAGAGCAAAGAATGAGCATAAGGCAGGAAGAAGCATCTGAGGGAGCATTCATGGCAAGATTAAGTGAAGGTCATTCAAGTGGTGGAAAGAAGCATGCTGGAGAAAATAAAGGGAAAGAGAAGAAATATAGTGAACAAAGAGGTGGAAGAAAAGGCAAATATCCACCGTGTACTCACTGCAAAAAGAAATCGCATGCTGAAAAAACATGTTGGTTCAGACCAGATGTTCAATGCAAAGCTTGCAATCAATTTGGACATATTGCAAGGTTTTGTAAAAAGAAAGGAGAAACTATCCAGCAGGCGCAAGTGGCTGAAGATCTTGAGAAACCACTTGAGAATTTATTTGTTGTTACACATCACGCTGCCGAAAAAGAAGTAAATACATGGCTTGTCGACAGTGGCTGCTCAAACCACATGACATATGAGGAGAAAATCTTCAGAGAGTTGGACAAAAGTTATGCTTCAAGAGTTAGAGTGGGAAATGGAGCATGGGTAGATGTCAAAGGCAAAGGCACTATCAGCATCAACACTCCCGAAGGTACCAAAACTATCTCTGAAGTTTTATTTGTGCCAAACCTAAGCCAAAATTTGCTGAGTGTTGGGCAATTGATGGAAAAGAGATACGAATTACACTTCAAAAATAGGAAATGCATAATAGTTGATCAATGGGGGAATGAATTATTGACTACACATATGAGGGACAAACTTTTTCCCTTGAACTCTAATCAAACTAGTATGCATGCCTATTCCTCTATGGAAGTTAATTCAGTGCTTTGGCATAAGAGACTTGGACACTTCAGCTATCCAAATTTATGTCTATTGCATCGAAGGAACCTGGTAAATGGCTTGCCTGAAATTGCAGAAAAGAATGAATTATGTGAAGCATGTCAATTTGGTAAGCAACACAAACTGCCCTTCTCTGAAAGTAGTTGGAGAGCTGTAGAAAAATTACAGCTTATACACTCTGATGTTTGTGGGCCAATGAGTACAAAAACGTTGAATAATAGCATGTATTTTCTGTTATTTATTGATGATTACTCAAGGTTCTGTTGGGTGAGGTTTTTGAAGCAAAAATCAGAAGTATTGTGGGAATTCAAGAAGTTTAAAGCACATGTGGAGAAGGAAGTTGGCTGTCAAATTAAGATGCTTAGATCCGACAATGGAGCAGAGTATGTCTCCAAGGAATTCAAACTGTTCTGTGATAAAGAAGGAATAAAGCATCAACTTACTGTTCCATATACTCCACAACAAAATGGAGTAAGTGAAAGGAAAAATAGAACAGTAATGGAAATGGCAAGATGTCTTCTGCATGAAAAAGAATTGCCCAAAAAGTTTTGGGCTGAAGCAGTAAATATGGCAGTGTACTTACTGAATTTGCTTCCAACAAAAGCCTTAAACTTTCATGTCCCATTCGAAAAATGGTACAATAGCAAGCCTACTGTTGAGCACTTGAGGATATTTGGATGCGTGTGTTACATGCATATTCCGGAGGAGAAAAGAGACAAGCTTGACAAGAAATCAGATGTTGGGATCTTCTTGGGGTATAGCGATGTCACAAAAGGTTACAGAATTTTCAATCTCAAAACTGAAAAAATTGTTGTAAGTCGAAATGTCAAATTCGATGAAGCTGCTAGTTGGGACTGGAAAGAAAAGAAGCTGAAAACACTGAATAAAGTTCAAGCAGAAACTTTACATGATAAAGGAACTGCAATCATTGAGGAAGAAGACTCGGATGATGAGGACCAAGGTATACGAGGAACTAGATCCTTACAAGAGATTTATGAAAGATGCAATGTAGTGACACTTGAACCAGCGAACTACAATGAAGCATCAAGTCATGAAGGCTGGAGAAAAGCCATGGAAGAGGAAATCAATATGATAGAAAAGAATCATACGTTGCAGCTGGTGAAGAAACCGAATGATCAAAAGGTAATTGGTGTTAAGTGGGTTTATAGAACCAAACTGAACTCAAATGGTTCTATTAACAAACTTAAGGCAAGATTAACACCGATACTTTTGCTCCGGTGGCAAGACATGACACAATTAGACTTCTAGTAGCTCTTGCAGCAAAGCATGGATGGAAGATACATCATTTGGACGTCAAGTCAGCCTTCCTCAATGGTGTACTTGAGGAAAATATATATGTAGAGCAGCCTGAAGGTTTTACAGTCTCCGGAGAAGAAGATAAAGTCTATAAACTCATCAAGGCACTCTACGGTTTGAAACAGGCTCCACGAGCCTGGTACAGCAGGATTGATGCATATTTGTTACAAAATGGCTTGGTTAAAAGTGAAAGTGAAGCCACATTGTACACACAAAAATCTGGAAATGAGGTAAAGCTAATGATTTCTTTATATGTTGATGATCTTTTGGTGACAGGAGGAGATACAATGGCTGTAGAAAGCTTTAAAATGAAGATGGAGCAGGAATTTGAGATGTCTGACTTGGGAGAGATGGGATATTTTCTTGGAATGGAAATTATCCAATCAAGTAAAGGTATTTTCATTTCTCAAACAAAGTATGCATGGAAAATTCTGAAAAAGTTTCATATGGATAAAGCTAAACCAACAGCAACTCCTTTGGATGTAAATGAGAAGCTAGAAAAGGAAGATGGAAGTGAAAAAACAAATGCTTCGGTTTATAGAAGCATTGTTGGCAGCTTGCTATACTTATCCTCGACAAGGCCAGATATAATGTTTTCAGCAAGCTTGCTCTCAAGATTTATGTAAACTCTTACTAAAATTCATCTTGGAGTGGCTAAAAGAGTTTTGAGATACATCAAAGGGTCTACTGATTTTGGACTTTGGTTCAGCAAATTTGAAAGTGGAAACCTTCAAGGTTTTTCAGATAGCGATTGGGCTGGGAGTCTCGATGACTCAAAGAGCACATCAGGTTACTGTTTTTCTTTTGGAAGTGGAGTTTTTTCTTGGAACTCAAAGAAACAAGAAGTGGTGGCTCAATCTTCAGCAGAAGCAGAGTATATCTCAGCTGCAAATGCTGCAAATCAAACTGTTTGGCTTAGAAAAGTCTTGACAGATCTTGGTCACCCTCAAGAGCAAGCAACAACAATCTGGGTTGATAACAAATCAGCAATATCCATTGCAAAAAATCCTGTGCAACATGGAAGAACCAAGCATATTAATGTTAAATATCATGCCATACGAGAAGCTGAGAAGATTGGAGAAATAAAGCTTGAACACATCAGCTCAGAGAATCAACTTGCAGATATCCTTACTAAAGCACTTCCAAGAGCTAAGTTTCAGCTGCTACGTTCAATGCTTGGAGTCTTAAAGAAGAGTATCAAGGAGGAGTGTTAATTTATGATATTCTTCAACAAAATCAAGCAATATTTTATTCACTTTCCTTTATTAAATAAATTGCAGTATCATTACTGCAGAATTAGGGGAATAATCTTTGTTTTAATTTAGAATGTTTAGGGGCTTGTTTAGTGGAGTTGATTATGATTGTATTTCCTATATATATTTGCTTATGAGATGAATAAAATAATAAATTATAGAATACAAATCTTATCAATATCCTCTCTGATCTGCTTGATTCAAGGTTTTGAACTGTTCTAATAAGACAGTCTATCAGAGATATTGGGCATTGGTCATAGGTTCCCCGAAGCAACCAGAAGGCTTAATTTGTGCCCCGCTGACAAAGGTTGTCTCTTTGACATGACAGCGTCCTCTTGAATGCTGGATTTATACGACAAGGAGAATCACATTTCTTGTTGTTGCAGGTACTTGTAGATGATGGAGAAACTGACAGGGTTATTCTGGCTCATAACTCTGGTTTAGAAGCTTCCCAAGAGGCGATAACTGAATATCGTGTGCTTGGTCCCATGATCAATGGATGCTCTTGGATTGAGTTGTGCCCACGTACAAGCTGCAGACATCAGGTTCCGCAAAGAAAGTTGATGTCCTTTTCCTATTCTGAGTATTTGAGAATTACTTGAGTTGATAAACATTCTGCAATTACTTCACATTTTACATGTTTTACCCTTGGCGCAGTTGACTACTTTACTCGGCGATGTTTTTGATTCTGGTACAGAGGACAAAATATGCACCTTTGAGTAATTGTTACTCAGTTCTTTTTGCAGCTTCGAGTGCACTGTGCTGAGGCTCTTGGTACTCCCATAGTTGGTGACTACAGGTATGGTTGGTTCGTTCACAGAAGATGGAAGCAAATGCCCAGAGTTGATTTCGAACCGAACACTGGAGAACCTTACAGATTGAAGCGGCCTGAAGGTCTGGATGTTCAAAGAGGCAGTGTCTTATCAAAAGTTCCCCTTCTGCATTTGCATTGCAGGGAAATGGTGCTACCTAACATTGCAAAGTTAATCAATCTTAACAAGCAAAAATTCAGAAAATCTGTTGCAAACTCTGAGCAAGATTCAAAACCAGATATCCTGCGTATCGTGGCGCCAATGCCTTCTCATATGAAAATTAGTTGGAATCTAATGTCCTCCTATTTGGTTTAGAGCATGTCTGGAAATGAGCCTTATTCCCCCAATAGAATATCATAGTGACTTAGAAATATGAACTCACAATTAAAACATTAAGTTCCATACAAAATTGAAAGTTTAACCACTACATTCTATGTTACGGCTCCTCATCTTAAAACTTGAAAGGGAAATTTAGAAGTTTGGTGTTTGAGTGATGTCTCCCTCACTTTAGAATTGTGTTCAATGTATGCACGAGTGTCCATTAAAGTCGGCGAGAACTTGTACACTATATTTGTGTCGATATTCTAATGATTGTTTACTCAGGGCATCTCCAGTCTTGAACCCAATTTTTGGGTTCATTTTTGCTACATTTAGATACCGTTTGGTATCATGGATGAGATGTACGATAGATAAATAAAAACATGATGAGATATGGATAAGCAAGACATAATTATGAATAATATGTTGTTTTGTATGTTTTTTATTTTGTAAGATTATTGTGTTTATTTTCTTAATTGTCATTGTCAATTTCACACAATGTCACTTATATGACACTCATCCTCCACTAATACCATGGGTGGAGAGATATTTGTCATCAAACCTACATCTAATCTCATATCGGGCCATGAGATATCATTGGGTTAACAAAAAATGAGAGAAACATGAAATGAGTAAAAATTTGTGTCTCATCTCACTTTCATCTCATATATCAAACGGTACCTTAGAGCATGTACAAGGATGTGACGAAGTTGGTGTGGTCAAGTTGACAACTTGATCGCATGATGATGTCAGCGTTGATAACTTCATTGTGTGTTTCTACAATGGTGTGGTGATGTTATAATGGTGATGTTGAAATATTAATGTTTTTAATATATTAAATAATGTTTTTAAAACATAATAAAATACACAAATTTATAACAAATCAAAAATAAACTTAATTAAATTTAAAATTACATTAAAAATGCACATAAATATAAAAAATAAAAAAATATTTTTTAAAACATAAAAAATAATTTTAAAAGCATACATAATATTCCAAAATAAAAAAACAAACATGAAAAAAATACACATGAATTAAACTTGACAAAAATAAATTTAAAAAAATATAGTCGTTGACCTTTTTAAATATTTTTATTAATTATTCTTAAATTTTTGATTTTTTTTACAATTAATTTCATTTATTTTTAAAAAATAATGGTGGGCCCCGCGTGAAAAAAAATTAAAAAAAAAACAAACAATAGTGGTGGGCCCCGCATAAAAAATAATAGTAATAAAATGGGAGGGCTTGACCGCGCGGAGCCCCCTTACATGACCGCACGCGAAAACTTCCACGTGCGGTTTCCTCGCCCCTTGGAGGGGGCGAGGAAAAAAAGGGGCGATCAAGTTGGACTTGACCGCCCAACTTGATCGTCCCTTGGGGATGCTCTTATAGTGACATCAAAGGTTTAAAATCTTTTCTATTTTTTAAACATTTCTTCTCCAATCTTTAACCTAAAAACAATATTTTTGGGGATCTCACCATCCAATCACACGTTGATTCTATCATTTTAATTTATTTCTATTATTTTTAATTTTTATTTATATATTTAACTAAATATATATTTATAATAATCAATTTAATTTGTATAATTAATTAATTATTATTCATATATATTATTTTTTAAATAATTTAATAAATTATAAAATAAATAAAATGTCATATTATAAAAATAATACATTTTTTTATATAGGATATTATGTTGTATCTTTAAAAAATCAAAACTTTGTTTAAAAAAATATTGAAATTACGCTTAGTAGGGTGCACATATTAAAAAAAATCAATATTTTTTCTTATAAAAAGAGAAACATTTGGGGTTATCTGCGGGATCCACGCGACAGAATATGCACTTTTTACAGAAATAAACATGGTTCATAACCATTAACCCATTGCCTCCAATAGTAGTAGGTTCATTTTTGAAGTTTCATATTTTGAACTTCAATCCATAAACCTGCCATTGGAGGTGTCCTTAAAAATGTACTCGACTACAATTAATATGATGCTAAATTCAAATATGTGGTTCTCAAAAATAATATTTTAACCATATAGTGAGCGTGTCTTTTTTGAGACGATCTATCTATAAGACATGTAAATTGTAATAAATCAATATTTACAATAAAAAATTAATATTTTAACCATAAAAAATAATATTTTTTAATGGATCAATTCAAATATAGAAAACTCGTTTCGCAAAATTGATCCATGAGACTGTTTTATATGAGTTTTGGTTTATATAGATTGTATCCCAAAATTTTTAAGCTAATTATATTTAAAGTTTTAAGTTATTAATTTATGATTAACAAATTATTTATTTATTTTTATATAATTTACTAGAACATGTTTTATAATAATAAATTATTTTTATTCGTCCATTAAAATGGCAAAACAGTTACTTCATAGATTAATACATTATTTTATTTTCGAGCATAGAAGTATATATATGCAAGATATTATTTGATAAAAGTTTATTCAATAAAATGTTTTTAACATAATAAATCAAAACCTATAATTAAGCTTCATTGACATTATTTAATTCTGTCCTTGACTCTTGATAAATCATAAGTCATTTGGTACATGAGATGAAAATGGGATGAGACACAAATTTTTATTAATCTCGTGTTTCTTTCTTTTTTGTTAACTCAATGATATCTCATGGCCCGATATGACGTTAGATGTAGGCTTGATGTTAAATACCTCTCAACCCATGATATTAGTGGAGGATGTGCGTCATATAAGTGACATTGTGTGAAATTGAAAATGGTAATTAATAGATTAAACACAATAATCCTACAAAATCAAAAACATACAAAACAATATATTATTCATATCTATGTCTTGCTTATCTACATCTCATCATGTTTTTATTCATCTATCGTACATCTCATCAATGATACCAAACGGTATCTTTAAGTGCATGATTATGTTTCTAATCATACTAGATATATATTAAATATAAATATATATATATTGAGTCTTGATCCTCCGTACCTTTTCCAAAACAACTCCGATTGCCTTGAAATTTTTACGATATAATCGTCTCGAAAATGTGAATCCATTGATATATCATATGATACCAATTTCAATTTCGGTGGTCGGAATCGTGAAGATGGCCGAAAATTGCAGATTTCACCCAATTTTCGGTCATCTTCACGAGGTATCATATGATACATCATTTGATTCACATTTTCGAGACGATCCTATCGTGAAAATTTCAAAGCAATCGGAGTTGTTTTGGAACGTGGGAGCACACGGATCCCCCGCAACCTAGGGTGTGAGCTGTCCAACAAGTGATGTTCACTTCGTGTCCGACCACTAAAACTCGGTGCCGTGTTTTAGTGGTGCGAAAAATAAAAAACAAAAACAACTAAAATCCGGCGGAGACGAAGTGGATAAAAGTTTGTTGGGCAACTTAAAACTTCTCTATATATATATTTGTGTGTGTGTGCACGCGTGTATGTGTATTTGTATATTTAATTTAAAATATATGCAGATATACAGATGTAATAAATATGCTTAATGTGCATATACATAGAGCTAGACTTGGCCTCTAGGATTGAATACGAGTAGCCCTTAAAAAATGTTTGACCTTTATCTAAAGACCAAAAGCAATTAATGTCACGCCAATAATTTTACTATAAAGACAATTTAAACTCTTATCCATAAACTTTTCTGACAGCACATTAAATTTTGGAAATAAATACAAAAAAAAAAAAAAAAAAAAAAACTGGAAGGAAAATACAAAGCCACGAGCCAATTCTCCGAACTTTTTGAATGTGGACACATGCAGCATGAATTGACAGCTGTAAGTGCATGTGCATCTTGTTCATTTTATTCATGCTACCGTTGATTGTGGAGTGTGCAACATAACATCACGGAATTGATTTTCGTTTTGAAAGTACAAATACAATCTTTATTTAAATTATAATCTTTATGTATTTGTCCGCATTACAGACGAGATTTGAGTATGGGTTCAAGACATGCTTATTTCGAGCAAAAAAATTATAAAAAAAACTTTTAAATCTACCTAAATAAAAAAAAATGTTAAAATTTGATAAACAAAAACCAAAAAGTAACAAAATTACAGTTTTTCCTACGAATTAATATTAAATGTTAAGAGACAAAATTATCTATACAATATAATAATGCATAAACCCCTTAGAATAATCACATTGGTCAAATTAATGAATGAAAAAAAATGTTCTTGCTAATTATAACTTTCATCTTTCAATTATATTTTTTAATTTAAAAATATAAAAAATGTTCATTATTTTTAGATGTAATATAAACCATTTATATAATATAAACTATTTTTGCGCGTGAATTTTTGCGTGCGTGAATTACTATTTTATGTTAATGAAAGTGCTATACATGTGAACAAAATTCCAACTTTAGACAAAACATGCAAGCTAATTAATTTCACATGCATCAATGTGACACTTCAAATCATCTCCCAGCATAAATGATTACAAGATTTATAAATTCTCATCTATATAATTCCTCTTACAACCCAAAATCTATTGAATCGCACCTCTTCTGAATATGTCAAATATGCAATGCAATAGTACTTGGTAATTTAAAGGGTGCTTAAAGAAAGCATAATTCACAAGCACAAGTTAAAAATCTGCAATAAATCATTTGCTTATTATTGTTTCAAAGTCTGAAAAAATAAATACAAAACACTGTAATTTCAACTAGAACACCTTTATTCCACCGACTATTTACAAAGAGCCAGTTTAGCACATACCAATCAGTGGCTACGACAAGAATACTACATCAATCGAACTTAAAATAAATCACACATTTTTACAGTTCAATGAGTCAAGTTTTCCTATAAAAAGAAGTGAGACTTTATACATTTTCACAGGAGGTTCTAAACTCTTCATGCCCCGACCATTTCACCACGGATATCATCGACGATTTTAAGGCGCTCCATCGAACTCTTTCCATGCTGCTGCTTACACTGATGCTGAGACCAGTAACTGTGGGCGGATAAGACTCGGTTTAAGAGCTCCTGTGGCACTGGTTCACCACGTCTTTGCTGAGGGGATATGCTAGCCGTGTGAACCAAGGTTTTCCATTTATCCTGCATAAACAAAAAAACTTTCATCACATGGTGAAAAGTTTGATTTATTTAATTATTTGCTCGATTAACTTATTGATTAGAATCTAAGCATATCCAAAACAATCCATGTGACAGATTCTTTAGCTTTTAATGAAATCATAGTACTCAACAAAAGATTAATCGGGTATCGTACATCTATAAGCATGTGAAATACAGATAATATTTGGCAGATCCTCTCCTAAAATGATGGATCTTATATTTAAAACTGACGAAAGCATTCTTATAAAACTAAATAACAAGAACTTAGATCCTAAATCAAGAAAGTATACGTGTGGAAGAGGAAACAAATTTCTAAAAACTAACAGAATTCAGATGACATGACACACAATTCCTACCTTCAAATCAACATAGGTTCTATGATCCGCATCCTCAAAAGCACGCTTTTTAACGTCGCGCCACCTGTACAATGAAGTTTAATTAAAGATCTCAACATATGTTATTGAAACATAGGAAGAAGAGAGGATATCCGTCAATATTCTCAACAATCTACACTTCACATCCTCCAAGATCGTCTAGAAGTTCTTACCTTCCTGTCCCAAGATTTTCAACCGCCTCAACCAGGGCTTCCACCTCTGATACGGAAAACGGTCTCCTTGTTCGACGCTGCGAAGCTTCACCGCGTTTAAGTTTCGGGTTCACTGGAACTAATGCTAGTGAATCCACATTCATTGGATCGACTGGAACCAATGCCATCAAATCGGGAATTGAACCATCTGTCAGTGCGTTAGTAGGGGTCTCTGGAGAGGAGATAGGCTTTCTGTTATCAACATTAGTATCCAACTTAGTATCAACTGGAACATCGGAGGAACTCGAAATCCCCGAACCAAAGTCTGTAGTGGTGGGAGACCTGAAGATATAATACATAACTAACAGGTCCACCAAGAAATGGCAATCAATTAAAGAAATATCATTATAGTAGAGTTAAACCTAGCTAAACAGCATCATTTCTCAATCTGAAAAATAGCTGGACATTCAACAAAAGTAAACTGAAGAATGAAGATATCATCATACCTAGGTAACTGTTGATCAGCATCACCTTCACATGGCAATACGAGGGGAAGCTTCTTCTGTGTCATGGATGATGAAAGATTTGACAACCTTGGCTCTAATGTAAAATCGAGAGTATCAAGATTGCAACTCTCGGAAATACCAGCCTGCTGCAGAGTTCTATTCTCATCTCGGACCTTCTTTCCTTGAAGAACCACCCCTACTCGTATTCCACCACTAAGTATAGCAGTAAAAGCCTCCAATACAGTTCTCTGAACAAAAAATGCGGAGAACCCCAATAGTTTAGCTTTCATGAATTAAATTTCCGAAGCATCTTGCCATGCAGGAATAAATCTCCACCACCCTTATGTTTTAAATGATGGTGATGTGGTAAACCCTTGCAACTCACACCAAAATGGCATGTCTCGTTACATCACAAGAAAAAATGCCTCATGTCTCGCCTATACACAAGAATAAAGATACTATATGTCGTATGTAACAGTGAAAAATGAAAAAAGGGCAAACCTTCAGCGAACCAACAGTTGTAGTTTCAGGGACTTCAATATAAAGTTCTGGGACCCTGAAAGACTTGATGCTAAATTTCACTGAATGAAGAGAAAAAAAAATCCATAAGAACTTCTTTTGTATCAAACAAAGATCAAGCTAGAAAAGGAATCCATGAACTTTGTAGTCAAATCTCTTGTACCACGAGAATCCTTTACTTTCTGGTAACCTTTCACTGAAGCTGGCAGTCCACTTGCTGCAAGATATTGCAATGATGCCTCAGAAACATAGCTAAAAATAGAACAAGTAATACAGTAAAACGAAATGATCAAGGACCTCGCTTTTCAGGGGAACTGGAGATACTTTCACTGCTGGCCTTCTGATCATAGGCAATGGTAAAGCGATGATCAAATAGTTTCCTTTTCTTAATAGGTGCTCTTTGATACCTTTCTCGTGCATAAATGTTCTTCCTGTATCTGTAGAAGGACCTCATTCTCTCACCTGGTAACAAATATTATGTTGGTGGGAGTTGGATATAAATTTCACACAGAGATCATAAAAAAGCAGAAATTTAGAACTCAAAATAATATAAATATTTCAATCCCACTTACCAGAGTTGTAAAGATCACAATCCTTCAGTTTTGGAGCTACTTTCCAGTATTTGGATGTCAACATCTTCCTTATCCTACGGTTTCCATTCCATGGTTGTGGCCTAAAGGACCTAATCTTGGTGCTAGGTTTATTGCACCCAAAAGAATATTCGTCATCATCACTACTTCCTAACTTTACATTATTCCAGTGGTTACTTAAGAAAGCCCCAGTGACGGGGTCCCGGTACAAGGGCAACTGTACATTGCTATCTGAATTAATCAGTACATTAGTATTCACAGATTCTGCAGCTGGATCCTTTACAATCGATGGGGTAGCCACAGATACGTCGCTAATATGATTTTTGTTATCATCTGACTGCGATTCTGGTCCATTCTCCATTTTGTTATTAAACCTATCATCAGTCTTGCCATCACACAATCCTAGCTTAATATCTGAATCAACATTCTTGAGTAAGCCCGAGCTTGCATGTACAAAAGAGCATTCCAAAATGGGAGCATTTCCCTCAGATGGAAATCCCTCTAAATCGGACAAGAGATTACACTCCTGAACAGAAACTTCCTGAACAAACACACTCTCAGCACAACTTCCATGGTCAAAGCCCTCTAATTTCGAAGGGTTACCATGTTGTCCCCCAACAAAACCATCTCGACCAATTCCAAGCTGCCCTTTCCCTTCGCCTGCATTACTGCAAGCAGAGCTTTCACTCTCCTGCAATAACTTTCCAGCTACAGCTGCAAGTAGTTCAAAGGGGCAAAGTTCATTGTCTTCCACCAATTTCTTGCATGTGCGGCCTTTCCTCTAGAGATAAAAACAAAGATGAGACACTAGTCTGTATATACAATAAAAATGGCGTAAAGCACATGATTTAGAACTAATGTTACCCGAATCGATCTAGGAGCCCTAGGAATAACTGGAACTTGGAAGCCATTAAACTTATCATCCAACCTCTTCTTTGACACCATATCCTAGACAGCATGCCAATATGAAATCATCAAATGCAATGATGTGATGTGAAGTCACCCTCAATCTACAAAAGTTGGGCATGCATCAGTCAACAGGTAAGAAATCACAGTTTCCTCGCAGATGGTATATAATCAATCAAAACACAAGTCATGAACGTAGTCAACCAAAAACCAGATAAAACCATGCTAATGAATCATGACCACTTCAAAAGTGTGGCTAAGTAGTACGTTCCAATTGTCCACGAAGGAGAAGAGTGACCAAGTAGTCTCCAAAAAAGCATTTCAATCTATGACCAGTCCAAATTCACATTACAGATTAAACAAGCTTACTTTAACTCATCCATGTTTCACAACCGAGAATGGAGATTTGATCATTTACAAAACAAAGTGTTTACTAGATCCAACAAAAAAACGACTTTTTCACCAACACATTTCCATCTAAAACATAAAACTTTCACATTGATAAATCAAGAGAGACCGCCTGGAAGCTAAAACAGATGGAAGGGGGGAAAATCTAAACAAAAAGGTAAATTTCTTGAGAAGTAAATTAAATAATCTGTAGGACACCACTCTCTGAACTTCTTTTTACATCATAGAAACTTCGCACAATGGCATCCAAAAACTCGACAAAATCTGAACAATTAAAACGAATCAAATAAAACCACAAGTAGACGGTTGCAAACTTCAAATTCAAGAAAAGATACAACACCAGGCATTTTAAGTTGGTCTTCTTTTTTCTTTTTTTTTTGGTTTCAAAAAAAAAGTTGGTCTTTTTTTTTTAAATTTTTTTTTTAAAGTTTCGGCAGAAAATACCACGCCAAACTTGCACTAAATTCCAGATCTGCCGCTAATTTTAAACAACAATTCTCATTTTTGCACTCTAACCGAAATCACTCGAACGTAAATCACAAAATTTAGCAGAATTCGATCAGATCTCGGGGAGATCACCCAGAATTCGGGACAAAAACAAAAACCCAGAATCTCACAAACCCACACCAGAAATCCGAACCAAATCAGGGGAAAAAAAACAGAAGAAGAAGAAGAATAAGAAGAAATCGGAAGCAAAAATGATCACAAACAGAAATCGAATTTTACCCGATGATTGATCTGATTCGCGGAGAGAAATCCTTCTTGAACCTTTGACGTTTCTATACACAAAATTCGAATTTACGTCACGCAAATGAACTGTTTGCTTTGTTGTTGTAAGAAGTTTGTTTATATAATAATATATTATTATTAATAATAATATTTTTTATTAAACCTCTGGGATTTGGGAAAATACAAGCAACCAACCCAACCAACTGTTTATTAAACCCCCTCTTTCAAAAAAAAAAAAAAAAAAAACTGTTTATTAAACCCCCGCTATTTAATTTAAATCTAATTATTTCCCATCCAAATCTCATCATTTACATTTTCATAATTTAATTAATTTAATTTAATACCATATTGTAAAGTCCATAATTTTATCATGTAACTTTGATCGTTTACATAAAAATCATCACAATAAATAGAAAACTAATGATATATCTTTATTAAAAAACATTCAACCCAAATATTCCTATGATATTATTTTAATATTACTTTTTTTTTTGTAATCGACTATTTTCACGGATATAAATTCGTGATACGATATCACACGAATCTTAACCAGCATTCAGATCCATTCTTTTCAATTTCCATCAAATAAAAAGTTGTTGAAATTTTATTCATAATTTGTTTAATGTTAAATTAAAAAAAATGAATTCCCAGTTCTATGTGTAGGTGTATATAAATATAAATAAAATAAAACAAGGATGAATGAATTTTAAAATTTTATATTTCTCAGGATGCGGTGGGCATATGTGTGGATCAGATAATGAATATTTTATTGACCACAAGACCGGATGAGCCGGTAGGAGGGGTAAAATAGTCCGGTTAAATAGGTGGGGGGTTGGCCTTAAATCTCTTCTTCTAATTCCAGGTTGGGAATAAAGTTTGGGGGTTTTGTCTATGCTATTTTATTTGAATAGTGTTCGAATGGAGATTCAAACGGTTTATTTTTTAAGCATTTTATATGATTTCATTTCAAATGAGATTATCTTAAATGCAAAAAAAACACGAGTCGTTGGTTGTAGTATATTGATATTGTCCATGTGCTAGCATAAACAAATCCAAAGTTTAATACTCATATGCTCGCATAGACAAAAGCGGACGTCTGGACCACTTCCTATTTCTTATCAAACTCTTTACAACCACCACTATGCCTATCTCTTAGATAGAATGTGCCACGTGTCACCACACTCATTTACTTATTTTAATCATTAATTAATAAATATGCATTTTCATAAAGTACAATATCACAAACTCTTTTTATATACGACAGTATCGTGTTGGAATTGTATTAATTGTATTTATCCTAACCAAAAAGAACATCAAAAACTCATGTGCGGTCAAAGTTTTTTGTAACATTTTATTCTTCGCTCTCTTATTGTGTGCTATTTAAACTTCAATAATGACATGACTTTTCTTTCCTTATATTCCCAAATTTTGATATTTTCAAAGCTTTTGATTGATTTTACCAAACTTTATAGCGGTTTCACCGATCTATTTTGTGAGATAGGTCGATCGAGTTCATGTTTACAATTAAAATTATATTTTTCATAAATCAAATGAAGTCAAAAATTTGTATAACAAAATTGACTCATAAAATAGTCTCATATAATGCTTTTGTAAAATTTGTTGGTTGTAGTTCACTCAAAATATGTTTGATACCATCTCAAAATATATATATATGTTTGATACAAAATTTTAATTTAATATATATTACCAGAACTACCATCATTTTAGTCAATTAACATCCTATTAAATATTGTTATTTGATTTTTTTTAAAAAAATATATTAGTATTGTTTATTAATTGAGTTATTTGCACCAAACACCCTGTGAAATATTAAAAATGCACACTTCTCTCCTGTGAAATTTTAATAGGCGTCTTCATCCCTAACCTTTTATAAAATTAGTACACTCGCCCTGTGACGCCCGAGGCTGAGGAGGCAGGGAGTGATCGCCGGTGCCAAGAGGTTGCACGGACAATGAGCGGCTCCTGGTAGGCTTCTAGGCGGAGGAAGATATGAATGAACCGATCCCTTGCCGGAATGAGAGGGGATTCTGAGACTGTGTAGGTATGGGACTACATAGTTGATGAGGGCTTAAAAAATTTCATATGTACTGCTCATATAAAAAAGATGCATCTTTTTTTCGGAAGCTCATCATATAAGAACTCCAAAGTTAAGCGTGCTTGACTTGGGGCAATTTTAGGATGGGTGACCTCATGAGAAGTTTCTCAGGGTGCGTGTGAGTGAGGACATAAGCACGCTGAAAAGACTCGTCTTGATATAGTGGGTCGTTACAAATGATATCAGAGCCGACCTCTTTTAGTACGGTATGGTTCGGGGACGAACCAAACGGAAGCTGGTGGGCATATGACGCCCGGGGCTGAGGAGGCAGGGAGTGATCGCCGGTGCCAAGAGGTTGCACGGACAATGAGCGGCTCCTGGTAGGCTTCTAGGCGGAGGGAGACATGAATAAACCGATCCCGTGCCGGAATGAGAGGCGATTCTGAGACTGTGTAGGTATGAGATTACATAGTTGAGGAGGGCTTAAAAGATTTCATATGTACTGCTCATATCAAGAAGTTGCATCTTTTTTTCGGAAGCTCATCATATAAGAACTTCAAAGTTAAGCGTGGTGCGTGTGAGTGAGGACATAAGCACGCTGAAAAGACCTCTCTTGATATAGTGGGTCGTTACTTGCCCCTTCAGATGGGTGATTGTTGCGCACGCGCCCCTCATGCGACTGGGCAAACATTTTGATTTTTTTTTTTGCACCAAATACCCATGTGAAATATTAAAAATGCATATTTGACCTCCTGAGAATATAATTTTTAAATCTATTCAACCCATAAAATATCCAATTATAAATATTTAGCAAACATTTTTTGTTTTATTAATTTTTATTTTTTATTTTAAATGTATTATCATTAATTACTTTATTTTCTAAAAAAATATTATTACTTTATCCTGCTATCCAATTATAAATATTTAGCAACAATCACTCATCTGAAGGGACGAGTGTGCTAATTTCATAAAAATTCAGGGTTGAAGATGCTTATTAAAATTTCACAGGAGAGAAGTGTGCATTTTCAATATTTCACTGGGATATTTGATGCAAATAACTCTTTATTAATACCATTTACAACTATCGTTCTGAAAAGAATGATCTAAAATGGTACAAAAATCTCATAATCGAAATATTTTTTAAAAATTTCAGGTGATTAAAAACTGACTGAAAACTTTATTTCAAGAAGCATAAAACTCTGTAGAAGGGGTAAATGTGCTATTTTATTCAGAGAAATTTGCGGTGCATATGAAATTATACAAACTTTATGGGTGGGAATGAAATTAACCATAAATCATGCTCCAAGCTGATTGTATGGATTATCCGAAACAGAAGCAGTAGCTGCTGCCTCATCAGCACTGATCGATCGATGGCGGTTCTGAACCTCTGTTTGTGCGCCAAAGTACCCGCAATTTGGAACCCTGTAAGAGCTAGTTTTCTGCAACAGAACTCGACCCAATCCCTCATCCCTTCTATCTCTTTGCCCGGCCATCATGCGCCGCAGGTACATTCCAATCAGTGGCGACCCATATGAAAAAAGATTCGAACTTGGTTGCGAATTTTACAAATTTTGGTGTAGTAGGGTGTATATTGGATAAATCTTGGTCCACGCTAGGATCCCATGAGAAATATGGAACAATTTTCTCTCATGTTACATCTATTTCTTGCTTGCAGGGAGTCGAAACGCGGAGTTTATGGGAGTCTATTTCTAAAGTGAGTTTAATTGCGGTGTTAACAACTTCTGTTGTTTTGGCTTCCAATCCGGCCCTTGCATTTAAGGTAAAGCTTTTCTCTACGGGGAAAGTTGGATTTGAATTTCACCACTGAATGTTGTGTGCTGTGTAAGTTGATGGTTTGCTGGTCTGACTCGGTCTATGACTGATGTGGGAAAAAGGGTGGAGGCCCTTATGGGGCTGGAGTAACTAGGGGACAAGATCTTACTGGGAAAGATTTTAGCGGGAAAGAATTGATCAAACAAGATTTCAAGACGGTATGCATCACTTCAAATCATTTCCATCTGTGATCTTGAATTTTAGGAACGATCATGGCTTGCATTGTCATGCGTTTCGATCTTCTTGTTTATGCTTGTACAAGAGATCAATGCCGGGTTGAGTTAATTTGGTGGTTTTGTTCCAGTCAATACTGCGACAGGCCAATTTCAAAGGTGCCAAATTATTAGGAGCAAGCTTCTTTGATGCGGATTTGACAGGTAGTTTGTTTTTTCAATTGTAAATGTGTCAAGTGATGGGCGTGATACACTCATTAGCTTATGTTGGTCGAGCAAAGTTTTATTGTCAAACAACTGATGGATTTGAATTAATCAATTAAAATTTGAGTGTAAATCAATCCTCCACTCATGCACTGGTCATATACACACCAAAAACTCTTATGAAATGTAACTCTTGGTACAGTGCATCTTCTGATGCTTGGTTATAGATGATAGTTTATCAAATCAAACCCCGTATATTCATGCTTCACCCCTTAGTTAGATTATGGTATTGTGCAGTAGTTGAACTTTTTAATTCTTTTTTATATTGTGTCAGTACTTTTGTGTCTGACTGGGAAGATCCTTGAGGAATAACGCTGAGGAAAAGGGACCAGGGGAGTTGGAAGAAATTTCTGTTAATTTTTTTTGGTGGGGTTTTGGATTAAGTGTTGACATGGAGTGGGCGGAGATTTATCAATATCTGAGATTTATATGAAACTGATGACTTCTTAAATAAACTCCTTGAGTCTCTATGCTTGGTTATCTGCTTAGCAGGTACTATCACTGATATCACACATAAAATAGGACTGCTGAATCGGCACTTCTTTAAAGTTGACGAGACCTTATATTGGAGCGAAGTTAAAAACCAAGGTTTCTATACATTTTCGTCTTGGTAGAGTTTGTTTCATACTCTCCTCTGTCAATGCCTCAGCTGTACTATAGGTGCAAACTATAATAGGAATGAAACACAAGGTACACAAAATGACACAAACAACGGCTACCAGCTGTTTCCAAATAGATTTCACCGGTCAAATTTGCAAAGGTGTTTGATTTGCACCAAGCATATTAGTTCTGGCTTCATTTCTTATTAACCTAGTTTTGATTTTTATTTTTGATTTTTATCATTAACTTTCATTATTTTTATGATGTCTCAGGCGCTGATCTTTCTGATTCTGACCTTAGAGGTGCAGATTTCTCTTTAGCCAATGTAACCAAGGTGCTAGATACTCTTTGCAGAAGAATTCTGTTTTATGGTTTTCTCCTTAGTCTGTTGTTTCAACATGCAAAGAATTATTCTACCAACCTATACTTATGTATTAAAAGGTGGGTGAAATAACTGTAGGCCCTTTGTAGCGACAAACATGAAGATGATAGGGCGAAAGTTTTGGAAGATGCAGTTTAACTTTAAATTCATCAACAAAATCTATTTGGATATTCTTCAACTTGTTTTCAAAAGCTGCAGAGAGATGCATCTACAACTTTGAACCGCCTCTGCACCAAAATATGCACCATGGTTGTTAGAGCAAACATGGGCATTTTACTTCATATCTGAGGCATAAATTCTGTGTACACTTGGAGGATAGATTAGGAGGTTTGGAGTGATGGAAGCCTTGTTTGCCCATCATGCATTCAAGAGCGAACAATCATCCAACTGAACCTTTTTTCTTGGGATTTAGTTTATTAGTGATTGATTGCATCAGAGAAATTATATTAAAGAATCTACTTTTTGAGGAGAATGCAATTTCTTGCTTGCAAAATATAATGTCGCATGTTCGAGTGACTTCATATGATATGAAATCATGTATACATAGGCAAATTTGAGCAATGCTAACTTGGAAGGAGCTCTTGCAACGGGAAATACATCTTTCAAAGGTTCAAACATCACAGGTGCAGGTATAGGAGAAATATAAACCATAACTTATGTTTTCCTTGTATATTCTTGTTCCACAACTTTATTTAACCCTTATTCCTATAACCATATCCATTCTCCCATGTGAAACTATGGAACTCTGTTTGATTCCAAGTTTGCTCTTTTTGGAATGTCATTTCATGGTCGGGAACTCTAGTTCCGATTTCCATTATTTTCAGTTCTAATCTCCAATATCATCTTTTCTAATCAATTCCCGGAATGTTATCGTGGTATTCAATATACTCAGCGTGAGAACACTGTAGAACAAACCCTTGATCATCACATCTTTTTCCTGGATTTCTCTGATATTTGTTGTGTTGTGTTTGGTACCTATCAGACTTTACCGATGTTCCATTAAGAGACGACCAACGAGTGTACCTATGTAAAGTTGCCGACGGGTAATGCTTCACAAGTGGATCTTGCCATTACCTCTTTCGCACAGCAAGGCTCGTGTTTGACTGTGTGGTTTTCATGTTTTCTTGATAGGGTGAATCCAGTAACAGGTAATGAGACACGAGAGACGTTGCTTTGTAGGTAACATGCCCTTTCGGAGGTACATAATTTCCATTTTCCTTTGTGGGAGACGACACTCTGAGCCTGCTATGAACTACCTCATGTTCTATGTGCGTACCTTTTATCAAATCGTTCAATTTTAATATCGTTGTTATATTTGTAAATTAAGGAATTGTTAGGTTTCAGACTGTTGTAATTTACTGTATAATTTAATGTTTGTCTCCTATAATTTGGTCTAATACTTTTTCAAACTTGGCCTGCCTGCTTACATAAACAACTCCAAGTGGGTTTCAAAATTTCAAATCTTTCAAAGTACATGCGTGTTTGACACAAGACATAGAAAACCAAAGGAAAATGGAATGTTCTTCCCCCTTTTAGGTGATTCTTGATAAACTTTAGTTTTGATTTTTTGTCATAATGTTTCAATATATTAGTTTGATTCAACATACAACCTGGGGAAAAATAAAGATTGTTACTGGCATTCCATTCACTATACAGACTATACATGAGTCGGATCAAGCATGAATTCTTTTACAAAATTAAACAGTGAGACGATGTCGCAAAAGTTAATGTGTTTCAATTATTGACAGAAATATTACCATGATCTTCTTTGAGTTAACCGTTGGTTTTCTGTCTAGGAGTAGTACTTCACTTTGAGTCGTGGCATATCTATCTAACAAAAAAGTTGAAATTTATTATTTTATTTTGGGTGGATGATAGACTTTAATGATTGCTTATACTAAACAAGATAAGATCCTAAACAGTTTATTAGTCTTCTAGATGAATATATTTCTTCAAACATTTGATTAGGTTAAGATATCATTATATATGTAATACAAATTGTTGTTTTAAGAAGCCAAAGAACCCTGAGAATGGCCAAATGAGAGAAACCACAGCACAAAACTACCAACCAAAACACACCTTTTGATCAATTATTCTGTAGCATTCGTGCAATTCAATTCACCCTTCATAAATGATAAAAATCCCCCCCCCCCTTTTTCACTTCATGCACACACTTCTCCTCTTCGAACACTGCAAATGGAGCATCAGTCCAGTCCCGCTTTCCCGAAATACTCGACGAGAAATCCTTCATCCTTTCAAGAATCAGTGAGTTACAAAGAGTTGGTTTGGCCTCGTATATATTTTACCTTTGATATCAGTTATTTGAATTGGATTTTCACTTGTTCTTATTGAGATATTGTACGCTCGTGTTTTCATAGGATCGAGATTGCATGGAATAGTGACAATTGATCATGTCTCAACTTGAAGTACTACAAGAATGTACTTAAATATTCAGTGAAGATAAGAAATTTTCTTCAATTTCATTTGAATATATATAAACAAGCAACTCTATATTTAATTCAACCATATGTTATACAGTTATAGACATATAATTTCACTTGCTAATTAATTCATGGAGCATTGACTTAATCATAATCCAAAAAATTAATAATTCTGAAAAGTAGACGTTGATAGGGTAGGTATGTGCAATGCGTGTATGTATTTGTCATCAAAATCATTATCTAACATATAAATCGTGATATTAATTTTAAAATTATATTATTTTTGCCATGTTTTTTTAATGCTATGGTGAATGGTGAGATCAAATACATATGATAAAAGTACGTCAACAATTATATTATTTGACAACAATGATTGATTTAAAATTTTCAATGATATTTAAGATATATAATAATCAGACAACTTAAAAATATATCAGATAGTATATTAATTATTCATCTTTATAAATCATTCATCCATATTTAAATCGTACTTATTACTTATCCATAACACTAAACGGTAGTTTTTAAATCATTCATCCATATTTAAATCGCACTTATTACTTACCCATAACATCAAATGGTACGACGTAACAATTAAAAAAACTACTAAAAATTAATTGAAAAGCATAATGTTATCATGAAAATAACAAAACAAGATGCATGGATCCCGACGTTTCAATAGGGATGATGTTGAAATTTGCATACGACTGTTCCCATGTTACTATCAAATACTTATGAGGAATCGATTGGGAGGTTATGTGGTCTACAGACTACACACACAAATGCAAGCGAAGCATTTAAAATAATAATAATTAATTTTTTTTTACCAAGACTAGAATCTCTAGCTTGATTTTTGATTTATTTGATGCGGTGCGTAAAAAAAAAATCAGTTAAAATTTCAAATTTTTTATTGTTAAATGGGTCAATCCAAACAAACAAATGGATTAAAATACAACTCCACACGTGCTCCCAAATGAATTATTCATTCCATTAAAATTATAAATGAAACATTTGTACATCAAAGCAAAGATGTGATTTTCTCGACTACTATTTGCTTAGTATAAAGTTAAGTCATTTTCTTGCTCTTGTTTTTTTTTCACGAAATTTCATTTTCCTAAGGGCCAGTTGTGGTTAACAGCACTACAACAGAGGCGACCCCATCAACTGATAATATAAAACTCGGGTCCAGTCTGCTTCAGCTCACGAAGCCGTATTTGAATTTCCGAGAACCCCAAAAAACACACACAAGAAAAATTTACGAAATTGTAATTTCAAAATAAATAAGACACGACATTCATTTTAATGGTAAATATTAATATTATAAATTTAAAACAGAACCAAGGGCAACTTTCATCAACAAAGTTACAAAACAACAACTAAGCCAAAAGTTTACACAGACCATACAACACAATCTAAGATCCTTAGATAACATGACCTTTGATGAAAGTAATCAGCCAGTAGCCCAGTACGAGGAATTACTTAATACGCGCGTTTATTCGGACACGGCCCTTTATTGTTAGAAAGTTTAGCAGCCAGTGTCGACACCAGTTCAGCAGTTAAGAGTGGTGAGTCTCCATCTGATTCAACAGGAAATTGCCTTCACTATTTCTATGCACCTGAACTTTGAACTTCTCCTCTTTACCTCCTCTGTTCACCTTGAGGAGCATGTCGAACTTTGCAGATGCATCGTCCACCTAGTACAGGAGAGTTGGACAGAAGTGATGATAATTATCATCTTATTTGCAAGCGATTTTATAAACTTGCACACACTCGTGTATGGAAGTGCATTTTCTATCATATATGGCAGTACGTTTTCGATGTACATTAACTAAATGTTCGGAAAAAAAAATGACTACATCAAGAAGCCTTTTTTTTGTTGCCATGAGATAGGGTAAGTTTCTACCAAGATCAGTTAATGAAATGCTGGACTATATCATATAGCATCATTTCACTGGACTCCGGTAAAATGGCCAAAATATAAATTCATAAATCACTCGATTTGAAAACCACAGAATTGCCCAACTTTTTTGTTACAGAGGTGGCAAAGCATCTATCAATACAATAAAACTTCTACTCTCCTTGATGATCTTTGCCAATCCATGACTTTTATATCACAAAGCAAGGAAAGTTACGTGTAGCGATTTATGCAGATAGCACAAACCAACAAGGCAGCCAAAAGAATCATTGATCGAACCGATGAATTCAAAAAAATGCAAAAAACAGGGATGTCTTGAGAAGAACGACTACCATAAAAAAGTCTATTCGTTTTGAGATTCCTTGCATTGATTAACAGGAGCCAAACAATAAGCGATATACCAAACATAAATATCCATGCCAAAAAATCAAATTAGAAATCTACCTCAGCGTTTGCGTGGACAATTTCCCTAAGTTCATACGGGAACAACGAGTTAGATCTCTCCTGAATAGATTTCACAGCATGTTGTGCAGCATCTTGAACAACTGGATCATGAACAGGCACTGATCGCCATCCACAGGCCTGCTCATCTGATTTGCAACAAAATCTTAGTAACCATTTTCAATCCCCACGGGAAGGGGGGGAAAAGTCTTTCCTTAACTAGAGGCAGCAATGAACTTCTTTTCTATTGTGCCAACCAAAATTCCACAAAACGTTTCACAAGCATGCATGTAAACAAAGAATTAACAGCATTCACTCTATCTCATTCATAGAGAAAAGGTGTCTATGAACAAGATCAGCATGTGTATAGTTCAACAAGGTCGATAAACTAGAGGCAGCAATGAACTTATATCGTGAAACAACTGAACAATTGGCAGCCATACCTTTCTTGACGCCAAGATCAGAGGAAGTAAACGACGGAACATCTTCAACATGCCTGAATTCTTGCAGCTCCTTGAAGTTCAACCACGGTTTTACCCAAACTTTAGCCTCGTACAGCTTCTTCTTCCCAGCATCAATTATCTCGAGTGTAAGATGATGCACAGTACCCGCAACCACTTGTTCTTTCGCCTTCACTACCCTCGCCAACTCAAACAGCGAATTCTGGAAAGAAAATTGAAATATAGCTTGTACGTATGATTAAGATAAGAAATAAACCGGGGATCAAAGAAGGTATCAGCTTGCGTAGTTGCATGGAGGAAAACGCCTAATAAATATGTATATCTCTACTTCACGACAATATCTCCGTTATTACACTAGTAAACATCGCAAAAAAAAAAAACAAAAAAAAACCTAAAATTTCTTAGCAATAACAAAACTGCAAATAACTCAGAAGAAAGAAAATTTGGGACAAAACCCCCCTCTACCCGACAAAAGAAGAACCGAGAAAAAAAAAACACAAAAATAACACAAGAAAGTGGATTCAATCGTTTTCAAGGGGAAAAAAAAATCCAAATTCGATGTGCCATTTCGTTCAAAATACAAACTTTGCTCATAAACACAAAACCAACATCCCAATTCCTCCTATACCCCATAAAACGCCATTGGACCAAGAATAATAAAAAAATTCCTCAGTACAGCAGATTGATCGGAGCGGGAAAAAAGACAGAGAAAGAGAAAAAAAAAAAGGTGAACTACATTTAAACGCATGGCACACCTCTTTCTTATTATGCTCTTGGACAGCATAACGGGCGATGTTTTCGATCTCGGCGCTGTTTTCAGAGCTGGAAGATTCGCGAACACCTCCGAGGGTCGAAGCCATTTGAATCGGCTGATTATCTTCGTTTCCGCAAAACCCTAGATTTTTTTCCTCTGGTTGATCGATAACAACGGCAATCGCCGATGAAGAAAACCAAAGCAGCAGAATCAAATAGAAATGGAAATTCAACAAATTAATCGCTCTCATTTAGCACTGGAGATTTGCGTTCGTATACAGTTCCTGACAAAATCTTGGTTTTTATAGTGACAACGATGCCTGAATAATTATTTTCTTAACACTTAAGTAACCAATTTGTTAAAAATTTCATTTAAATTCTACCCCAAAAAATATAAAATGACCATAAAATTGATTTTATAAATAAATAATATCTCTTTTATATTATAAAGTTTCAGGTATGAATAGTAAGTAGTAACTATTTTTTTATAAGCTATGTCATACTTAATTTTGTTTCCAAATATTATTAAATTTAAGACATAGATAATAACTATTTTTGATAGATTGTGTCATACCAAATTTTATTTTTATCTTCAAAATACGTTTATTTCAAAATTACTATAATTATTTTTAAATAAAATAAATAATAATAAATTAATAATAAAAAAAACATAACATTAAATATAAATTACTTAAATCTTATTATAATTTATATATTTGTTATGCACAAACATAGAACTATATTTTAGATAAAAATTTAATTTATATGTAAGCAAATCGTATGCATATGTTTAATAATGCTCATTAAAGAATCGATGACATTAAAAAATTTTATGATTGAAAGATGAATTCGTGATAATATATATTTCACAAATCATAATTAGTTATGACGGTTTCGCTGATCGCTTTTATTTGAGTCTGTCATGTACAATTATTATTTTCATACCAAAAGTTATTATAATATATAAGTAAAATTGATTTATCGATATTTTTTTTGAGTCAGTCACGTACAATTATTACTTTCATACCAAAAGTTACTTGTTATTATAATAAATATAAGCAAAAAAATTGATTTATCGAAAAAGAATTAGGAAATCGTCTTACAAACATAGTAACGTATATTTGTCAACTCCACTCCACCTTTTTTAATAGTCCAACACTAGCTTTTTCTTTTTGTCTTTTTTTATTATTCGGAATGGGAACGAAGATGGAGATTTAAATGTATTCGGTGGGTAGTTTTACGCGTGGAGAGATGTATGTGTGTTGCTGTCCTTTTCCAAGCTTAGCACTTGGCTTAATCTGCAACCATCCAAATGTCAGTTTCCTTCTCTTAGCTTCCAATTCAATCGTTTAAAAATTATATAATATATATATATATATATATATATATATATATATATTATTGTATACGCTTAGTTCCATCATAGCACGTGCATGTGTAGTGTCTTGATGATTGATACATTGATCATAAGAAAACTAACATCATTTTATTTTAATGTGATTTGATATATTGAGCGACGGGAAAACATATATATGTGACTTATCTATAATTATTTGATAAATGTTTCGGATATCACTCGTAAGACGATGATCAAGAGGTGCGACGAGTACTAGAGATAAGTATCACAAAATTTATAAAAAAAACAATGGTTATGTTTGTGAATTAAATAAAATCGTAAATATCAATTTTAATTTTGTACGTATTGATGTATGATATTTTTAGTTTTATTTCGTTTGTGGAGTGATTATACGTAGGGTTGGCATACCGTACTAAAATACCGGAATTTCGGCATAACGTATCGAAATTTTTTTGATATACAAACATTTTTTCGGTATATCGAATTTTTTTTCGGTATCTATACAGTATTAATATGAATTTTTTTCGTACCAAAGTTTCGAAATTTTACTATCGGTATCGGTATGAATTTTTTTTATACCAATATTTGTAGTAAGGTATATCGAAAAAACACCCCTAATTATACGTATGTATGCCTTAAATTCAAAGATGTCACCTGCCCTTGTTTACTTTGTTCATGCCTCTGAAGTCTTTGTCACTCTTAATTTGACATAATATATAATCAAGTTCGGCCGGTTTGTGCTTCGAAACTTCATGCTTGATATCATTATATAGAGTGGAGATAAGCATATAAAACATGTGAAAACGTATTTAAACAGCATATAAAATTGGGATCGTACAAATGTCATGACCAAAATGATGATGGAATCAACGATAACGAAATGGGAATAAGCATAATGGCAATAATTCGATTAGATAAGATACGATATCTGAAAAAGAAAATCCAAATCTAATTCAGGCAAACTTGTAATCTTATTAATTAAAATCATTCATTACAATTATAATCAATTCTAACCAATCAAGATAAAAACTCATCATTTATCCGAACAAATAAATAATGGGGGAAGCAAAAAAATTAGCTAAATTATGCGCTACAGAATTAAACGACCGATGAACATGAATAAGGTCTGAGATGACCGGTCCTAAAATTTTTTGCCGGATCTCGGTGGCACATATTCCAATATAGCCCAAAACTTCCTGTGTGATTATGACTGTTTTCACTGTCATTAAAAAGTTCGTAGGCCGTAACAACCTGATCATGTGAAAAGTTATTGTCATATAATAACTTAAACTGCGAGCATTTGTTTTGTTATTTTATTTCGAAGAAAAATATATCATGTATATATAAACATTGCGTAAAATATATATAACGGAATAATATTTAAAATAAAATCATATTTTATTTATTTATTAGTCAATTAATCGGTGGATATTAATGTGTCGAAAGTAAATTTAAATTATAAGTTCCTTAGTTTATTTTAACATATAATTAAGTTGGGTAGTACATCTTGACATTTTGGTGGTTACTTGATTGCAGGGTGTACTTTGAAATGAAATTATTGATTGGTATCTATTCTTAGATACGAAAGTTTTTGAAAAAAGTTTAGTGTTTATAATCTTTAAAAATAAGTGATTATTGATATTCTCTTAACAAAAGTGATTTGTTAAGAGAATATCCATAATCACTTATTTTTAGAGGTTGCAAACACTATCTAAACTTGTGATAATTTTCAGATTTTATTTATGAGTAAATTTTATGTCTGATCAGTCTATAATGGAATAGTATAATTTTTATGTTACATGTGCAACGAAAATCATGTTCTTGATTTTTATTTTTATTTTATTTAAAAAAGAAAGCAAATTTGTTTCAACAAATCTGATAAGGTTCAACACAAAAAAGGGACCCTCCCATTCAATATCAGTCATAGAACTTACCGTCATAGCTAACGATAGATGAGATCCTAGCATATAGGTAATACTCAAATCATACATCCAACGGTTCGTATTTTTACACATAAGCGTAAATAATTATATATTTATTTGTTTGTTTGATTCAGCTTATTCGGAACCACTCAAAGCGGATGATATGACATATATTATTTAATCATATTTGATTTGTCATAACTCAGTTGATGTAAAAAGATCAGTGTCATGTACAAAATGTTATCCAAATATGTTAATTTACAATATTATGTATCATGTATGGTTTAATCACAAGCTAAATAATATCTACAATAATTTTCATTTTTTTACTAAATTAAATTCGAGTAATTTGGATATACGAAGTTTAAGATATTTTTATTGAAAAAATTGACTATGTAGGGTATATATATTAATTAATATCATTCTCAAGGAAAATTTAGGGCAAACGTGTAAAACAATTTTAGCCAATAAATATTTATCGCTAATTGTTTTTTTTTAAAAAAAATTAAAGGACCAAAGGCATCGGATCCACGTCACTGTAAAACACGTGTCGATAAAGATGAGGCGAAGTTACTTAAGAATTGGGATAACGGTGAGTTTTTAAGGAGTCAACTCACCCAAAAGTTAAATCATTTTTTTAACAAAAAGTTAATGGGACCCACAAACGTAGATCACATTAAGTTCGATTCGTGTTGGATTCTCATTGGTCCACGTTTTCAACCGAAATATTCCAAAAACACGTGGTGATCTAAGATGGGGAGAGAGTTTTGAATGGACGGCAGAGATCTTCGTTTTCTCATTCAGTGTTTCTACGTCAAACCAACTATGTATGTCGGATACGTTTCACTTTCCTGCCCGGGACGGTGGTGGGCACGCGGGCAGCTGCCCGCTCAATCAACAATTACTATAATGTGGCCATGGATGTGCATAAAATCTCGCTTGTTTCTCTGAATTTTCGTTGATTTGTCTGTTTCGTGAATTTTCGATTGTGAAGAGATTTGTAATCATGGCGAGTATGTGCTTCGGAGTTAACGTTGGTGAGGCGGAGACGGCGGCGCCGGTGGAACCGAGCTCGAAATCTGCTCGGAGGAGGAGGTTGCTGGAGATCCACCAGTTCAAGTATGTGGCCACCGATATGGCGGTTGCGAATCCGCTGGAGAGCGGGGAAAGAAGGAAGCGGCAGAAGATGGAGGAGGTGGTTCCGGCGTCTCCGCCGAGGGAGTGCGCGAACGCTGTCCAGAACTGCGAGGTGAAGGAGATCGAAAAGGGATTGATCGGTGATGGCGTACCTGGGGAGAAAGGGCCTGAAACAAAATCTTTTGATTTGACGGCATCGACCTCGGAACCGCAGCTTGTTGTGGCGGTTCCTGAGTGCCCAAAGTACGGGATGACTTCTGTTTGCGGAAGGAGAAGAGATATGGAAGATGCGGTGGCGATATGCCCCAGTTTTTCTGATCGAACCTCTGATTTTACGGCCGGGATTCATCTCTTCGGAGTCTATGACGGCCATGGCTGCTCGCACGTAAGCTTCGAAACTTGGCCTCGAAGCACCTCGATTAGGATTTTTTTTTTAATTTTTCATTTTCAATTGGTTTTGTTCAGGTTGCGACAAGGTGCAAGGATCGAATGCACGAAATTGTGAAAACCGAAATCGAAAGCGGCGACGGAGCTTCGTGGGAGCAAATGATGTCAGAAAGTTTCTCGAAAATGGACAAAGATGTTACCGAATGGTCTACCAGCGACAGAACTGGGGACGAGTCCTCCGGCTCCGTCTGCCGGTGCGAGCTAAAGACTCCACAGAGTGAGGCTGTAGGTTCCACCGCTGTCGTGACGATCGTGACGCCGGACAAGATCATCGTCTCGAATTGCGGTGATTCTCGAGCCGTCCTTTGTCGGAACGGCGTGGCGATTCCCCTTTCCGTGGACCACAAGGTTGATTGATTTGCCGTAATTCAACTTTCTGTCAGAAAATTCTGTTTCGTTCATATTGGATTGACGTGAATTTTGCTTTGGATACAGCCGGACCGACCAGATGAACTGAAACGAATTAACGATTCCGGCGGCCGAGTTATATACTGGGACGGCCCTCGAGTTCTTGGAGTCTTAGCAATGTCTCGTGCAATCGGTATAACTTCAATTTCCCGAATCAATGAAAGCTTGATTCAATTTCAGATTCTATTCATTTCTAATCTGGGTTTTCTTCAGGTGATAATTATTTGAAGCCGTACGTCATATCGGAGCCGGAGGTTACCGTGACGGAGCGGGCGGCGGAGGACGAGTGCTTGATATTAGCAAGCGACGGGCTTTGGGATGTGGTTTCGAACGAGACAGCCTGCGCGGTGGCGCTCAAATGTTTGCAGTCGTGTAAACCGAGATCGCCGCCGAGATCCCCGGGAAATGACATCACCTACACGGCGGCGGGGGAGAGTTCCGACAAGGCTTGCTCGGATGCGTCAATTCTTTTGACCAAACTAGCCTTGGCTCGCCATAGTGCCGACAACGTTAGTGTCGTCGTGGTCGATTTGCGGAGAAGCCAATGAAAGGGCAAATTGGTCATTCTAGTGTGAAATTTATTATTTTAATTTTAAAAGATATACGTGTGTTTTCTACGTGCCTTGAAGAAGAGCCATTGCAATTATTTATAATTAATTAATGTTGATATCTGCGATATTTTTGCTGATTACGATTATTTTTATGATTTTTTATTATTATTATTATTTATTTACACATCTTTCTCGAAAACAAAAGTAATAAAAGTCTTTTCTCGAAAGGAAAAAAAAAAGTAATAAAAGTCTATACATTTAATTTTTTAATCTAACTTTTGACCGAAAATTCATCTAATCAAATGTTCTCAAAGATTATACTTTCTTTTTTCATATTATATTAATTAATTATAAAAATTTAATCATTGAAATATAGACGTTCTAATTATTATGGTATGGGCCAACTAAAACTTTTGAAAAGACGAAGAATTATTTGGGGTAGTTTACCGAATAACGAAATGTATTTGATAATAAAAATGGCTTAAAAAGATGATGATGTGTCATTCGCTCGAAATTTTGAATTCATGTGAAAATTGATGCATCAATTTTTATTCTATTTTTGCCAGCCCAAGTGACACCATGAATGCCATTTGTTAATATTGGCTTGTGTTTGAATTCGAATATTTATTTCTTCGTTTGTATAGAAAAATAAAAAAAGTTATTCTATTTTCCAGAACACATAAAACATATTAGTTTAATAAAAAATTATTCTATTTATTTTAGAACACATTTAATTTATAAATTTGTTTTTTTGGAAACGAAAAATTTAACTGTACGTGTGATGAAATATTGAATATTGATATAAATTATATATCAATCATTACATCATCAAAATTTCAATTCCCAAAACGTTATGATTTATTAAATATAAAATCATGCAATATAATAATAAAATTTATCGATATAATTAATGTGAATATCGATATACAGATTGGTGATATTTATTTAAATCGTACTATGTATACTATGAAACTCACATATTGGGTTATAAAATGTATTTAAAATTACAAAACTATCCTAAATACATTTTTGAAAGATTTTTTTCAAATCAAATATAGAAACAATTTTGTAATTCGAAATACAAATTTGCAAACCAATTCGTAACCTTCACTTAGATCATAATCATATATATATATATATGTATATGTATCAGTCATATATAAACTAAAATGGGCACAGTTGGCCTACATGATCGTTAGTATTTTCTATATATGATTATTTATTTATATTTCCATCTGCATCTTTTGTTGCTTTAAATAAAAATTCTATCTTATATATACTGCAAAATAATAATAATAATAATAATAATAATAATAATAAATAAATAAATAAATAAATAACACAGATATTCCCATCATTATAATAACACAGAGATTGCTTTAATCATTATAATTAAGTTGGTTTGCATTATTATTAACTTATTATATTAAAGCATCTAACAAAATGGTATTTTGGCAATTTACTCAATTATCATGCCACGTCTAGAATTTATGAAAACAATGAGCTGGTGCTTATTTAAAAATTTGTACTATAATTCGTCATGTGTTAAAGAAGAAGACGTGCTAAACATTAGTTATTTACAATAAATAGATCTTGTGATTACTATTGTTCCATATCACACAGGTTGGCAAGGTGCAATTTATTTTCAAAATAGTACAAAGTCCTATAAAATATTTTTCCATTTATTATTATTAATTCATTTTCCTATTATTTTTAGGTTCTCTAGAACATTTAAAATGTGCCACGTCTCCAAGGTTCTCAGAGTCGGGTCCAATTAATCCACGTGAATATATATTTTTAATAGATCACAAAAACTCTTTTATTGTAAATACGAACGACTCATTTCACAAAAAAACTTTACTTTTTTTTAACTATTATAATACAAGTATATAAAGTGAACTTGCAATTTTCTCAACTCAAATAATTAAAAGATTGTATTTTGTTCTTCAATCGTACATAATAAAAAATTGTTGCCGGAATTGAAAGTTGAAACTTGAAACTTCTCAACAAACATATCCCTACTGATTATAAAATAATAATAAACACTAGAACAAATTTTTTTTAAATATTATATTAGAAAGTGGAGCAATTCACTTTGTCCATTAATTTAGAATCACGTGTTTGCTTGAATAACTAATCCGCCACATCTCGAATATATGCAAAATGCCAATTCTTATATATGTTCAGTCGTTATCTTTCATTAAATTAATCAATTACGTCATGACAAATCAATTTTTTCAGTCGTGATCAAATCAATATCATATTTACGAATATATTTATAATGATAATAATTAATAATATTAGTAATTTAAGTACGTAACAAACTAAAATTTAAATATATATACATATATATCAATTAGGTAAAACAGTAGTTAATTTGAAGAATCTGATTTTTTTTTCTTTAAGTGATTAGTCCGAAATTTTATGGATGATTAAGATTGGAATAAAGTTACAGAAATGAGGCATGCATGGAATCGAGTTCTCTAATAACGACAAGATATGAGCCAACAATTAATAACATGTGTGATTCTCCCCATATGATCCTCTCCAGATTTTCTGGAGTAATAAATATATAAAATAAATCGTAATAAATATATAAAATAAATCGTATCAAAATATTTAATCGGTAAAGTATCATTCAGTACCTAAATTCAAACAAATATACATGTTCAGTCTCCCGTTAGAAAAATGTTTGTTTAAACTTTCCGAGCCCACATTTTTTTCTCGGATGAAAATCAGTACAAAACATTAAAAATAAGGTACGAATACATGATATTCCAGTACAAAACATTGAAAATCTGGTATAAATGTATGATTTTTGAGTACTCAAATATATAGATAAATATTGACATTAATGGCAAATTATATGTTTTGATGAAAATGGGTACAAAATATCGGAAATAAAGCACTAATATATGTTTTTTGAGTACGAAATGTGTTAGATCTGATACAAATATATGATTTTTGAATACTAAAAATATTAATATTAATAACATATTTTTCTTATTAATAAAAATATTCATGTTAATTTTATACTCAAAATCTTAGTTTTTATACTAGATTTTCAATATTTTGTACTAAAATATCATATATTCGTACCTTATTTTCAATGTTTTGTACTCATTTTTATCCGAGAAAAAAATGTGGACCCAAGGAGTTCAAACAAATATTTTTCTAACAAGGAACTGAACATACATATGTGTTTGGATTTAGGTACTGAATTACGAATTTACCCATATTTAATTCGTTGTTTCACCATTAACAATTCCATCTCCCTCGATGTCAAATATATAAAATTTAACGTCAGAAATTTATTTTTTTTTAAAGATGATCAAATTAACTTGTTAATTAAATTCTATTTTCGACATTTTTATAGTTCAAAGGGAAAACAAACATAGATTTATTTTTCTGAAAAGAAGGAAAGACACAGCTAGCCATTATTATTTATTTCATTATTCCGATGAAATTATTATTATCGCACATACAAAATCTGCGTCTCATCGGGAAAAAGAACAGCTGACTCAACCACAAACAGAGTGGTAAGTGGTTTCCACAAACTCGTCGAGTTTAGACGAAGATGCCGCTGAGCTGGCACTGCTGGGGGCGAGTGAATTGGCACCTGCGGGGAAGATTTCTAGCCCTCTCGTAAACCTTCTGGAAGCCCTCGCCTTGGTATCCGCCTCCCTCCTGCTGCTGCTCCCTCACCGCCTGCCTGATGGCTTCGCAGCGGCACTGCTCATTCACGTTGCGTATCTCGTTGCAGCACTGCCTCAGGTCCCCGCTCTGCTCGCCGCCGCCGCCGCGGGGGTTGATGAGTTCCTCGTACTCGAACTCACTTTGTCTTCCTTGTTGCAGGTACCTTTGGCAGGACTGGAACTTACGGCCCTGAAGCTGCTGGCGGCACTGTTCGTGCTGCCCCGGATTGGTTTCGTCCACCACCGTGGTGGTGATGGTGGTGGTGTAGGTGTTGGCGGTGGCCGCCTGCAGGGTTAGCATGGCGGCCACCAGGAGAGCCGCCGCGAGTGCGAGGTTCTTCGCCATTATATGGCTTGGGGATTTAATTTGCTTCTCTGGAAACTGTGTGTTTGTTTTGATTTTTGTGGGAGTGGAGTGGAGTGGAGTTTTTGGAGGTGCGGTGAAGGGCTTTTTATAGTGGTTTAATTTTTTTTTGTGGGTTTGCATGAGTTTCTACGTGTTGATTGATGAGGCAAAACGTGGATGGGTGGCGTTTTCGAGCTTTCGCGTCCAGTTTGCATGCCTTTTACGTGTTGAGAGTCGATGACAGAAATCAGATGAAATTTAATATAATTTTCTGCACGTTTTAATAGGATCAAGCGAAGAGGGGCGTTTTCGAGCTTCCACGTCCACTTTTACATGCAAGGAGCTGTTATTTAATTAAAAACTCCATTTTTGTTTAATTTCTTCACGATGTAGTTTTTTTAAAAAAGATTTAGAAATATATATGTAGAGATGCATCTACAGATGTTTATGTTATTAGTACTCGTAGAGATCAGTTTTGGGATATATCTGAGATCTACAAAATAACAATTATATATATTATTAAATGAAATTCACTCAATGTAACATATATAGAAAAAACCGTAAATGATCAGACCATTCAATATCCACACGACTTGGTATGTATGTGATAAACTCGTGCTTCTTCCAAAGTTTGAATTATAAGCCGAGTACTTTTAATTTCCTCCACCCTAAATTCTGTTCGAAATACCGTAAGACTATTTTGAAAGACGACTAATCAATGAAAAGCAATCAATTTTAATCATCTACATTGCATAAAATCGATCCTACGTACTGATCAAATCGCCGGCCGGTATGCGCGGCCACCGCATAGTAGGCTGTAGGTCGTATGTATGTGTGTATATTAATTCCGATTGCTTTCACATTCACAATCACGATAAGTTCCCGATTGTGATTCGAGTTAGCCAACAGTTTGTATTCAAATAAATTTGAATCTCATCAGTTTGTAAATACAATGTTTTCTTGAATCCTTGGACCTTGGTAGTTAGTTGCATGAAGCGTGAATGATCGATCGTCAGTGGCGGAGCCATGATTTCTGATCTGTCCGAGATAAAACTTTGAGCTCCTGAATCCTTTAATATTTTCAATTGCTAATACCAAATTAATCCAAAATTTTTCAAAATTTATATATACAAAAATTTGAAAAAATTTCGGGCTACCCGGGCTGTACAAGTGTGGCTAAGCCGACGATCGTTTACATTGGGATGGTGTTTGAGAGTTTTTAGAAAATATTTATAGAAAATATTTTTCGAATTTTTTTAATAAAATTATTAAATTTTGAGAAATTTTATAAAAAAAAAACTTAAAAGTGTTTTTTAGAACATATGTCAAACATAATTTAAATACGAGCTATAGTTTCGTGTGCAATATTACCAAATTTTTACTCAACTTTTATATTTTACAAGTTCTTTTGTTGAACCGCGGGATAATCTAGGGCTCAAAACTCAAATTCAATATGGTGATTTTGATCCATCGTACATGAACACATAAATCTCAATATATATGATCTTGCAATCGTTTTCCAAATGGAAGGATCTGGGTTACATTCATTGTCGAAACTCGAAACATGGATTGCAAACTATGGAAAAAATAATTAAAATAAAACGTATATGATCAAGTTTCATTTGAGTAAGTTAGATCCTATCTATATAAGCACTGCCTTCACATACATCTAACGGTTGATATTTATCAATAAATGTGGGGTCCATTATTTTTTAGTGGACTCCGCATGTATTGATAAATGATTATCCTTGGATCTATCATGGGGTAGTCATGTGCGTACCAACACTAGGGGCTAGGATGGGCTTTAGCCCAACCTAGTTTTGGGCCTAATTGGTATATATGATCATGGATTATAGGAATTATATTTGTTGAGCTTAATTTATATACATAAATGTCTATGAATTCTAAATAATATTTTGTTAGATTTATCATATTTGGTTTATTCTCTCAATATACAATATATGTCTATGAATTCTAAATAATATTTTGTTAGATTTATCATATTTGGTTTATTCTCTCAATATACAATATATGTGTCTATCTTAATTTATATATTTACGAAATCTAGTCCTACACTTTACTATTTTTGTTTATCTAATTATAAGTATATTATATATATTTACATTAATATTCTGAATATACTAAAAATATAATAATATTAAATAATAAACAAATTTTGTGAAATTAAAAAATTATAAAGCTAACTTATTTTATTGAATAATATAAAATATATTTTCTATTATTTATTTATTTTATAGGCATTTATCGAAAATTTCATTATTATATAATATATTTATTATGTATCTTGATATTAAATTCTCGAGAATAATTTTTTCAAATAAAAGTGGTGTTGATTTTCAAAATTTATCTTGTTCATATAATATAAAATATATAACATAAAAATTAGAAAATACATTAAAGAAAAATTAAAATATTAATGTCCAGCCCACCCTGTTTAAAAATCCTGGCTACGCCCCTGGGGTAGTGCCTGTAAAGATAGGTTGAAATGATCTCATTTGAGGGCCATTAGTACGTATGCATTAATTAATGAAATTAAGCTAGATCTAATAATGTCTATATAGCAAGCAACCATGAACGTACGTTTGCAGCAGTGTCTTGTATTTGATCTTTACGACATATATATGAGTTTCTAATTACATATATATATAATTCAAAATCACTACTTACTTTCATAACATATATTTTTCGAGACAGAACCGAGAAATTAAATTACCAACGGACTCTAGCTCATGAAGGACGATTATTACCAGTGTCCTTCGATTCATGTTTTACTAGAATCAGAATGTATGTTTGCCAAGGCCAAAGTGGATTGAAGAACATCTTAGATATGTATTGGATTATGTTTTCGGCATGTAATTTCGAAACGACTGTTTCCAGGAAAGTTGAACAAATTATAAACAGTACTGCCTCTGTGATACTCATGAGCATAACATGCATGCAACACTTTCTATTCACAAGAACTTGCGCAAAAGCTATCTTCAGCATTGTTTGCAATGTGCATGTTTCCTCACATAATTCACATAGATTCAGCAAGCTCGATAATGAAAGAAATACTAACAAATAGAGGCAGAATTAGAAAGGGAAGAAGCTCTCCGACCGTGATCAGGCAATCATTCCTTTTTACTTGGGCAAGAATCTTAACCAGTTGATGCTAACGGTAAGTGATTCTTTATCTTACAAGCAAGCATCTCCAAAGAATTGCGCTTTGACCTCAGCAATTGTATGTACTGGTTGCTGCAAAGGAAGCAAGTTCACAAACTATCTGCAATTTGATTCCACCAAAACTATGAAAAGATTGACCATTTCCTATAAGTAATGTCCAAGAGAACGAAAGAATAATAATGCAACATTCGCCAAGCCAGTACCATAATCTTTGACATTTACCTGGTAATCGATCACAGTTGACATACTACAACAAATATCAGGAGAACAGCTTTCTTCCGGGGGGAAAATCATTGGTTGGAGGATTATCTCCCCAAGTTATTTTGATCTCAATCTCATCATTTCCCAACGCCTGTTGCTCTTCATGTATTGCCCTTGCAGAATTGACAAGATTTATGCCGCAGTCATGCAGTTCAATGATTTCCAGAGTCGATATATCTCCAAGTCCTTCAGGAATTTCTATCAGGCGTCGGCATTCCCGAAGGACAAGGCGATGAAGATTTGGAAAATGGGAGCTTTCAGCATCCCAGTTCACAGGATCTGAATTCTCCATTAACAAAACCTTTAGTTGAGGAAATCCATCTTCAACAGGCTTCCATGCAAATCCATCAAATGCAAAATGCCTGAGTTTGAGAATTTCAAGCTTTGGTAACATACCGAGTGTAGCCATATCAACCCATGGAAAATAGCTGCCACTTAGGGTCAACTTTTTCAGGTTTTCAGGGAATGCTTCCCATTGAGGAAGCCTATGGTTTTTTGGTCCGTAGAGAAAAGAACACTTCAACGTCTCAAGGTTGTTTAGGCAGACAAGATTGCTGAAGCATTCTGAGTGCCACTCTGCTTCAAAGTCACTTTCAGTTCCAAATATTTCCAATTTTCTTAGATGCGTAAGGCGGGCCAAAACTTCTTTAGAGCAACTGAGAGTTCCTATTATTGTAGAGAGAGTTTGTAGGTTTTTCAGATCCAATAGACTGTTATCTTCGGTGTTTCTGCTACAGGGGAGTGGGAAATAGCAACCTCTTCTGAAATGTACATGCCTCAGCTCCGGCATCTTCCATATCTCCCAGGGCAGATATTGGCCTACCCATATGTGATCAATAATCAACGTTTGTAGGTTCTTAAGTTTAGATATCGATCCAGGGAGCTCACAATTCACTGCAAGTGCCAAGTATCTCAAATTAACCAAGTCTACTATCTCAATGGGAAAATGGTTAGACCGCAGAAGCATAATATCCAACACCCTAAGCAATCTGAAATCCATTTGATCCATGAATTCTAATAGAAAGAAGTCCGGCAGAATTTTGTTCTTGTCAAAGCACAAAAAAGAACGAGTGAGTGGCATAGAATCCATTTGATAGGAAAAATGGAGGATACTGCCATGGAGGCTAACACGTCTCTGATAAACCGGTTGCATTGGATAAATTGATGCATACCGCTTTATCACATTTAGGAAATTTTCTTTCTTGGACTCTCTATCACACAAGTCACGCAACAGATCATGAATGTAACAACTTTTGATTGTACCATTTGACCTCCTTTTTCCTACAAGAATTAGATTTCTACTGACCAGATCCTCCAAATATTTCTTAGCGACATCTTCCAAACTTTTGCCAGCTACCGGATGGATAAACCCTTCAGCCACCCACAACCATAACAACCTTGACGCGGGTACGTCATGGTCTCTTGGGAAAGATCCCATATAAAGAAAGCAAGCTTTCAGGAACCCGGGCAAGTAAGTGTAACTTAAAGCAAGTATGTCTAGGTGTCGCTCTTGGTCTTCAGAAACAAGCGCATCAACACTCTCAGCTATCTTCTTCCAAAACTCCAAATTCATTCCCATCTTATTTAAAATCCCTGCAACTACAACAACAGCTAGTGGCAGCCCTTGACATCGTTTTGCAATATGTTTCCCTGTTTCAACTAATTCTGGATGGAAGCTTTCTGTGGCAGACAACTTACTCTTCAAAAGGTCCCAACTTTCAGAAGCTCTGAGGAAGTGCATGCGATGAGCACTATCACGACAAACATTATCTGCCACATCGTACAGACGACTAGTTAACATGATTCGACTACCATTCCCATCATCTGGAAAACACATTTTTAGCTCATTCCAGACTTTGGTGTCCCACATATCATCCAAAACAACAAGATACCTCATACCTTTCAAATTCTTGTATAGTTGTTCGGCTAATTCTTCATTTGTCTTTGAACGTATCTCATCATTTATAGCGGTAAGGCATCCTAAAATGCCCAACAACATTGTTCTCACTTGATATTCGACAGATACTGTAATCCCTTGTGTTATAGAGACCCAAGCACGAACATAAAAGTGATAGACAATATATGGATCATGGTAAATTCTTTTAGCAAGAGTTGTCTTACCAATGCCGCCCATACCGACAATGGGAATGACGCGAAGATGTAATCTCGGTTCCGTCAGTCGAAGAAGTAGCATTTCGATGTCAGTATCTATTCCCACCAATTTTCCCTCCGAATCTGGTGACAAATCCTGCACCGGAGGATTTCTTGCTGCCGGAACTTCTCTGCTGGGTACCTTGCTGTCATAGATATTCAGAACTTTCAACTTAATAGACTTAATATCTTCGATTATCTGTGTAAAGCTTTGATGGGCAAGCAGAGAAATCTGTTTCCAACCCACTGTGAATCGTGATCCACAACGCGCTGAACTGCTGATGTAAACACATGAATCTATGAAATCTGCCGCTTTATGAACCCCACATCTCATCAGCGTCTCCATTTCATTCAACAATTCATGATCATACCCTTTCTCCTCCGAATCACGGAGGAACGACAGCAAAGAACTGGCATCTTCGTGAAGAGATTTGATATGCTCTCTTCTAAGATGCACCAGACTCGGATTCTCCTGTAAAATTTCTTCAAGATTCTGAATCAGTAAAACAAGGGCAGCATATGCCATCTTTTTTCAAGCCGCCATCAAATTTGGAGTTACCATTGCAAGTATTTTTGGAAATGCTTCAGCAGGTCTCGTCTATGCTACCCTTTTTGGTAGTTGACCAAATGGCCAAACGTTCATTATTTTTAGCATTTCATATGATATTATTTTAAATAAAATTATTTTAAATAAAAAAAAATATGAATTCTTGAATCTAATACATGGAGAGTAGCTAGCCGCTTATGTGCCGTCAATATATATATATATATATTAAATATAAAATATATATGTATATATATTAATAATATACAATTATATATATATTTTTCGTATTACATAATTAATACCTTATTTGTAATTTGAGTTTATAATATTTTTGGATTGAAATGATTTTAATTTATTATGATATGTTTAATATGAAAATATATAATTATAATATTTTTTTATTTTTAATTAAATAAAAGTGAATAAATTTTAACTTGTAAGAATATTTTGTTGCTCTATATATTATTAATATAAATTTTAAAAATAAATTTAATGCTATTTTGTTAATTTTTGAACTTTTTAAAATTTTTATTTAATAAATTTTAAATTATATACATTCTTGCGAGTTCAACGGGTCTAATCCCATTGGACTCATCAGACTCGCGGGACAGGTTTCAAATTTAGCCAAATCTGTGCTATTGTCATCCCTACGTTTAATGGAGACTATTTTATTGTGGATGCTACTCGAATGGGTATCTATTGCGTGTGATTTTTTTTTCCTTAAATAGTAATTAAATATTTTGATTTAATGCTTATTGGTCGTCTTTAGTATTTAACCTTGTATGATAGTACTTGCGACTCACATGAGATTTCACATGTCCCAATGTTAATCGGGTCATAGTTTAAATTAGTGATACTTTTGGCTTACGAAACGTATTTTTATCTCAGATATTAGAAAAATTTTTTGTAACGCCCAGAAATTCGGCACGTAAATCCGCATGCATAACTAGGGGATTTAATAATTTTAAAATAAGGTGAAAATGTGTTAAATTAATTTTATATGTTATTATGTGAATTATATGATTTATTAGCATGTTTTAAATATTTGTTCGGCATTTAAATAGGTATGATTTGATTTATGAATTTATCTTAGAAAGTTTATTTTACGATCGCGTAGGCGGGACCGTGGACGGACGAAATATTACTTTTACACCCAAAATATTTTATGATATTTTTAGTAGCCTTAAAATATTATTTTATGGTATAATTTGAAGAAAATTAAGGTATTTAGATATATATTTAATTATGTGCTAGTTTTTACCCAAAATAAGTCATTTTAATGACTTTTAATAACTTTTAAAAATCCCCTATTTTTATATTTCGGGATTTAAGTTAAATATCCGATTTAACTATTTTGTATTTAAGAGTCTAATTTTATTTTATTCAATAATTATTTAATATCTTAACCATGTGTTATTAAAAGATTTAACCTAATCCTACCCCTTTAAAAATAAAAACCCACGCCAAAACTCACCTAGCCGCCTCCACATTCTTCCTTCTCATCTCCCACGTTTTTACAGCAGAATCACTAGCCTCCATATCCAATTCTTCAAGGTTTTTAAATTAGTTTGAAGATCCGTTCGTCCCGGCGAGCCCGATACGTGTCGATATCAACGTTTTGTTCAAATCTTCAACAAGGCACGTTTCGAATCCCTTATTGCCCACCGTTTAAATCATAGTACACTGATTTTTACATGAGTGATCCATTAATGCATGCGTTTTTCAGTTTCGAAGGATATTTTTATTGTTCATGCATGTTTCACGTTCCTTAGCAAGATGACTCAAGTTTGATGATATTTCTGTTCTTGGCTTGATCGAGTCTGCTGCCAATTGGTTCTTGAGTCTAGGAGGGTTCCTTAGGGTCAGTTTAGGAGGGTGGTCGGGTCTTGAACCAAGCTGGAACAAGGCTGGACGTGGGTTATGTCTCAGGAGCAACCTGCGCCGATCGGTTGGAGGAGAAGGGGTCGGGCTCTTCATGCTGAGTTTTGGCTCGAGCCAGGCCTAGTACTAAGGTTGTGTCTGGGTTCGGGGTCCTAACTAGAGTCCGTAGGGTCTGTTTTGCGGGGTGGTTCGCTCATGGATAAGGCTCGAACCCAAGCTAGGCGCGTCCTTTCTTCGGATCGGCAGATTTCCCGCAGCGGCTTCGTTGTGGGTTGGAGCTTCGGTTGATTCAGGCAGGGTCTTGGCGTGAGCCAAGCCTGGTCCTAAAGTTGCGCCTGGACCATGAGGTGGTCCCGGTGTTGGAGCTCCGGCCGGTGGTGGCCGGAGCCGGTCAGAAAACCCTTGGCTTGGGGGCTGCGCAGGCTGCGCCGCAAGTATGGATGAGAGGGGGTCGGCTGCTCCATGCAAGGCATGGGGATGGTCCAGGGCTGGTCTGTTGGAACCGGCAGGACCCTGGGGTGGTCCTGCCGGCGGCGCTCCGGCCAGGGGTGGCCGGAGCAGGGAAATAACAAGGAGGTAAAGGGCTGTTGTCGTGAGGGTTGGGTGAGGGAGAATGGGGAGATGTCGTACAGTGTGGGTTTTGGGTTTAGGCGGGTCGGGCCCGGGTTTTGGGTCCGGGTCGGGTCTAAAATGATGGGTCAAATAATTTTAGTCCGGGTCTAGATTTTTATTATTTGGGCTCGGGTGTTTTTATTTTAATTAAATGAGAGATTAATTAACAATTAATGGGTTTGGACTTGATTAATTAATTAATTGGACTAGTTTAATGGGATTAAATAATTATGAAAGCGAGCCCACTAATTTGTCATGGACCGTGTGATCCATGAGAATTATTGGGTCAAGTGGAGTCGGGTTAAATAATTTTATCGGTCTAATTTATAATTAATGGGTAAACAATGTTTTTTTTAATTAAATTTAAGTTAATTAGTTAATGGGCTTAAATTATATTTTAAGTGAGCCCACAAGTTTCTCTTGGGCTTGAGGGCCCAAGAAGCTTAATGGGCCAAGTCAGGTTGGGCTTTTGGATTTTTGAGTTTAAGTCTAGCGGTCAGCAGCTCGAACAAGTCCTTGGAAAAAAAAAATAAATGTCCGTAAATATATATTTAATTCATGCATGCATTTTTATTAGATATATAAGTATTATTTTTAAGAAAATAAATTAAATATATATTTACGGGCGAATTTCATGAAAATAAAGAAATATATGAGAATTTTTTTATGTTCATGCATCATTAAGAATTTTTATGATAAGTTTAATTGCATGTTAAGAAAAATATATTTTTATGGAAGTTGAAGTGAAGGTGGAAAGTGATGTGGTTGGAGGCTGGGATACCTGGGCCCGGTGACCTTCCTAATGATGTATAAGTATGATGAGCCTATGGATCCAGCTGAGAGGGCTGGTGAAGTGGCAGCACAGAGGTGGAAACCCCACCGCCGCGTACGTTGGTTTATAGATTGATCAATCGATTAATATGATGCCACCGACATGGATACGACCTGTTGAGAACTAAGAAAATATGATAAGTTAATTCATGATATTTATGATGATACATGTTATAACATGATGATTAAATAGTATGATTTTATTTCATGTTTATATTCATAATATTTTAAGAGCATGCACGTATAATTATTATTCACGTATTTTATATGATGTGTGCTTGTGTGTGGTTTTATTTTGTTATATAAGGATAGAACGTGCTGAGCCTCTAGGCTCACTAGATTTAAATGGTGCAGGTGAGCAGATTATTAATGAAGTTAATGTGTTCCCGACTGGCGGCGAGGGCGTATGAGTATCCAGGCGGCTAGTACCCGTGACCATCGCTCAATTATGAATTTTATGTTGAAACTAGAACATTTATTTCCGTATATGTTTTACTATTAGATTTTTAGTATTTATTTTATAAGTTTGCATGGATTTTTGTCAAGGAAATATTATTTAGTAATTTTATTATGACAATCTTATGGATTATTATTTAGTAATTAATGTTAGATATTTATTTGCATGCATGTACTTTCGTTATTATTTATGTTTAATGTGTAAATTTATATTAAATTAAGTAAAGTTATTTTTAAGTATTATATATATATGTATGGGCATATATATATATATATATATTTATATTCATTATTTTATTATCAGAGAGTTTTAAAAAAAAAAAAAAAAATTTTAGAAGTTCTAGGATGTTTCATTTGGTATCAAAGCCTTGGTCCTTGGAGGGTTACTAGCCTGCTACACGGAGCTCAGAAGCCGCACTGCCAGTCTGTAAGTTTTAAGTGTTTTAAATTATGATTTATGCATGGGACACAGGAGTTATGTTTTTATTTATTTATGAAAATGAGAATTTAAAGTTACGACAGTCTTAAAGTCAAAAATATTAGTTATGCATGGCGATTTACGTAAAGAAATATGTGGTGGTACAGAATGCCTCCGAGACCAGTGAACAGACGTGGGGGACCTCCACCTCCACAGAATCCTCCTCAGCATTGGAGCAGGCCAATGCGAATATGATGGCTGGGATTACTGCTCTGTTGGAGCAGCAGACGGCACGTCCGAGGCTTTCACACGATGAGGATGTGGCTGAGCGGTTCCAGAAGAAGGGACCCAAGGAGTTTACAGGCACCACTGATCCGCTCATTGCCGAGGGATGGATCCGATCACTAGAGTCTATCTTTGACTACATGGGGATTACAGATGTGGACAGAGTCAAGTGTGCAATTTATATGATGAGAGGGGATGCAGCCTCGTGGTGGGAAGGCGCTGTTAGGGGCGTGAACCTACCTACTTTGACTTGGATAGAGTTCAGACGTATATTCTTTGCCAAGTATTTCACTGAGGATGTGCGCAGCCGCATGATCCGGGAGTTTATGAGTCTCCGTCAGGGGGACAAGTCTGTGGTGGAGTACATTACACAGTTCGAGAGGGGGTGTCGCTTCGTACCCCTTATTGCTGACAGTGCACCGGTGAAATTGAGACAGTTTGTTGATGGGCTTAGGGCGGACATCAAGCATGATGTACGCATGTTGGACGTCACCACTTATGAGGCAGTGGTGAGTAGGGCACTACGATCCGAGGAGGGTAGGAAGGATATCTTGAGGGAGCAACAGAGGAAGAGGCAGCTACAAACATCGTACCATGAGTCGTATCCACAGCAGGATGCAAAGAAGCAGTCTACTGGGCCGTCGAAAGGCCCAAATCCACTGAGACAGCAAGGAGCTATCGTCCCTCGTGCAGAAGCACTACCTCTCTGCCAGAAATGCCAGAAGCCCCATCCAGGACCGTGTATGAAGGGATCAGGCATGTGCTACCATTGCAAGGAACCGGGACACATTATGCTGCATTGTCCCAAGAAGAATGCTGCTGGACGAGTCTTTGTGATGCAGGCAGAGGAAGCAGCACCAGATACTTTGCGCATCACGGGTAATGTTATTTAAATGCATTAAATTTGTCGTATTTGGATTGCTCGATTTGGAACTACACGAGGAAACTTGTTCTTGCTTAGAGTTCGTTTCAATTTCGAGGACGAAATTCCATTTAAGGGGGAGAGAATTGTAACGCCCAGAAATTCGGCACGTAAATCCGCATGCATAACTAGGGGATTTAATAATTTTAAAATAAGGTGAAAATGTGTTAAATTAATTTTATATGTTATTATGTGAATTATATGATTTATTAGCATGTTTTAAATATTTGTTCGGCATTTAAATAGGTATGATTTGATTTATGAATTTATCTTAGAAAGTTTATTTTACGATCGCGTAGGCGGGACCGTGGACGGACGAAATATTACTTTTACACCCAAAATATTTTATGATATTTTTAGTAGCCTTAAAATATTATTTTATGGTATAATTTGAAGAAAATTAAGGTATTTAGATATATATTTAATTATGTGCTAGTTTTTACCCAAAATAAGTCATTTTAATGACTTTTAATAACTTTTAAAAATCCCCTATTTTTATATTTCGGGATTTAAGTTAAATATCCGATTTAACTATTTTGTATTTAAGAGTCTAATTTTATTTTATTCAATAATTACTTAATATCTTAACCATGTGTTATTAAAAGATTTAACCTAATCCTACCCCTTTAAAAATAAAAACCCACGCCAAAACTCACCTAGCCGCCTCCACATTCTTCCTTCTCATCTCCCACGTTTTTACAGCAGAATCACTAGCCTCCATATCCAATTCTTCAAGGTTTTTAAATTAGTTTGAAGATCCGTTCGTCCCGGCGAGCCCGATACGTGTCGATATCAACGTTTTGTTCAAATCTTCAACAAGGCACGTTTCGAATCCCTTATTGCCCACCGTTTAAATCATAGTACACTGATTTTTACATGAGTGATCCATTAATGCATGCGTTTTTCAGTTTCGAAGGATATTTTTATTGTTCATGCATGTTTCACGTTCCTTAGCAAGATGACTCAAGTTTGATGATATTTCTGTTCTTGGCTTGATCGAGTCTGCTGCCAATTGGTTCTTGAGTCTAGGAGGGTTCCTTAGGGTCAGTTTAGGAGGGTGGTCGGGTCTTGAACCAAGCTGGAACAAGGCTGGACGTGGGTTGTGTCTCAGGAGCAACCTGCGCCGATCGGTTGGAGGAGAAGGGGTCGGGCTCTTCATGCTGAGTTTTGGCTCGAGCCAGGCCTAGTACTAAGGTTGTGTCTGGGTTCGGGGTCCTAACTAGAGTCCGTAGGGTCTGTTTTGCGGGGTGGTTCGCTCATGGATAAGGCTCGAACCCAAGCTAGGCGCGTCCTTTCTTCGGATCGGCAGATTTCCCGCAGCGGCTTCGTTGTGGGTTGGAGCTTCGGTTGATTCAGGCAGGGTCTTGGCGTGAGCCAAGCCTGGTCCTAAAGTTGCGCCTGGACCATGAGGTGGTCCCGGTGTTGGAGCTCCGGCCGGTGGTGGCCGGAGCCGGTCAGAAAACCCTTGGCTTGGGGGCTGCGCAGGCTGCGCCGCAAGTATGGATGAGAGGGGGTCGGCTGCTCCATGCAAGGCATGGGGATGGTCCAGGGCTGGTCTGTTGGAACCGGCAGGACCCTGGGGTGGTCCTGCCGGCGGCGCTCCGGCCAGGGGTGGCCGGAGCAGGGAAATAACAAGGAGGTAAAGGGCTGTTGTCGTGAGGGTTGGGTGAGGGAGAATGGGGAGATGTCGTACAGTGTGGGTTTTGGGTTTAGGCGGGTCGGGCCCGGGTTTTGGGTCCGGGTCGGGTCTAAAATGATGGGTCAAATAATTTTAGTCCGGGTCTAGATTTTTATTATTTGGGCTCGGGTGTTTTTATTTTAATTAAATGAGAGATTAATTAACAATTAATGGGTTTGGACTTGATTAATTAATTAATTGGACTAGTTTAATGGGATTAAATAATTATGAAAGCGAGCCCACTAATTTGTCATGGACCGTGTGATCCATGAGAATTATTGGGTCAAGTGGAGTCGGGTTAAATAATTTTATCGGTCTAATTTATAATTAATGGGTAAACAATGTTTTTTTTAATTAAATTTAAGTTAATTAGTTAATGGGCTTAAATTATATTTTAAGTGAGCCCACAAGTTTCTCTTGGGCTTGAGGGCCCAAGAAGCTTAATGGGCCAAGTCAGGTTGGGCTTTTGGATTTTTGAGTTTAAGTCTAGCGGTCAGCAGCTCGAACAAGTCCTTGGAAAAAAAAAATAAATGTCCGTAAATATATATTTAATTCATGCATGCATTTTTATTAGATATATAAGTATTATTTTTAAGAAAATAAATTAAATATATATTTACGGGCGAATTTCATGAAAATAAAGAAATATATGAGAATTTTTTTATGTTCATGCATCATTAAGAATTTTTATGATAAGTTTAATTGCATGTTAAGAAAAATATATTTTTATGGAAGTTGAAGTGAAGGTGGAAAGTGATGTGGTTGGAGGCCGGGATACCTGGGCCCGGTGACCTTCCTAATGATGTATAAGTATGATGAGCCTATGGATCCAGCTGAGAGGGCTGGTGAAGTGGCAGCACAGAGGTGGAAACCCCACCGCCGCGTACGTTGGTTTATAGATTGATCAATCGATTAATATGATGCCACCGACATGGATACGACCTGTTGAGAACTAAGAAAATATGATAAGTTAATTCATGATATTTATGATGATACATGTTATAACATGATGATTAAATAGTATGATTTTATTTCATGTTTATATTCATAATATTTTAAGAGCATGCACGTATAATTATTATTCACGTATTTTATATGATGTGTGCTTGTGTGTGGTTTTATTTTGTTATATAAGGATAGAACGTGCTGAGCCTCTAGGCTCACTAGATTTAAATGGTGCAGGTGAGCAGATTATTAATGAAGTTAATGTGTTCCCGACTGGCGGCGAGGGCGTATGAGTATCCAGGCGGCTAGTACCCGTGACCATCGCTCAATTATGAATTTTATGTTGAAACTAGAACATTTATTTCCGCATATGTTTTACTATTAGATTTTTAGTATTTATTTTATAAGTTTGCATGGATTTTTGTCAAGGAAATATTATTTAGTAATTTTATTATGACAATCTTATGGATTATTATTTAGTAATTAATGTTAGGTATTTATTTGCATGCATGTACTTTCGTTATTATTTATGTTTAATGTGTAAATTTATATTAAATTAAGTAAAGTTATTTTTAAGTATTATATATATATGTATGAGCATATATATATATATATATTTATATTCATTATTTTATTATCAGAGAGTTTTAAAAAAAAAAAAAAATTTTTTAGAAGTTTTAGGATGTTTCATTTTATGTCATCTCTCGGATAATAATTTAAAAATATATGGATATTTAATAATAGATAGATGTGAAACTTACTGAAAAATCAGTGAACTTCACATAATTGTCGTGTTTACTCTTCTGAGACAAGTTAGATCATTTACCAAGTAACCTGCAATTTTTTTTTTTAATAAATAGAATAGAATAGATAAAATATATTTTTTAAAAATCACATCAAAATTTAAATTTAAATTATTATTATTATAATTAGCTTGCTGGTATATAAAAATATTATTTTCAACATGCCCAATATGTCAACCATGTTTTCAAAATTAGACCGGATTGGACGGTTCGACGGTTTCGAATGAAAACTGATCACTGGTTCGATCTAAAATACACTCAAAAATCGTTTTAACGATTGAAATGATCAAAATCGATCAAAAACCGGTCAAGAATTGGCCAAAAACCGGTTCAACCGGTTTTACGTTTTTTAATTTTTTTTGAAAAATTAGTTTTTTAATTTTAAAATCTTAATTTAATATTTTATTATATATATATATATGATTATTTGGAATTTGTATTTCATTAAAAATATTATTTTAGTAATATTAGATTTTTTAAATTAATTAATTTATTTATTTTTAAAAATTATATAACTATAATTAATATTTTAAATATATTTATATGATTATTTAGTTTTTAAACTATGATAGATATATATTTTTTCTATTTATATACATCTTTTAGGTTTTTAAAAATTTTAAAAATATTATTAATTATATTATAATTTATATTACATAAATGATTTTCCGGTCCGATCGTCCGATTAATACGATCTGACATGTGAGATCTTTTTTTTTTTTTTAAAGGTAAATCGATTGGATCACGGATCATTTACACTATTTGTAAATTTTAAAAAATTAATAATAATTAAATATTTATTCATATTTTAGCAGAGCTCGGCCCGGGCCCGGTTGCGCGGACGATATAGAACAACGACTTTGAAATTACATCAGCCAAATCATCAGGTTGTCTCGTGTCACCGCTTTTCCTGCACGTTGGCACCCCAAAGAGTACGCGCACAAACTCGAAGCCAAACCCTCTTTCTTTACTGGTATTAGCGATGGATCCTGTAGTTCAATTTTGAATTGTTTCTGTATGAAGTTGAGGCGCTGTAGATTTTGATTCCACTTTCTGTTTTTAATCGATTGTTTGCGTTTCTATCCGATTAACGAGTCTTTTTTTACGAGGGACTCGAAAAATTCGGATCTTTTACCCGCCATTGCCTGGTTCCTTCTCTATTCGCTACGAGATTGGGATTACGATTCAAAAAAAAAAAAAAGTTTTCATGTATGTGTACTTGTGATGGGAGTTTGTTGAGTCTCTTTATTCTGCCCAGCGATTCATTTGGGCCATGATTTAATCGTAACTTTGAAGAATGGGAACGATGAGAAATACAATTAACAGTCATTCGTTACAGACTCAATTTGATCAGAAAACTTTTACAATGCGCTTTCAGAATTTGGTCAGCAATTTGTTTTTGTTTTCAACTCTTCTTCTTTGTTATTATGATGCCATGGTAGTTTATTATCATCAACTCCTTTAAAAGTTAATGGATGTATGCAACTAGTAATACGTTAGAAAAAACCTTTTCTTTTCTCCATATTTGGCTCGTTACGTGAATTGTTTTTTTAGGCTGATTACAGGGTTCCGAGTCTTTGTGGTTTTTTGTGGTTTTCTTTTCGTACGTTTTCTCGCGCCTATCTTTATGCCAGGACATTTGTTTTAGTTAGCTGTAGATCCTGTTTGAATCTCTTACCCAGTATAATGCAATGTGATAATTTCTTGGTGATCAATACCCATGTTATTGAGCTAAGAACTAAAATCGTCGAATTTTTTCCGTTTTTGATGTAGTTAAATTTGGTTCACTTGTTTTTTACCCACAATTTTTGAACTGTTGAGCAACTTATAGCATGTTCTACAGTAATAAGGTGATTTTATTTGTTTATGCATACTTATTTTAAAGTTACTTGGTTGAGTACCCATCACCAAGGAAAAATATCAGCCTTTTGTTTTGACTTCACCTCTTATGGCATTGAAATCGTAATCGACATCGCCTGAAAGATACGTGTGGTACATGGCTTTGATGTAGGAGATTGATCCTTTTTTTCCAAAGCCTGACACCATTTTCAGCTTAGAGAGGCACACCAAATGAATGATTATAGCACGTTGGAACTTATCCTCAAGGATATTCTTCTTGCTATTAATCCCTCAAGAGAGGATTGGTCAGTGAGACTTCATACAATCAAAGAGCTTCAAGCCATTGTTGAATCCATTGAAAATCTAAGAGGTATTTGGTGCTCTGTTTTATGTTACTTCTAACTCATTCATGTTATGTCATGGACATTTTTTTATGTTACATATTTTGTGAAAAATTAATGAGGAAAAGGTAATGCACGAGACCGAAAGGTCTTCCAAGAAAGGGACATTGTGACATAATTTAAGAGGGGGGAACTGCATTATGGCCCATGGCCTCCCACTATCATCTTTGTGTTATCTCCATCTATGACAACCAATGCTTAAGTTGTGCCCTCAGTTATTATTCTAAATTCAGCTCCATGGGCCATAACAATGTGTCAGGAGCCTCTTTGAACTGTTGGTGTGACTATTATGTCTCAGATCTTATTGCTATAGTAGATTGGCAAGTGAAATAAATTTTCCGTGGAGAAACATCCTTCACTCCTGAAAATGTCTGTATGATGCCAACTCATTCTTGACCTAAATGAAACTCTTCTGAGATAGCTTCGACTCAACATGCATTTGACCACTTTGATACTCCAGTATACCAAAAAATAGTATTTTGAATAGGTGATGCCATGATGCATATGTGAGTCGAGTCTATTCCAAGATTTTTTGCACTTGCATATTTAATCTTAAAGAACACGTGTAGATTGCAAAAATGACTTTAGGTGATTACCATACAATGAAGTCTGTGGAACATTCTGAAAAGCCCATCCAATCAGTTTTCCAAAATTTTCGAAGTTCATTTGAAACTCTCTAATATCGTGTTCTAGAAAGTATCACGTGATGGTGGAAGTTTGATTCATTTTACTTGCGTTTTTTTGCTTAATCTAGGAGATTATGACAAGATATCTCACTAACCTTTTGGTTGTCTTCAAATTTCTAATCAAAGAAATGTCGGTTTAAATTGGTTCCATTGGTTGTTCAATCTAAGAATGCCACTAGGAACATTGTGGGCAAGAGCTTAATTCCTGTGTTTAGCATTATAGCTTTCTGCCTTAAAGTTTTTCGTTCAGGGCATTATAGTCTCAATTATTTGTTATAGTAGCTTATTCTTTCTTACTTTTTTTTATTGAATGCACTTCATGAAGAATAATTTCTATAAGGGTTATTTTTCTTTCTGCTGACAACATGTTTTGATATTGAATAAACAGGTGCTACTGTGGAACCATTTGGATCTTTTACATCTAATTTGTTTACTAGGTGGGGAGATTTGGATATATCCATAGAGTTGGACAATTGTTCACATATCGTGTCTCTCAAGAAAAAGCACAAGCTAAATTTACTGAGAGAGGTAATGAGAGCATTGAGACAGAAATGTAAGCCACTGCTGGTAAACGCTAGCATTCAGTATTCTCAAAGTTTACTGTTTTTATTTATTTATTTTATAATAATTATTATAATAATAATTATTATTATTATTTATTTCTTTTGGGATGTATTATCTGTGTATGGATCACTTAAGTAGCAATTTTGTTGTGTTTCTTAGTTCTGTAATTATCTTCCAGCTGCTTGCTCTACTTATTTGTTTCTTTCATCTTTGCTCCTTACAAAAATGAGGCAGCTGGTTAGGCTTACTTTTCTTCTTTGTTTTGGTATTAGTTTCTTTCATGACTTGGAAATTAAGTAGAACTTCCTAGAGCTCTGAGGTGCTATCAGTTTTATTACGCAGAATGATGTCAAGATAGTGGTAACTGCATCCTTATCTCTAAAGTCTAATCCATCAATTTAATGTCATTTCAGATGGATGGGGTAGGATTCAGTTCATCTCCAACGCAAGGGTACCCATTCTAAAGCTCGTGAGTGGCCATGGCATCTCATGCGACATCTCAATTAGCAATTTATGTGGTCAAATGAAGTCCAAATTATTGTTTTGGATCAATGAGATTGATGGACGCTTTCGTGATTTGGTTTTACTGGCAAGTTTTCTACCGTTGTGATGAATGTGACCATATTCGTGTTTAGAATTTAAACGTTTTTTTTTTTTTTTGCAGGTTAAGGAATGGGCCAAAGCTCACAATATCAATGACCCAAAATCTGGAACTTTGAACTCATACTCTCTCAGTCTGCTTGTGGTTTATCATCTGCAGGTTTTCCCAATTTTCTTTTTTCATCAGGGATCATGAAAAGGAATTTCTTCGAGGGGTTTTGGGGCGATCCTAATGCAATTTATCGCAATCTGAGAGGCTGATAACATCACCTTACCATGTGAGTGAAAAAAAAAAAAGAAAGAAAGAAAGAAAAGAAAAAGGCGGGAAACAGGGAAGAAAGAAAAAACAAATGGGAAAACGTGAAACTACTGATTCAAATTATAAAATGATTAACCTACAAAAAGATGCGATAAAGTGAAACATAAAAACTTGAATAACTTGAAAGGCTGGAATTTTTAAAGAAACTTATTGGGTATTGCATACTCACTCAAATGTTAAATGCAAAGTCATATGCCTTCAAAAGTACGCAAGCACACAAAGGCGTGCTAAATGCTAATGGGATTCTCCTTTTAATGGTTACATTATGTTAGGGCCTCACCCAACTATTAAGGTAAAAAAACTTATATGTATTTGGAAGATGTTCAATTACTTGTTTTACTGTCTATAATCATTGTTTTCTTATTTGGATCATACTCATATTATCTTGCAGACTTTGGAACCTGCAATATTACCTCCTCTTCGAGAAATATATCCAGGAAATATGATCAACGACCTTACAGGTATCCATTGAGTTTCTGTTATCATTTTCTCAGAATCATGCGTATATCCATACTTCCCAATTGATATCACCCATGCATGCAGTTGGGTAGCGTTTGAGTTAATTATTGTAGTAAAATAACAGGTTGATCTGATATGATCTCGATTCATGTTTTCATGTTTCTTCTGAAGGTGAGAGGGCTGCTGCTGTAAAACATATTGAAGATATTTGTGCTGTAAACATAAACAGGATCAAGTCCGATGGGTCGAGATTGAACAATCAGAGTTCTTTGGCTGAACTCTTCATTTCTTTCCTTGCAAAGGTGCTTTTGCTACCCAAAACTAGCAAAGCAACATCATCGCTCCTATTCGAAACTTCAGATTCATGTTTCAAAAAATTGTCACGAATAGAAAGAAAGATGCTTAAAACGGGATAGAGAACATAATAGAGCACAGCTCTTTCAATGAGATTGACATTAAGATTCATTTTTCAAAAAATTGTCACGAATAGAAATAAAGATGCTTAAAATAGGATAAAGAACATAATAGACCACAGCTTTTCCAATGACATTGACATAGATTTTACCTCATTGCTCTTTCAGTTTGCTGACATTTGCTCAAGGGCTTCTGAGCAAGGTATTAGCCCATTTTCTGGACGACGGGAGGATATTTACAGCAACATGAGATGGTTTCCAAATACCTGTAAACTATTTGTAATCTCTCTCCCCATCGCTCTGTTAAATGTTTTGTGAGTGACACTTGTAGAATTTTTCACTTTTTGACCCTTTGAGCAGTCAGCAATTCTTCTTGGTAATGATGGATAGGTTGAGGACCCCTTTGAGCAGCCATCAAATACTGCTAGGACAGTTGGTTGTGACCAGATGGAAATGATTGTCGAAGCAATCCAGGCAACTCAGAGCGTTATCACGTCGCCTCGTCAAAAAAATCAGCCGTCTGTTGTTTCAGTTCTGGTTAGGTCGCATATATCACATTTAGTAGCTAGAAAACCCATTGCAAATTCAGTAACCATGCAATCTGTGGCAAGAAAACCTGCTACATATCACAGCAGAAATGGCCGTGGTACTCATTTACAAGCTCAGAGGAAACAAATGCCGTCACAGGTAGGAAAGCAGTTTCAGAATCTGACGATTGATGGGCAACAAAATGGGTCAAGTAATGGGCCTACCCAGGCATCTTCAAGTGGAAGGCAGCAAAATTGGAGGCCAAGATCCCAGGAGTATAACTGGTCAACTTCATTTTGATGGTTAGGAACTTGAATATTTTGCAGGTGGCTTGCAGAAAAATATTACCTTATGTAAACAATCTAGTGGCAAATTAACCCCATCGTGTGTTAGTTTACATCCAAAAGTAGCTCCAATGTGTGTGCTCTCAATGTAAATATTCTATCAATGAGTGTACCTTCGTGAGTGAATGGTGATCGTATTTGATAAACAAGACTATTTGATGGATGTTGCGATCTTAATTCATCGTTTTAATGAACACTGGTTTATGTAGTTTTCTTATCCCTTTTGACATGTGGTTATAGTTATTTTTATCCCCTTGTGAGTTACGAGTGTGTTTGGTTGGACCGATGGGTTAAGAATCTGGTGATTGATTGTTCGAGTGATAAAATTTGTGAGAGGATTGTCAAGTAAAAGTGCGTGTTAATTGAAATTGTTTAATATATAGGATTGAATTGGGAAGTTTATCTGTTTCTGTGTCTCAGATGAAACTAAGTATTTTTCAGGGAGTGGGCTAACTTTATAAGTTATACACATAAGATGATTTTCTTTACCTTAATCTTTAGGTGAAGGGATGCAATCTCTATCCACACATACGTATATGAATGCAATATATTATGAATCGGGTATATCTCAAGACTATCGGAGGCGTTTGTCACAAGTCAAGATCCTATAGCTAGCATGAGGTCCCTCGGATGTATCCCTCAACGATACATGCCAGCCAAGGGCGGTACCGATCTCTTGAAGTTCATCCATTATGGAAAGCGAATCACGAATGTACACATGTCCACCAGGCCTCAACATTCGATCCATTTCAAGCATGATGGTAGAGATGTTGCATCTGAGATAGAGAAATCAACAAATGTCCCAGTTTCAGTAAAATCAACATGGAAATAAATGCAGTTTACGATTTATCGAAATAAAACTTGCCTTTTCCTTTCTACAGAGAAAAGTCCCGCTGCATGAATTAAGTCATAGGTTCTTGGGTATGTGTCAAATGGCTCACACCTGAAATGTTGCAGGCATTTTCATTATGCAATGACTGGTGGTCTTTGTGACTAACGTACATAGGGGACAAAGAAAGGAGGAAGACTATAAACAAACATTTACCAGTCGTGCATGACGCCGATGAGACCACGGTCATATATGACAGGCAACGTATTGGGTTCACTTGTAGGAACAACATTGAGCACCCAACAATCCAAATTGTTTTCAATCAGAGCTGCTGCAAAACTGCCAGCCAAGAACCCAAGCATCAATTCAAAACCCGAAAAGGACAAAGTGATGACAAGATACATGGTCCTTCACATAATAAATTTGAGGGAGTGTGCTGAACGTGAATGAATAAAATGATGGGAAAGAGTTACCCTCCAAAGCCCGCTCTCATGTCCAACACGTTTCTAAGTTTGAACTTTTTCCAATGTAAAACACGTACATATCCTTCAATTATCTCTTTCCAATATCTTGATTCTGCCCTGTAAAGCTCTTTCCTGGATAAATTAGCATCAAATTGTATGCTCTGAAGCCTATCTGGAGGAGTCTGCAGGCGTTCCGGCCAAGTAGTAATGTTAGAACCATATCCTTCCTTGGGTAGGCGAGCTATGCATGCCTTTAAATTAACATACCTAAAATATTTTGAAATCAAGAGAGTTCTGTTTAACTTAATTATACTCAATGAACACTGCAAATTACATCATCATAAAACAAAAAAACTATAGCCATGATTCTTTTCATTGAACTTTAACTGCACAAGGAAAAATTTTCTAGAATTTTCTTTGTCACTCATAAGTCATGCAGATGCATGTGGAACTTGCTATAAGAAAATAGATCTTTACACGATTATGATCATGGGATTATCAGAAGCAAATCAAGCAATGAAGCATGCTCAGATAGGTCATTATCACCTATTTGCTTAAAAAGGCAGAGGGTGAAGCTCCAGCTTAACCCAATGACAAAAAACATTAAACTAAAACTACTTCCTGCAACTTTCACGGATCTCAAGTGAGGTACATATCATAAAACATAGGTTATCTTATCGAAAATTTAAAATCTAGAAGAAGAACCATGATTATCATGACACAGAACACGAAATCAAATGCAAAGAAATATACCAAACATTGTCTGGGTCATCATTAGGTTCACAGAGTGGTGGTCGCATTCCTTCCTCCCGGCTCAAATAGCAGCTATTATTGAACGGCTTCTGCCATAATGCTATATCACCTTCCCTCTTTACAAGGTTCCAACAAAGACGGCTGGTAAGGTTAATCATATCTGGAAACAATAAATAAAACTGGGTTAACAAAAGACTGCCAGTCGCTAATTATTTTGGAGGCAGGTAGTTATACCTCTTTGATAGAGTTTGGAATTGCTTCTAGAATCACTTTTGAGCTTTTTCTTCACAATGAAATTTTGTGAAGGAAAAGCTCCTAGAATCAATCTCAAGCACTACCTTAGTTCAAATGCAATTCAAATTTTAAGTGTCACTGTTAAACAGTAACGTTGTCAACAAATTCAAATTTTTTTTTGGGTACATAAATGCAGATATCACGTCAAGTTAAAATCTGGGACAAAAACAAGGCCTTTCATGGGATGATTTAGAAACATTTTCTTTTCTTACCACAGAAGTCCAGAACAATTGGGATTTTACTAGAAAAATAGCGTACAAGTAATACAGGCCTGTGGTTAATGCCAAATTTTTAAGCAATTTACCTTTCCATTGTTCTTCAAGGACTGCTTCATTCTTATAAACAGGCTCTGCTGCCCAAACAAAATATCCTCCTGCTCGAAGCATCCTGTTTACCTCAAGCAGCAATATCCCATCTATGAAACAACACACAAACCATAAGCACCAACACTCAGTATAATCATCTATTTAAGATCTTTCAGGAATGACCCTAAAAAAAGAACATATTTTGAATTTGGAACAGAACCTCTAATCACAGAATTCCCCACCTTATACGACCACGGTTAACCATAAACTAGTAGACAAAGCATTTCTATGATTCGATTTTCTAAAGCTAAAAACTGATTCATATATTTTATCTTTACAGTGAACATATTCACTATTTCATTTTCGCGTTTTGTCAACTCGCTAAAAATCACAATGGCGGAAGGAGTATTTAAGAATGATAATCATACCATCTCGGGTCCAGTTGATTCTACACCTGGAACAATGAATCAAGTCAAATGCCTGACTTGGATAAAGTAATCGTCTAGTTGCAAATGCAGCCACCATTGCAGGCACGCCTCGTTCAAGTGCAAATTGAATCTGGTTCTCATCTTTTGGAGCTATAGATAGCGTGATGACGTTCCGTGACATTAGATAAGCGCCATAACTTGCAACATCACAACCGACATCCAAAACAACTCGAGTGTGTCGACCAAATGCGATTTCAGGGAGCACCTATATAATATGAGCACAAAAGAGAGTTTCAAACATTTTTTGATTCTGTCTAGGCCATAGCCTAGTTCTTAAATTTCGACGTTGAAGGCCAGAAAATTTATAACAACTAAACACCTTTTGAATCTGATCCAAATACGGATCAACTCCATGAATGAACAGAGTGCCACCTCCAGGAAACTTGAACTTCTTCTTGTCAACCACAATCGAATTCTGGCCTCCTTTGTCCTGAGCTAAGAGTGCATGAGGAACATTGCTAAACCAAACCTGTATAGAATAATCAGTTGAAGACTTCCATAAACTTTAAATAATTATGATTCTCATTCACACACTGAAAAATCCTAACAGCTCTCAAACTCGTCACATGAATTTCAATCACACGTAAAGTTGTACACTGCATCTATATCGAATTTTGTTTTAGGCTTGATACGTATCAATCTAAGTATCATCTCATAAAAGAGAAAAAAGTGCTAATTTAACCAAACATTCAAGTAGAGTGACTGTTTCATTTTCTGAGAAAGAAAACAAATTTAACAAAAATCCAATCTTAAAGAACGCAGAAGTTAAAACAAAGAGGAAAAAAAAGAAGAAAATAACAATTAAGACAAAATATTTGTTTCTTCTACAAGCAAAGACAAAACATCACCTCATCTCTACTTCTGGGCCAGGGAATCGGAGTTTGGTACCCTTTGGGAGCGGGAATCAAACAATTCGAACCCTCCCCCTTTTCCGGGCAATGCCGCTCAAATTTCTCCTCTCTTCCCGTCGAGCTCAACTTCCCAATTGCTTTCTCATTGTCCAAACAGGGTATGTAATCGCTCATACTCCCCGCACACACCGGAAACTTCTTAATCCGAACCCTAATCTTACCCCCTCGTTCCAAACCAGGAGTCTCATTAACCCTCGTCCAATTCTCCAACACCTCGGGATCATACTCCCCCACCTCAAAATCATCCGTCATCCTACCGTTCTCATCCACCACCCCCATCCTCAGCAACGACGGGGGTGTCGGCGCCTTCAGCTGCGGCAGACGCGGAGGAAGAGGCGGCGGCGAAACAGCACTTTCCTTCATTCCTGACGCATTGGGCGACACAGTCTCATTTAAATTCAATGACGGATCAAATGTCTTGTCGGAATTGGGAGAAACGGCGATCGAAGATGAAGTGGGAGGCATTTCACGGTTCCCCTGTAAGGTGAAGAACGAAAGATGCTGCGAAAAGGATACATCGGAGAAGCGCTTGCCCAAGTAGAAGAAGAAAACGGAGACAAGAAGGAAAGCAGAAATCTTGATCATCGCCGATGATCCTCCGCCGTTATTCATCTTCAAAACTGTAGCGATTCAATAGAAGAAGAAGAAGAAGAAGAAGAAGAAGAAGAAAGTGTAGTGTGGATTGATTGAAGTACAAGTAAGCTCAACGTTGGTTCTCGGGGGTTCTGTTATCGAAGCCCACGTTCTATGATCATCCACTTGCTTCCTTGAATTACTCTACAATTATTTCAAATAATTTTTTTAAAAAAAAAATAATTACAATAGAAAATATACATTAAAAAAAACCAACATTTTCTCGAATGATCATCTCACAATGCGCGTTTAACTATAAATAAAAAATCAGGTCCAATATCATTTCAATTTTTTTTTTCAGTTGAGAGAAAATATTGTTACGATTCTCAAGATCCCGTTATAAATTTGATTGAGACATGAGATGAACTTAATTAACTTTGTGTTAGATTTAGCGTGTGGAAATGGGTTGGCCCGTCATTTTGTTGGAGGGAGAAATTGTCAACTCAACCCACTTATTCTGTGTTCAAGACGAATTTTAGATAAATCTACTCTCATCCAAGAAGCGGAATCGGAATAAATAAGAACTTAATTTTAATTTATTATAACATAAAAAACGATGTAAAAAATAAAATAAAAAGAAATAAATAAATAATAAAACCCTTAATATATATCAAATTCAGCATATTTAAAACAACAATGTTAGTGACATGTGAACATGAAATAATAGAGTTAAAACATGGCGTGTTGTATATGGAGTACTTACATATGCATTGTTTGGTCCAATGAAGAAATTAAAAAGTATGTATATGGAGTACTTACATATGCATTGTTTGGTCCAATGAAGAAATTAAAATAATGGGCTGCTCTTGGTCACCAAAGTCCAAACGATTCCGAGGGAAAGAACTTCAAAATTATTTATCTAAATTATAAGTTCAAGTCTAATTTCTTTAAAAGCTATAGCCTCCTCCAATTTCCTTTGATATTTCTTTTAATAATAATCACAGTGAGCATGATTTTTTTTTTGCTTTCAGCTTGATTATTATGTTTACAAAATTCGGATTCTCCGTACAGTACCACCGTTGGATCAAATAAATCACGGCACGTGTCCAAACTCCAAAATCCATGCATCCATCCGTTCAAAATTTCGATTGCACCTAACACAAAACACATGAGATGAGCTACTTTGTAGGGAAGGTAGCCCATCACCTATTTGTGACAAAGTAACTTTGCTCATACAGCCTCCCCATAAAAAGGCCACATGATTTGGCAACCAAGAATCCCTATTTTAGAGAATGGAAATGGGCAGCATTAAAGAGAATGTAAGTGGGTTTCAAATGCCTCTGCACTACCCAAAATACACTAAAAACCAGTACCAAGAGATGCCAGAATGGATGTTGGATAGGCTTTTGGCCGAGTACGGGCTGCCTGCGATCGGCGACTTAGCGCACAAGCGCACCTTCGCAATGGGTGCATTTCTGTGGCCTACTAACTACGAATCTTCCCGACTTTACTCCAAAAGTAATCTAGAGACGGTCAATCTTCTCAAGAAGAAGTACGATTAAGTTCCACGAATCGAGAAAGTTGAAATCGTCAACTCTTTTTTTTATTTGTTTCTTGTTTATGATTTCAGTATCTAGAGGTTTTATGGTATAAGGGATATGCAAATTATAGTATGTTCAAACCATGTTTGAATTTTCATATAGTTAAGTTACGTCTATCAATTGACAAATATGTGTGGGATGTGAACAATTCAATAAAAAATTCGATTTAAAAATCTCGGTTTTATTTGGGTTTGGGTTTGAGTTTGTGATCGAGCCACTCGACGAGTCAGTTTTCTGCAACATAGATGGGCCTACCCCGGTGTGGTCCTCCTTGGGCCCAATATTTGAAAAGGGGCCCAAATTGATAACAATCACACCAACTACTTAATCAACCAACCCTAATGACATGACCCGGTTGTTATAAATAATACAAGTTATTATCAGCTCAAATTAATGAGCAATGGACCCAATCTGCAAATTTCCGTACTTTGGGGTCCAAATTGAAAATCCGAAGCAACATGAACCATTAGATCTTTAGGTCAGTACTCAGTCAATCCATCACTCACTAAAACTAAGATCCATATATATACCCATAAAATATTGGTTTGAAGGCGACAAATGATATTTTCTGGATTTTTTTAAAAAATTATTAGTGAACTCCGAGGTTTTTTTTTTCAAAAAAAGAGTTAAAATCTTATTATGAGCTGCATACCATATAATTCTTCAGTATATGGGTGTATTCAATTCAGAGTTTTTATGAATTTTAGTGATTTTTTAAAATTATAGATTTTTGTGAAGTTGATGGATTTTTATTTACTTTTATAGAATCTCACGGATTTACAAACATAATTTCATGGATTCTTTGTAGACTTTTCGCATAACTTTTATAGAGATTTGTAAACTTTTCATACAATTACATGAATTTGTATCTTTAATATATATTATTACTTTTCGTTTTTTTTCTTTAAAGTAATAATTATTTGACATAAATAATAACTTTATTTGAAATATTTTTTTAATTTATTGATGAAAATGAATTTCATTTATTTTAAACGTATATATATTAATGTAACAAAATAAAAAATTAAAAAATTTGTGGTTGTGTAAAGTTAATTTTTTTAAAAAAAACATATGATAACTTATAAATTATTTTATCAATTATATCATAAAAATTTATTTGTCAATTTTACCGGGTTTTAGTGATCGCACACGAAAAATCCTGCACCCTAGGGTGCAGATGATCAAAATTATATATATATATATATATATATATATATATATATGCATTTTGAATATGGGAGAGAGTGAGATAGAGAGAAGTGAGGAGATGTGATAAAGAAAGATAAATTATGAGTTTTAATTTTAGAAATCAATCCAAATCTTTGGGTTATACCAATGACATTCTTTTACAAATTATAGTTGTACCTTAAGCATTAATGTTTGTATGTCAATGATTTTCATGAAGTTATTAAAATTTCATTAACATTTTGAATAAAACTAGACTTTTGTAGAGTTTTTAAAATTCAGGGTTGAATACCACTCGACTTTTAAAACTCTAAAAAATTATATTTTGAATACCACTAGATTTCTATAGAGTATATAAAAGTCATTATTGAATAAACTAGACTTCTAAAATCCACAAAAGTCATTAATTATCCTCATTGAATACACCCCCTAAATCTGACCGTCTTTAAATTAGAGATTTTTGTAAAACTACGAAATTGTTATAAAAAATCGATCGTTACAGATTGGTTTAAGGTTTGCATCAACACTATATGAGAAGTATTGCTCGTGATAGATTGAAACGATTTGACCAAAAAAAAACTTGCTGAAATACTATTAAAATTTAAATATTTAAGTTACACCATAGCGACAAACTTTCGATCTTACGAATCTAGTGGTATATTAAAACAATAAATGTAAACACACACAGGCACGAATTAAACAAACGATTTCAGCGCCAATGAAATGTGTGGTTATACGGATCCGTACCCGGAGCGCCACTTGAATACGAGTGGTTTGGAAATGGGTTCAGCTTCAATGATTGTGGGTTTACTTAAACCATTAATTATAATTGAATTTGAGCCTTTGAGATTTTAATGGGCCAATGTGCACTTTTCTGGTTAGGCCCGTTAAGTCAGGACTGGCCCACCGAATGAGGACAAATTAGCCTGCCCCCTCCATTTGTTTGACACTTTATTCTGCTGTTATGTTATCTATATTATTATCTATACTATATTATAATGCTTGAGACCATTATAAAAACTGTTTTTTGTATGTGTGATAATACCAAAATTTTCTTCCAGTTTTGCCCTTTTATTGCAGTCAAATTTTCATTTTGCATCAGTTTCTCCCATTTTCTCTTCAATTGAAAATCTAACTTCTCACACACATGTATTTTCGGAGCACAAAATTTTAATATAATACATTATATTACACACGCAAAGCGTGTGCTCCGTAACTATTTTTGGTGTGTCAAGATGACACCAAATTTTTTCTTCATTTTACCCCTGTTCATTGAGAGTTTTCTGTACAGCTTCCCTTTTTTTTTTTTCCTGAAGGCAAAGGACAAAATAACATTTTGACAACTTCCATAATTCTGATTTCATATTACGTCTCTCTCACATGTTTCTCAAACGAACGTTTTTTTTTTCCAAACCAAAAATAAAAAAAAAATTATTAAAAAAATACTGTAAAAGCACGCAACGCGTGCTTCGAATCACTAGTATATATAGTTTTATTATTGGGGAAAATTACTGTTCGAAAAGAAAAATACGACATTTAGATATTCACGAGAATCTTCTCTTTTAGTATTACTCCTTATATTTTAATTCAAATTGTTTGAATACATTATCAAATAAAATATAAATAATACTCATGGAAAATATATTTTGGGTTAATATTTTAGTTTATATACACATATTATATTATTAATTAAACCTAAAAACTTTGCATGGATGACAGATGAAAATTCTGATGGGGTTGAAAAAAAATTAATAAAAATTATTTTGGTACAAGAATTATTGATAAAATGTCAAATTAGTACATGAAATATTGAAAATTTTTAATTGATATATGATTAAACTCAAAAGTCAATTTTACCCTCAACTTAAATGGTTTTTAAGTCTAATATTATATTTAAATTTAACTAGATACATATTCTGTTGTTTAAATTATTTTATTGATTAAAATTGTAAAAATAAATTCATATTTACTATACTATAAAATAAAATTGTATAACATGCATCTAAAAAAAATATTCAACATAAAATTTATATATCTTAAATGAAAATACACACACAAAAATACACGCACATACACACACACATATATTTGGAAAAAAAAATCGTAGCTTATGTTGGTCGGAAAAATAATACAACATTACGTGAATTTTCCTTATAGTTTCGATTTGCACGATTATTATTGCCAAAAAATTTTGTACATGGTTAAACATTTCTAACAAAGTACAAGATTTTTTATATGTATTTTTAAGAAATACTGAAATATAAAAAAATTTATTTTAAAATATTTTTTAATAAGTACAATAAATTATATTTTAGTTCTGTACATTCTGATTTATTGATGAATTATAATTTTATTAATGTAAATGATAACATTATAATATAGATAAAGAGAAAAACATCATTTTATTATATATTTATAAATATTTTTCAAGATATAATTTATCAATTGTCATATACCTAAATATGTGTGTGTGTTTATGTTTGTATTAGTTTTATAATGTACATTTTCATACAGTGAGTACGATCACTTTTTGAAAATACAAATTTAAATAAATATAAATTTATGTTTATAATTGTAATTGTAATCAATAAAATAATTTTGAAAAATAAAATGTTTATCTATTTTAATTTAACAAAAATATTGGACTTCAAAATAATTTATTCAAATGGTAAAATTGACTTTATAACTTGATAATGTATCAATTAAACCATTTCCAAGAATTCATGTATCAATTTGACATTTTATCAATATTCGTGTAAAAGAAATAGTTATCTAACACTTTATATTTTATTCCTGAAATAAAAATTTCCATATAATTATTTGTTAAATACAAATTTTAAATTCGGATTTTTACTAGTTACTTGTGAATTTTTAGCTTCAATAAAAAAATAAAAAAAATTGGGGGTGAAAGGTAGAAAGCAAATGTGCCGACACAATTATATTACCAAATATCTGACAATTGTGCACGAGGTTAATCTTTGGGCAAATTATTTTAAAATCTTCAAATCCAAACATTTCTTTTTCTTAACTCCCTACACTCAAATTTCTTTGTTTCAACTCCCTAGTAGTCCCCAAATTTGCCTTAACAAAGTGTTTAGCATTTAATCCTTTGTACGTGACATTGTTTTACCTATCGAATCAGTTCAGGAAAAGCAGAATTATCGGTTACGCAAGGTTTCCAGCCGATATACTCTGGATTAGGGTCCAACATGCTTCCGTGAGATTAATTAAATTCAAAAACCTCTTTGAACATAGTGTCGTCGGGTCATACCTGCCGAGTTTTACGAAGTGCTCCTCACACTCCAACCACGCAGTCGCAACAGATGGTTTCTGCACAAGCTCCTTCAACGACACCCAGCACAGCCTTAATTCGTTTTCTACCTTAAGGCGTATGGTATATGAATTTAATTATAAAATATGAGCATGAAAGAACAAGAGACTTTAGAAAAATTATTCAGACATAATATTATTACATAAATCAATTCCTTTGAAGAAGAGAAGACAACTTGTTTAGCTACTCATAGTAGCTTTGTTCTTGAAATACATAAAAAGAAAACTTATTACAAACTTAGAAAGAGAAATATTACTACAATTTATTTGTAAGAAAACTGAAGGAAATGATCGATGTCTTCAGCTTCCTTGAACGCTTGTATTTATAGCTGAGGTTCCACTCGTTTCACCGAGAAACTTCAGGGAATCTTACAGCTGTTTTGTCTTGTCTTTCTCTGCCATTATTAATGGCATCTTTAGCTACTGGATGAGTCACCCGTTATTCACCTTGTCTTGTTATGCCATTATTGATGGCATCGTTTGTTTGTGGAGGAGTCACATGTCGTCCTTTTTCTTTTGGCTTTATCCTCCTCACATGCCTTCTTTATTGTTGTCGGGGCATCTTATGCTTTTGCAGTGGTCCCCTGAAAAAACGCATTTTTGGTGGTCCCTGTCCACCTTTGCTTGTCTCGAAAAATTCTTTTCGATCCGTTCGGGGTCTGAAGGTTTTTCCGAATTCTGGCTCCTTCTGGTTTGAACACTCTGGGCAGATATTCTCTGACCATCTTCCTGTTGGAAAAAACGTGTTCAGATCAATTAAGAATTGATACCCGGTGCAGCGGAAGTTTAAAAATTTTATTTTTACATATGGAACGATTCCATATCATGGGTATCAAAACTTTACGATTAAATTATGCAAGTAAAAATAAAATTACAATTAAATTTTTACCTCTTCAAGCAACGGCTTGATTATGGACACCAACAGAATTTAATCTGCTCTTCTTATATATCCCGGGAACCGATGGTTTCACGATCAATCTCCGGAATCAGGTCCACGAACAGAAAACAGAAACCCTCTGATTGATTGCACTAAAAATCAATCAGATGTTTATCGATGAGAATAAACAGATTTGATCTGTCAATTTAGAATGTAATTTTCCGTAAAAATCACAAACTGAATTTTCTCAAAAAGAGACAGAGGATTTCGAAAATCCCCTTGAAATAATATGAGTGATTTTCGAAAATTGCTAGAATGAATTCTTATGATTTTCGAACACTACTCATCTATTTATAGATAATTTCTACACTAGATTAAGTTATGATTGTATTAGGACTCTAACTCCTTAGGGTCCACAATCCATAACTTAAGCCCAACAAGCCAAGCCCGTTATTATAAAAATTAATATAAAATTCATCATGACTCCGATTGATAAACCGATTTCACCAATGTGCACAGAAACCATTTCTGCACCTTTTAAAGTCAAGATAATTTTTCTGAATCCGAATTCAGTGATTTTCAAAAATGTCCATCCCTATGTCATTTTAGGAAATTCCACTCCCTTTTAGTTAAGAAGTCCAACTTCTCTTTCATTAAATTTAACTCTTTAAATTTAACTATCTCAACGGGGTTTAGTAATCCATTACTTGTATGACCCTCAATGGTTCAGGGATACAGCTAGCCGTGGGCTCACAACTCCTTGTGACTCGGAACAACAATTTCCGACTTGCCCAACGAATCATGGTAAGAGCGTCTAGCAACATCGCCCCATGATTCCCTAGGTATCACTGATAGTGCCTGCAAGAACCAGTAGATTTTGGTTAGCGTACAGTACGGTCCCTTCATCCATATATCCCGATCGAATCAACAACCATTGGTGCATCGAGAGTCGTTCGAGATTCGACAACTATGCATTACATCTTGGAGATCAAATAGTGGCATCGCATGTATTATTAGGAAAACCGAGTAACCTAAAACACATCATGTACTCTGGCCAGAGATTCGTCACACTAATATCTCCTCAGATCGCATAGGATATCCACACTCGCAAGTATGTGGTGAATCCTTGACAACAAAGCATCGACTCCTATATGTGTCGTAACTGTACCCAATCCCGACACCTGTTGACCCCAATAGAGTCGGTAAACGAGTCAAAGTATAGTACTAGCATATAGAGTCTCAATGATGTTTCAAGTAGTAAGGACTAATGGTGTACAACCAAAACCGCGGACTTTATCCACTCGATAAGTGATTACCACTTGGAAAGCCCGAATAGGATATTTCGATCATTCATCATATGAATATCCATTTGCATGCTTTGAACATCTCAATGTCCATTACCAATGAAACGTAGTACTTGACATCACAAATGCTAGTCTCAATCTCGAGCTATCCTTATCCTTATTAGCGGACGGCTCAATTGACTATGAACTGTTTAGAATATACAGTGACTATAAGATGTGTTTCATAATAGTGATCTCTCTTTATTCACTATCTCATCTTACTTACACTATAGTATATTCAAGGTCTTTATCAAAACATCAATAGTATATCACAATATAACAATATGAAAAAAGACAAAGAAAATGCCATTAATGAATGTAAATTATATTAAACAAAGATTGTTTATACATAGAGTCACAAAAGCCCTTAGCCACAAGTTGGCTAACCGGGCACCCACTCTTTCAATCTCCCACTTGCCCTAAAGCCAACTAGTCACACTACGCAATCCCATTGCTTCGCGATGTTTGTCAAACAATGGTCCTGGCAAGGGCTTAGTAAGTGGATCAACGATATTGTCTGTAGAGGCCACTCTCTCGACAGTGATGTCTCCTCTTTCCACAATCTCCCAGATGATGTGGTATTTCCTCAGTACGTGTTTGGATCTTTGATGAGACCTTGGTTCCTTTGCCTGAGCAACGGCACCAGTGTTGTCATAGTATACCGGAACTGGACCAACAGCTTCAGGAATTACGCCCAACTCTTGGACGAAATTCCTCATCCAAACGGCCTCTTTAGCAGCAGCTGATGCTGCAATGTATTCTGCCTCAGTGGTGGAATCCGCTGTGGTGTCTTGCTTGGAACTCTTCCAAGAGACAGCACCGTCATTGAGCATGAATACAAATCCAGAGGTTGACTTCGAGTCATCCACGTCGCTTTGGAAGCTAGAGTCGGTATAGTCTTCCAATTTCAATTCTCTTCCTCCATAAACCATGAATATATTCTTAGTCCTTCTCAAGTACTTAAGAATATCCTTCACGGCTTTCCAATGCATCTGACTGGGGTTGGCCTGATATCTGCTCGTGACACTCAGAGCAAAGGCTACATCCGGTCTGGTAGTTATCATCACATACATAATACTACCTATGGCTGACGCATATGGTATGTGTGTCATTTTCTCTGTCTCTTCGTCAGTCTTGGGACACATAGACTTGGATAGAAAAACTCCATGACACATAGGTAGATGTCCTCTCTTGGACTCATCCATAGAAAACCTTTTCAATATGGTGTCGATGTAGGTTGCTTGAGTGAGTCCTATCATTCTCTTAGATCTATCTCTATAGATCTGTATCCCTAGAATATAGGATGCCTCACCCAAATCCTTCATCGAGAATCTACCTGATAACCATATCTTTGTTGACTGCAACATCCCTACATCATTCCCAATGAGTAGGATGTCATCAACATAAAGCACTAAGAACGTCACCGCATCCTTAACTACTTTCTTGTACACGCACGGTTCCTCCGGGTTTTTGATGAAACCAAAGTCCTTTATTGTTTCATCAAATTTTTGGTTCCAACTTCTTGATGCTTGTTTGAGACCATAAATTGATCTCTGAAGCTTGCATACCTTATGCTCGCTTCCCATGGATGTGAATCCCTCGGGCTGCATCATATAGATTTCTTCCTTAATGTTTTCATTAAGAAATGCAGTCTTCACATCCATTTGCCATATCATAGTCATATCATGCTGCTATGGCAATAAGGATTCTTATGGACTTGAACATTGCGACTGGTGAAAAGGTTTCATCATAGTCAACTCCTTGTCTTTGAGTATAACCTTTTGCTACCAATCGTGCCTTGTAGGTAAGTACCTTACCATCAGGCCCAAGTTTTCTCTTGTAGATCCATTTACATCCTATTGAAACAATTCCATCGGAAGGATCTACTAAAGACCAAACTTGGTTTGTATGCATCGAGTCTATTTCCGACTGCATAGCTTCAAGCCATAAATTAGAATCCGCATCAGAAATTGATTCCTTGAAGTTTCTTGGATCACATCCAATGTCGGGTTCACTTTGATCCCCTTCAAGAAGAAGACCATATCGAATAGGAGGTCTAGAAGTCCTCTCGGATCTCCTAGATATAGGCGTGTCCGTTGAAGGTTCTTGAGGTGTGTGGTCGTTATTTTGTATCTCGGGTTCTTCTCGAATTTCTTCGAGTTTCATCATCTTGCCTTTCTTATCTAATAAGAACTCCTTCTCCATGAAGGTGGCATTCCTCGAAACAAACACTTTTGTCTCATAAGGATGATAGAATAATATCCGATTGAATTCTTCGGATATCCTACAAAATAACATAAGGTGAATCGACTATCCAACTTATCTTCCACTGTCTGCTTCACGTAAGCAGGACATCCCCAAATCCTTAAGTACGAATACTTAGGAGCTTTGCCATTCCATAACTCGTATGGAGTTTTATCTACTGCTTTAGTGTGAACATTGTTCAACAACAATACCGCCGTTTCAAACGCATAGCCCCAAAACGAAGGTGGGAGCTCAGTGAAGCTCATCATAGATCAAACCATGTCCAACAAAGTTCGATTGCGACGCTCCGAGACACCATTCAGCTGAGGTGTCATAGGAGGAGTCCACTGAGAGAGAATCCCATTCTCTTTTAGATAGCTCAAAAACTCGGTACTTAAGTATTCTCCACCTCGATCCGATCGAAGTGCTTTAATACTTCTACCTTGTTTGTTTTCTACTTCAGCCTTGAATTCTTTGAACTTTTCAAATGATTCAGACTTATATTTCATTAAATATAAATATCCATACCTCGAATAATCATCAGTAAAGGTAATGAAGTAGGTGTGTCCAAATTTAGTATCGATACTAAATGGTCCACAGACATCTGTATGGATCAAATCCAACAGGTTTTGACTACGCTCAGGTTTCCCTTTGAAAGGAGATTTAGTCATTTTTCCTTTTAGGCAGGACTCACAAGTAGGTAGAGAGTTAATATCAGACATATCAAACATGCCCTCTCCCACTAGCTTGTTCATCCTCCTTGAGGAAATATGACCTAGCCTAGCATGCCAAAGGTTTGCCGGGTTTTGACTATCGTTTTTCCTTTTATTTGTTGTTACCGGTTTATCAACATAATTAATTGGAACGTATTTTAATTTTAAGTTATATAGATCGTTTTCAAGTTGTCTATTTCCAATCAAACATTCATTCTTGTAAATATTGCAAATCTCATTCACAAAATTACAAGAAAAACCATCTCTATCAAGCATAGTAACAGAAATAATGTTTTCAAATAAATCTGGCACAAATAAAACATCTTTCAAAAATAACTTAAAATTGTTCTGCAAAACTAAATAAACGTCTCCCACTGCTTTGGCTTTAACTCTGGAACCATTTCCAAGCCTCAGCTGGGTCTCACCCATCCTAAGCTTACGACTTCTTGTCATCACCTGCAAATCATTGCAAATGTGAGATCCACATCCGGTATCCAATACCCAAGAAGTAGTATTAAGTGAAACATTTATTTCAATGTAAAACATACCCTTTGCAGTTCGCAACTGCTCGAGGTATTCCTTGCAGTTACATTTCCAATGACCGGGTTTCTTGCAGTGATGGCAAACATCTCCAGATATGTTCACGTTTGAAGCTTTTGTCTTGGCCTTCTTTTGTGGTACAATTTTCTTGGGTGGAGCAGAACGTTTCTTACCCTTTCCACTTGGCCCCTTCTTGGAGTAAGAAGAGGAGCCAACCAAGAGTACCAGTTTATCCTTCTTTAACGTAGCCTCATAAGACACAAGCATATTTACCATCTCTTCAAGGGTGACCTCTATCTTGTTCATATTAAAGTTCACCACAAATCCGTCAAATGACGAAGGAAGGGAAAGAAGCAACAAGTCCGCGTTTAGTTCATGCTCCAAAGTCAAATCGAGTGTTACCAATTTTTCAATGAGCCTAATCATGTGTACCCCATGCTCACGGACCGAAGTCCCATCTCGCATGCGGCATGTCATGAGCTCTTTGACGGTGGCATACCTCTCCGACCTTGACTGAGCTCCAAAAAGTTCCTTGAGGTGCATGTGTATGTCAGCAGCATTCACGGCATCCTCAAATCGCCTCTGGAGTTCATCAGACATTGAAGCTTGCATATAGCATTTAGCCTTGACATCATGGTCCCACCATTGATCAAGTTTTGCCAATTCTTTCGGACTTATATTAGCCGGTGCTTCCTTTGGAGGATTCTTTTCTAACACGTAGAAAATTTTCTCCGAGTTTAGAACAATCTTTAATTTACGGAACCATTCCGTATAGTTTGCGCCAGTCAATTTGTTTTGTTCGAGAATTGAGTATAGTGGATTGCGCGAATTCATTGTAATGAAATACTGAAAAGAAACAGACAATAATCAGTGTTTGTTTAATTAATTTACTAAGACATAAAATATGGCAAAATTTAATTTTATGAATTTCACTCCCATTATTTTAACGATTTCACTACCCTCTAGTGAAAACGGGAAACTTGTTTCCTTAATGGGAACATGGAGTCCAATTGACAAACTATAGTCCCGAATAATATCAGCCAACTATAATTTTCAAAAGGTAGAGCCCAATTGCTTCCAAAGCAACCCCCATGTTTTTACCTCATGTCCAATAAGGGCCCAATAATATGACGCCGTTTAATGTGACATGTCAAGATGACCCATCAATATTAAGTTGTGATGAACGATCGCCATGTGGATCCCTAATAATATGAGCCAATCCCATGGGAGTTCCACCCAACTTACAACATGTGTCGATCCAATGTACAGCTTTCCGACGAACGGGCCCCCCCAATAATATGAGCCGGACCGTGCCCGCGGGTAGCATCTCATACATTGATCGTTGATGGAAGGTAGGAATATTTAAACAATATTTAAATTCCCTTTTGTTTATCTTGATATCAATTTTAAATCATATTTAAAATGAGGGATTTTTAATTTTTGAAAATTTGTCTCATCATGCAATTTATGTATGCTTGCGGGATTCATACAATTTAGTCTAAACATGCATACATCAATAATATCATATATTATTTAAGGATGATCGATCTCATTATCTAATAGACCCGTGGTTGCCAATCACGAGTTTAAGTCCAATCCTAGGTGGTATGCAAGTATGCAATGCAATCCTATTACATTGAACTTCCATTTACATTTCTCCGGTCTTTATCGTCTGCTGGGCCCACCATTGTCTTCAAATCTTTATCTCCCACTAAGTCTAACAAATTTACAATAAATTTCGATGACAAGTAGGAGATACATATTTAAGGGGTGGGAACATGCCATAAACCAAGCCCACTTTTTATTACAAATGACAATTCAAATTGGGCTATAAACCAAACCCATTAATAAAACCCAACAACAATAAAACCAAATGTAAATAACCTAACATACACCTACAAACTTGGTCATGGCAATCGATCATCCTTTTATCCAATAATTAATTCAATAATTAAATAATTGGATAACATGCAATGACATCATATTTAAAAAGATAAAATCAAATTTTATCTTATCCTTTCATAAGATTATATCTTATCATCAATTGTACCAAAATAATTGATTTTATAAAATCTAATTTAACGGATAAAATTTATAAATTTTCCAAAAATTCAAATTTATCCAAAAATCAATTTAAAAATTTCGGACTCGAACAATTCGATCTGATGCCTCGTGAACCAATCAAAAACAATTTTCGATCGGACCAAAAACAAGAATTTCAAAATTTCAAAATTTTAATTAATTAAAAAATGAATTTTAATTTTCCCGGACCGCCCGGGACATTCCCGGGCAGCCCCCTCCTCCACGTGGGACAGGGCTGCCCACGTGGAGGCGCCTGATCGCTGCCCTGATCGCTGCCCCGATGCCCCTGTTCCGTCAAAATTTTAATTTTTAAAATTCGTTTTGTTTTCAAAAAACCGAGGCCAAATATTTTGTACAATCGATTAATTTAATCGTTTGATCTGAGCAACCTGGATCTGATACCACTGTTAGAAAAAACGTGTTCAGATCAATTAAGAATTGATACCCGGTGCAGCGGAAGTTTAAAAATTTTATTCTTATATATGGAACGATTTCATATCATGAGTATCAAAACTTTACGATTAAATTATGAAAGTAAAAATAAAATCACAATTAAATTTTTACCTCTTCAAGCAACGGCTTGATTATGGACACCAACAGAATTTAATCTGCTCTTCTTGAAACTACCCTAACTCTATAATTAATAAATAAATATGCGAATTTTTTTTTTATAAGTAAAAATATGTACATACATGCTCATACATATATGCACAGAATAAATAGATTTAAAAAAAATAAATAATTTGAATAAGAATAATGCAACAAATTGAAAATTTAACATTTCATAATTTAAATATCTGAGTCATGCGTTAAATAAAATACTGACCAAAAGTGGAATAAATTAAAGTTTTGCATGCACTGAAAATTACTTAAATAAAATATCCCAAATCACAACCACTGAAAATAATTAAAATGTAACATGCTAAAAATTCGAAACATGCATAAAGACCCAGACAAAGGTCACGGGGGATCACTGCCAGTCTGCTCATACGTCCTCGCCTCCGGTGGGTATTACGTCCTCTACGTACTCACCTGCACCATACCAGTGTAGTGAGCCTAGAGGCCCAACATGCTAACATAACAAGGATTTAAAATAATTTAAATCACTTTAATACTAATACATAACGTATACATGAATGAGCACGCTTAAAATAATATCATGACATAACATAACATAACTTAAATTAACTTAAATATCATAATCATACATAATACATAAACATTGTTGAGCAAATTCTTTTCTAACATCGCATGGTTGTATCCATAGTGTAACCTTAAATCATACATCAAATACTGATCAGCGTGGAAACCAACGTACGTGGCAGTGACGAATCACCTCTTAAATTGGCAGTAAACTGCCCTTCACTAGTTCACATATGGGGACGAATCCCCCTCAAATTGTCACACTACTTCAACTTCCAACATAAAATATTTTTTTTTGCTCAACCTTAAACATTAAATCATGCATAAAAATTATTTCATGAATGCATGTACTTAAATAAAATGTGTGTTCTTCATATATATTTAATTTAAATTTCATACTAACATATAATTATTAAAATAACTTCCATGCATAAAAATAATTAAATATATATTCAGGACACATGCAAATTTCTCATGGATTGTACTGACTGCTGGCCCTAACACTCAACTTCATTTACTTAAATCTGGCCCATTAACACTGAGACTGGCCCATTAATATACTTAAGCCCAACATTACATTTCTAAGCCCAATGAATTAATTAAAGCCCATTAAAACACTCCTGGCCCAATAACAACTTATTCTGGCCCAATGGGCCCTAAAGCCCAAAGACTGACCCAATAACTTCCATGGGCCCCCAGGGCCCATAAAAATTAGTGGACTCACTTAATTAATTTAATTAAGCCCAATAATAATTAAATTTAACCCAAATAATTAAATGGAACCCAAATCATTTTATTTCAAATTAATTGGCCCAAAAACCAATTAAATCATAAAATACTTTAAAATTAAAAAGACTCGAGTCCGGCCCACCTAACCCAAACCCGGACCAACTTAACCCGACCCACCACACTACTGACCTGACCCAGGCCATAGACCCGAACCGGAACCAACCCTAACCCTAAACCCGTCGCCCCCCTTTTCCCGTCTCGGCTGCGGCCGTGAGCAGCAGCCACTCCTTGGCTGCTGCCGGCCTGCTCCGGCCGCCCATGGCCGGAGCACCGCCGCCCAGACGTAACCCACGTCTGGGCGGTTCGAACCTAGCCCCTGAACCCAAACCATGCAGCCCAGCCCCTAGCCGAACCGAGCCCTTCCCGAGAACCCTAACCTGCGTCCCCCCTTGGCCGATCGCCTCTTAGCTCCAAGTTTGGGCTCGTTTGGCTCGAGCCACTCGAGCCATTCGAACCTAGACACACCTTAGGCAACCTAGGGACCTTTACCAGCAGCCTAGACACAACCATGGCAAACCAAACGTGAACATGATCAATAAACACAAGAACAAATGCATAAAACCGAACCGATCCCGTTTTGTTTCTGAAAATTTCGAAGGAATTCTGATTCTCACGCACACACACACATAATAACTGATATGGTACAAAAAAAAAAGAGAAAGAATCATGCCTTGATAATTAAATCGACGAAGATAGACGCGTTTACGGGCTCCGGGACGACGAACGGACCAAAAACCTTCAAATCTAGAACTTGATCGGCTAAGGGCTTGTGGTTTTCTGTCAAAGCGTGAGGGAGGCTGATGAAAAATGTTGTAGGCGGCTAAGGGAGAGGGAGACGTGAGTTTAGGGTAGATAGGATAGAATTTTTGGTTAATTAGAATTAAATTAGGATAATAACTTATTTAGGAAGATAATATAACATAAAACAAATGTTTAAAAACCCCTAATAATAATAATAATCTGATGGGAATAGCTAAATCCCGAAATATTAAAATAGGGAATTTTTAAAATTTAATAAAAGTCATTAAAATGACTTATTTTGGCTAAAAATAAACTCCTAAATAAATATATAATTAAATACTAAAATTTTCTTGACAAAATACCTTAAAATATCATTTTAAGGCTGATAAACTCACAAAAGATTTTTGGCTAAGAATTTTGGTATCTCGTCCGTCCACGGTCCCGTCTACGCGATCAAAACCATTAAATTTCCATAAATCATGAAAATCACTAATTATGGGTTAAATGCTTAAAATAACCTAAAACATGCACAAATAATTCCACATAATTATTTAACCCATAATCAAAAATTCTAAATAAATAAATTTCCTAATTATGCATGCGAATTCACGTATTTAAAATACCGGGTGTTACAATTCTCCCCCCCTTAAATTGGATTTCGTCCTCGAAATTAAAGTACTTACCCAAACAACTCTGGGTAGCGAGTCCTCATATCTGCCTCGGTCTCCCAAGTAGCTTCCTCCTCCGAGTGATTCAGCCACTGGACTCTGACCATCGGTATGACACGCGTCCTAAGCCTCCGCTCCTCCCTAGCCAAGATCCGTATAGGCCTCTCCTCAAATGCTAACTCCGGTGTCAACTGAAGAGGCTCAAAATCCAACACATGCGACGGGTTGGAGACATATCTCCAAAGCATGGATACATGGAAAACGTTGTGCACTGCTGCAAGCCCTGGTGGTAGAGCTAAACGGTAGGCCAACGTGCCAACTCTCTCCAAGATCTCGAATGGCCCTATATATCTCGGATTAAGCTTGCCTCTCCGACCAAACCGCACTACTCCCTTCATAGGTGACACCTTCAGGAATACGTGATCACCTACAGCGAACTCCAAATCTCGTCGTCGAGTATCTGCATAACTCTTCTCACGACTCTGAGCAGTCCTCATGCGATCCCGAATCTGTGTCACAATATCAGCTGTCTGCTGCACAATCTCAGGTCCGAGTAAAATCCTCTCACCGACCTCATCCCAATGCACAGGAGATCTGCACCTCCTCCCGTACAATGCTGCATAAGGAGCCATACCTATAGACGACTGAAAACTGTTGTTATAGGTAAACTCCACTAATGGCAGTTTCGTCTCCCACGAGCCCTGAAAGTCGATGACACAAGCTCTCAGTAGATCCTCGAGAACCTGGATCACTCTCTCAGACTGACCATCTGTCTGGGGATGGAATGCTGTACTGAACAAAAGTCTAGTCCCCAAAGCTGTGTGCAGACTCTTCCAAAACGCGGATGTGAATCTCGGATCTCTGTCTGACACAATCGACACTGGTATGCCATGCAGTCTAACAATCTCCTTGATGTAAAGCTCTGCATACTGTGTCAATGAGTAAGTAGTCCTCACCGGCAAGAAATGAGCTGACTTGGTGAGTCTATCCACAATCACCCAAATCACTGTGCAACCTCTGGCACTCCTCGGTAAACCAACCACAAAGTCCATCGTAATATTCTCCCATTTCCATTCCGGAATAGGAAGAGGTCTAAGAAGTCCTGCTGGACGCTGATGCTCTGCCTTGACTTTCTGACAAGTCAAGCACTCTGACACCACTCTTCCGATGTCTCTCTTCATCCCGGGCCACCAATACAATAGCTGCAAATCTCTGTACATCTTCGTACTTTCGGGGTGAATGGAGTACGGAGATGTGTGAGCCTCTGCTAAAATTTCAGCTCTCAGCTGATCGACGTTCGGTACCCACATCCTACCACGGTACTGAACGATGCCATCCACAACTGTATACAGGAGATTACCGTTGGCCTCATATCTCTGTCTCCATCGCTGCAACTCCTTATCAGTAGACTGTCCATCCCTGATCCAATCTCGCAGAACTGGCTGCACCGTCAACACTGACAAGCTCGGTGCATGACCACTCGAATAACACTCAAAGTCAAATCTCTGAATCTCGCTCTGTAGTGGTAACTGTACGGTCAAACATGATACCACTTCCGACTTCCGACTCAAAGCATCTGCTACTACATTAGCTTTACCCGGATGGTAGCTAATGTCACAGTCATAATCCTTCACCAACTCCAACCATCTCCGTTGCCTCATGTTCAACTCCTTCTGAGTGAAGAAGTACTTGAGGCTCTTGTGATCAGTGAAAATCTTGCACTTCTCGCCATACAGATAGTGCATCCAGATTTTCAAAGCGAAGACCACTGCTGCTAACTCCAAATCATGTGTCGGGTAGTTCTGCTCGTGAATCTTCAACTGCCTCGACGCATACGCAATAACCTTGCCACACTTCATAAGTACTGCGCCTAAACCCAGCTTAGACGCGTCGGTGTACACCACTAGCTCCTCGTGTGGTACTGTCACCGCTAACACCGTTGCAGTAGTGAGTGCTTCCTTCAGCTGATCGAAGCTCCTCTGACAGTCTGGACTCCAAATAAACTTCGCATTCTTCTTGGTTAAGGAAGTCAAGGGTACTGCAATAGAGGAAAAACCCTTGATGAACTTCCTATAATATCCTGCCAAACCCAAGAAACTGCGAATCTCCGAAGCATTCCTCGGAATACCCCATTTCTGCACTGCCTCAACCTTCGAATGATCCACTGCAATCCCATCTCTCGAAATAACGTGGCCAAGGAATGCCACCTGCTCGAGCCAAAACTCGCACTTGCTGAATTTGGCATACAAACGATGCTCCCTCAAAGTCTGCAAGGCTGTCTGCAGATGTTGTTTATGCTCCTCAATGCTCCTAGAGTAGATCAAGATATCATCAATGAAGACTATGATGAACTGATCAAGATACGGGTGAAAAACTCGGTTCATGAGATCCATGAAAACCGCTGGAGCATTGGTCAACCCAAATGGCATCACCAAGAACTCGTAATGCCCATAACGTGTCCGGAAAGCAGTCTTGGACACATCTGCCTCTCTAACTCGCAGCTGATGGTAACTAGATCGCAGGTCGATCTTGGAGAACACCGAAGCTCCCTGCAACTGATCAAATAAGTCCTCTATCCTCGGCAGTGGATACTTATTCTTCACTGTGACCCTATTGAGCTCTCGATAATCGATGCACAGTCTCATACTGCCATCCTTCTTCTTCACAAATAACACTGGAGCCCCCCATGGAGAAAAGCTGGGACGAACAAAGCCTTTCTCTAATAACTCCTGAATCTGCTCCTTCAACTCTTTCATCTCGGTCGGAGCAAGTCTATACGGTGCCTTAGAGATAGGCACGGTGTCTGGCACCAAGTCGATGCTGAACTCCATATCTCTCACTGGTGGAATTCCTGCAACATCCTCCGGAAAGACATCCGGAAAGTCACGAACCACCTCTATCTCTGATAATGATCTGCTAGATGGTTCTGAGGCCGTGACAATACTCGCTAGAAACCCCTGGCAACCCCGTCTCAACAACTTCCTCGCCTGAATAAGAGATATCACCTGAGGAAAATCACTACACTGAGATGCATGGAAAGTAAACGGGTCGCCTCCTGACGGTTTCACTGACACTGACCTCCGACGAAAATCAATTGAAGCTCCATTGACTGTCAACCAGTCCATACCCAATATCAAATCAAAGCCGCTTAACGGCAAAACCACTACATCTGCGCGAATGGAGTGTCCCTGTAGCTCTAACTCCAGCTCTCGGATGACACTAGAGGTAGTAATAATCTGTCCTAACGGCATAGTGACATCATAACCACTGTTGGCAATCTCCGGTGTGATGCCTATCCGTCTGATGAACTCTAGGGAGATAAATGAATGCGTAGCCCCTGAATCTAGCAACGCAAACGTGGAGTTACCTCCAACTAGAATTCTCCCTGCACGCAGAAGAATCCCAACAATTTCATGCCACTACTAAACTTTCCCCCAACAAGACACTAATAACCCTTAATTCTAATCACGAGTAAAACATGCTTCTTATTCTAACATGCAGATAGATAACCCAAATAACAACAATTTCGCAAGAAAACGAGATTCTTAACTAAAGGGAAAATTATAAAATTCTAGGAATAAGATATACCGGTGATCAAGGAGGTGTCTGGGTCTGTCTCCTCCGCCTGCATGATGAACACTCTACCAGCCGTGTTCTTCTTCCTCGGGCAGTTAGCTATCTGATGCCCTGGCTCTCTGCAGTGGTAACAAACTCCTGCTCCCAACAGACAAGGTCCCGAATGCATCTTCTGACACTTCGGGCAAGTAGGAAAACCTATAGCATTAGGGGCCCCGCCCCTCTGCTGTTGTGGCCTCTGCTGCTGCGGCCTCTGCTGCGGATTCGGGCCCTTAGCCAGCCCAGTAAACTGCTTCTTCGCAGGAGGCTGCGAAGATGGTCGCTGATACCCCGACTGAATCTGTCTCTTCCCCTGCTGCTCTCGCTGCATCTCTCTCCTACCCTCCTCTGACCTCAGTGCTCTACTAACTGCCGCCTCATAGGTAGCGACGTCCATCATACGTACGTCGTGCTTATCCGCTCTCAGTCCCTCCACAAACTGCCTCATCTTCTCCGGTGGACTGTCTGCAATCAGAGGCACAAAATGATAGCCCCTCTCGAACTGGCTCACGTACTCCACCACTGACCTGTCCCCCTGCCGGAGACTCATAAACTCCCGGATCATGCGACTCCTCACATCCTCCGTGAAATACTTGGCGTAGAAGACACGCCTGAACTCCGCCCAAGACAGTGTAGGGAGGTGTACTCCCCTGACAGCACCCTCCCACCAAAGAGCTGCGTCTCCCCTCAACATATACGTCGCACAGTTCACCCTGTCCGCATCTGTGATCCCCATATATACAAAGATGGACTCCAAAGAACGAATCCACCCCTCAGCCACCAATGGATCGGTGGTACCAAGGAACTCCTTCGGCCCCTTCTTCTGGAACCGCTCAGCTACATCCTCCTCATGGGACATTCTGGGATGTGAAGTCTGCTGCTCTAACAGAGCAGTAACTCCTGCCATCAAAATAGCATTGGCCTGCTCCAATGCTGCAAGTGGGTTCTGCGAAGGTGGAGGTGGAGGTGTAGGTGGAGATTCCCCACGTCTGTTCATCGGTCTGGGAGGCATTCTGCACCACCACATATTTCTTTACGTAAATTGCCATGCATAACTAAGTGGTTTAAAATTAATGCTAACTTAAATCCTTAAAAAATAAATCATACTATAAACACTTAAAACTTACAGACCGGTAGCGTGGATTTCTGAGCTCGCATAGCAGTAATGACCCCTCCAAGGACCGTGCTCTGATACCAACTGAAACGACCCTAACTCTATAATTAATAAATAAATATGCGGAATTTTTTTTTTCTAAGTAAAAATATGTACATACATGCCCATACATATATGCACAGAATAAATAGATTTAAAAAAAAAAATAATTTGAATAATAATAATAATGCAACAAATTGAAAATTTAACATTTCATAATTTAAATATCTGAGTCATGCGTTAAATAAAATACTGACCAAAAGTGGAATAAATTAAAGTTTTGCATGCACTGAAAATTACTTAATTAAAATATCCCAAATCACAACCACTGAAAATAATTAAAATGTAACATGCTAAAAATTCGAAACATGCATAAAGACCCAGACAACGGTCACGGGGGATCACTGCCAGTCTGCTCATACGTCCTCGCTTCCGGTGGGTACTACGTCCTCTACGTACTCACCTGCACCATACCAGTGTAGTGAGCCTAGAGGCCCAACATGCTAACATAACAAGGATTTAAAATAATTTAAATCACTTTAATACTAATACATAACGTATACATGAATGAGCACGCTTAAAATAATATCATGACATAACATAACTTAAATTAACTTAAATATCATAATCATACATAATACATAAACATTGTTGAGCAAATTCTTTTCTAACATCGCATGGTTGTATCCATAGTGTAATCTTAAATCATACATCAAATACTGATCAGCGTGGAAACCAACGTACGTGGCGGTGACGAATCACCTCTTAAATTGGCAGTAAACTGCCCTTCAATAGTTCACATATGGGGACGAATCCCCCTCAAATTGTCACACTACTTCAACTTCCAACATAAAATATTTTTTTTTGCTCAACCTTAAACATTAAATCATGCATAAAAATTATTTCATGAATGCATGTACTTAAATAAAATGTGTGTCCTTTATATATATTTAATTTAAAGTTCATACTAACATATAATTATTAAAATAACTTTCATGCATAAAAATAATTAAATATATATTCAGGACACATGCAAATTTCTCATGGATTGTACTTACTGCTGGCTCTAACACTCAAGTCCATTTACTTAAATCTGGCCCATTAACACCGAGACTGGCCCATTAACATACTTAAGCCCAACATTACATTTCTAAGCCCAATGAATTAATTAAAGCCCATTAAAACACTTCTGACCCAATAACAACTTATTCTGGCCCAATGGGCCCTAAAGCCCAAAGACTGGCCCAATAACTTCCATGGGCCCCCAGGGCCCATAAAAATTAGTGGACTCACTTAATTAATTTAATTAAGCCCAATAATAATTAAATTTAACCCAAATAATTAAATGGAACCCAAATCATTTTATTTCAAATTAATTGGCCCAAAAACCAATTAAATCATAAAATACTTTAAAATTAAAAAGACTCGAGTCCGGCCCACCTAACCCGAACCCGGACCAACTTAACCCGACCCACCACACTACTGACCCGACCCAGGCCATAGACCCGACCCGGAACCAACCCTAACCCTAAACCCGTCGCCCCCCTTTTCCCGTCTCGGCTGCGGCCGTGAGCAGCAGCCACTCCTTGGCTGCTGCCGGCCTGCTCCGGCCGCCCCTGGCCGGAGCGCCGCCGCCCAGACGTAGCCCACGTCTGGGCGGTTCGAACCTAGCCCCTGAACCCAAACCATGCAGCCCAGCCCCTAGCCGAACCGAGCCCTTCCCGAGAACCCTAACCTGCGTCCCCCCTTGGCCGATCGCCTCTTAGCTCCAAGTCTGGGCTCGTTTGGCTCGAGCCACTCGAGCCATTCGAACCTAGACACACCTTAGGCAACCTAGGGACCTTTACCAGCAGCCTAGACACAACCATGGCAAACCAAACGTGAACATGATCAATAAACACAAGAACAAATGCATAAAACCGAACCGATCCCGTTTTGTTTCTGAAAATTTCGAAGGAATTCTGATTCTCACGCACACACACACATAATAACTGATATGGTACAAAAAAAAAGAGAAAGAATCATGCCTTGATAATTAAATCGACGAAGATAGACGCGTTTACGGGCTCCGGGACGACGAACGGACCAAAAACCTTCAAATCTAGAACTTGATCGGCTAAGGGCTTGTGGTTTTCTATCAAAGCGTGAGGGAGGCTGATGAAGAATGTTGGAGGCGGCTAAGGGAGAGGGAGACGTGAGTTTAAGGTAGATAGGATAGAATTTTTGGTTAATTAGAATTAAATTAGGATAATAACTTATTTAGGAAGATAATATAACATAAAACAATTGTTTAAAAACCCCTAATAATAATAATAATCTGATGGGAATAGCTAAATCCCGAAATATTAAAATAGGGAATTTTTAAAATTTAATAAAAGTCATTAAAATGACTTATTTTGGCTAAAAATAAACTCCTAAATAAATATATAATTAAATACTAAAATTTTCTTGACAAAATACCTTAAAATATCATTTTAAGGCTCATAAACTCACAAAATATTTTTGGCTAAGAATTTTGGTATCTCGTCCGTCCACGGTCCCGTCTACGCGATCAAAACCATTAAATTTCCATAAATCATGAAAATCACTAATTATGGGTTAAATGCTTAAAATAACCTAAAACATGCACAAATAATTCCACATAATTATTTAACCCATAATCAAAAATTCTAAATAAATAAATTTCCTAATTATGCATGCGAATTCACGTATTTAAAATACTGGGTGTTATACTTCTTGTATATCCCGGGAACCGATGGCTTCACGATCAATCTCCGGAATCAGGTCCACGAACAGAAAATAGAAACCCTCTGATTGATTGCACTAGAAATCAATCAGATGTTTATGATGAGAATAAACAGATTTGATCTGTCAATTCAGAATGTAATTTTCCGTAAAAATCACAAACTGAATTTTCTCAAAAAGGGACAGAGAATTTCGAAAATCCCCTTGAAATAATATGAGTGATTTTCGAAAATTGCTAGAATGAATTCTTATCATTTTCGAACACTACTCATCTATTTATAGATAATTTCTACACTAGATTAAGTTATGATTGTATTAGGACTCTAACTCCTTAGGGCCCACAATCCATAACTTAAGCCCAACAAGCCAAGCCCGTTATTATAGAAATTAATATAAAATTCATCATGACTCCGATTGATAAACCAATTTCACCAATGTGCACAGAAATCATTTCTGCACCTTTTAAAGTCAAGATAATTTTTCTGAATCCGAACTCAGTGATTTTTAAAAATGCTCATCCCTATGTCAATTTAGGAAATTCCACTCCCTTTTAGTTAAGAAGTCCAACTTCTCTTTCATTAAATTTAACTCTTTAAATTTAACTATCTCAATGGGGTTCAGTAATCCATTACTTGTGTGACCCTCAATGGTTCAGGGATACAGCTAGCCGTGGGCTCACAACTCCTTGTGACTCGGAACAATAATTTCCGACTTGCCCAACGAATCATGGTAAGAGCGTCTAGCAACATCGCCCCATGATTCCCTAGGTATCACTGATAGTGCCTACAAGAACCAGTAGATTTTGGTTAGCGTATAGTACGGTCCCTTCATCCATATATCCCGATCGAATTAACAACCATTGGTGCATCGAGAGTCGTTCGAGATTCGACAACTATGCATTACATCTTGGAGATCAAATAGTGACATCGCATGTGTTACTAGGAAAACCGAGTAACCTAAAACACATCATGTACTCTGGCCAGAGATTCGTCACACTAATATCTCCTCAGATCGCATAGGATATCCACATTCGCAAGTATGTGGTGAATCCTTGACAACAAAGCATCGACTCCTATATGTGTCATAACTGTACCCAATCCCGACATCTGTTGACCCCAATAGAGTCGGTAAACGAGTCAAAGTACAGTACTAGCATATAGAGTCTCAATGATGTTTCAAGTAGTAAGGACTAATGGTGTACAATCAAAATCGCGGACTTTATCCACTCGATAAGTGATAACCACTTGGAAAGTCCGAATAGGGTAGTTCGATCATTCATCATATGAATATCCATTTGCATGCTTTGAACATCTCCATGTCCATTACCAATAAAACATGGTACTTGGCATCACAAATGCTAGTCTCAATCTCGAGCTATCCTTATCCTTATTAGCGGACGGCTCAATTGACTAGAAACTGTTTAGAATATACAGTGACTATAAGATGTGTTTCATAATAGTGATCTCTCTTTATTCACTATCTCATCTTACTTACACTATAGTATATTCAAGGTCTTTATCAAAACATCAATAATATATCACAATATAACAATATGAAGAAAGACAAAGAAAATGCCATTAATGAATGTAAATTATATTAAACAAATATTGTTTATACATAGAGTCACAAAAGCTCTTAGCCACAAGTTGGCTAACCGGGCACCCACTCTTTCACTTCCGATATGAGCCATGTTAGAAAATTTTCGGCGAGTCTCTTTACTCTCCGGCAGCTTGTTGTTTCACAAAAAATTCCTCTTCTTTTCGAAGAGTTCTTCCGCAAAAGCCGTAGTTTTTCCTGTCATTGTGTTTAACAGGAATGATACATTCACAGAATTCTGATAAAATTTGAACGAAAACTTGACCTTGTACATCTCGGTGAGACAAACCCAAATACCTCATGCCCTTCTGGTTGAAATTTCATTTTCTCCAAAAGTGGACACTAATGGTATTTTTTCAGATATAGGATCCTTGATGAATCTTTGATTATTCATGTCAGGTCTCCTTAGCTCGATGAAATGAAAGGGCTCGTGTGATCCTTTCCCTGTTGGTTCTAGAGCTGCACTAAAGAAGTATAATTCGAGCATATCTCCTCTGGACAAATGGTCGTTATTTGCCCATGTTTCTTGGAATGCTTCCTGAATCCATTTTGGTAGCTGTGATATCTCCTGGAAGCTTGGTGAAGTTGTATAAACCGAGGCTAAAGCCCCAAATTCATACCATAGCTTTACATCCTTAGGGTTGACATTATTTTTTAGCCAAAGCCTTGGATATATCCCTGCAACATCAATCCTGCAAGTGTTAGGGTTAATTTCACTTCTTGTACTTAATTTCTCCCATCTCTGTTGATAAACCTGGAATTGAGAAATGATAGCTGAGTTAGTATCAATCTTAGATTTTTCCTTGTCTATGTTGGGCCTAAGATTGATCTCTTCCTCTTTTACCCAAGAGGCGGAGGGTTGACTTGATGAGTTATCCACATCAATTGTTGCTTCATCCAGATCATCAAAAACTGATGATAGATTAGCACTTGTTTCTTGAGTTTTAGATTCCTCAACATCTTGTTTCACAACCGGTGGTTGTATTTCTTGTTCTTGTAAAACCAATGGTTTTAGCATATCTTGTTTATAAGAAACCAATGGTTTCTCTATAGCCTTCACAATTGGCCCTTGAATAGCAGCTCATAGTTGGGTTTGAGCTTGCATACATTCTGTAATTCGATTAGATACTTTGATTCGATCAGCTTGTTGTAACCTGCCGGCCATTTTAGCATTAATGGCTAACTAGTTGAACTCGTTTTGAAGCAACCCAAGGTGTTCCCTGAGATGCCTCTGCATTTTCATGATGGAATCCACGTCACTGCCTTCCATCTCTTTTTAAGAAATATGCAAGAATATTTTCATGAGATTTAATAATAACAATATCAAAAATATAATTTTGACATAATGCTTGCCAACTTAATAACCTAGCTTTCTCCGGTTTAGATTCAATCTTATTTCTTAGGAAAGCTTTTACCTGAGTGTTATCAACCTTCAGCGTGAATTTTTTAGAAAGTAAAAATAATGGCCATTTTTCAAAAACCCTTTTAACTGCATAAAATTCCTTCTCATTGATATGCCATCTGATGGCCTCAGATTCTAAAAAAATACCGCTACAGTATCTGCATGGTATTTCTCCATCCGGGGGGTGATCTTGGTAAGGACTGCTGCCCACCATTCGTCACTGGCATCTGTAAATAACACCAGATCATCTTCATCTACGGGTATAACCATTTTTGGGAGATTATTACATATCTCCTTTAATTGGTTTACCCCTTTATTGAGATCTAATGTCTCTGATGCTATTCTCATAGCTGACGTCCAATTATCTATAAGATCTTATCTGTTTTTTAAGTCCAAAAGATCAAGATGTATCGGGTCACCGTCTTTCCATAAGGAGTTTGATGTAGTGGTATCTTACTCCTTCTTGATCTGGTTCCTGCTGGATGTGAATTTTCTCCAACATGAAACTCACTATGTGGTTCTTCTGTTTTAACCACATATCTTGGGGATTCCCTATGAGTTGTTCACCCTCAGGGGAATTCATTTTTAGATCTACTACTTTGAGATTCGCAAAAAAATCCGCAAGATCTTGTAGATCTTCGAGATTTAATCTTTCTAAAGTAGTCATCTGATAGTGTTTTTCTCTGACACTGATTTTATAAGATTAATCATCATTTCATCATCAGTTAAAGGTTTTTGAACCATTTTGGTTTTACCTTTCTGATGTAACAAAGGTTCGGTACCAAACGAGAGTGGTAACCTTCCTCCTGTGTTTCCTTTTTTAGAACCAGAAGTGTGTTCTAGATTTATGATTTTAGTTTGAAGATCCTTTAGCGTTCCAAGAATTTTTTCTTGTTTCTTAAGGATTTCTTCAATCTGCTGAGGTATTTCATACAGCTGTTTGCTGTAATATTGTACCGTCTTTTGAATTTCTCTAAGATCTCCGAAGAGTTTAGAGGAATCTGGGGTAATCTCTAAAAATTGAGAGTTAGAAATCATCTTTCTTTATCCCTTCAAAATTGAGAGCATTAATCACAACCTGTCGTAAGTAATCTATTGTGAACATATTGACTTGTTTATAGGATTTTATATAAATAAAATCCTCTTGATTCAAACCTTCATTTGAAGTCAGTTTTTGTAAAAAATCTTCTCCTCAACAAAGTAAAGTATGAATTAACGAATAATATAAAGTCTGAATAATTAACCTAAAGCTCTGATACCATTTTTATGGATAATTCAAAGTACCATAATTGAGCACAATCATTGCATAAATGAAGTACATAAATGTATAAACTGGGTACAAGAATTAAACATTGGATTTGACCAAGTTTGGTGGTCCTAGGGAGTTTTAAGAAAGAATTTTTATTGTAGGGATTTATAAAAAAATTAGGTTTGGGTTTAGGGATTTATTCACAATTCACTCTTAATCTTTTGTGTAAGTTTAATAATCAATAATAATTGGATAATACAAGTACAAGTAATTATCAATTTCATTTTCTTATCGAGTTCAATTTGTTTTGATACACGAACTATTGATAAAATGTTAAATTAATACACGAATTGTTAAAAATGATTTTGTAACGCCCCAGATTCGACGACTATCTTCACTGTATCAAGACGGATCTTTCCAGCGTGCTTATGTCCTCACTCACACGCACCCTGAGAAACTTCACAGGGGTCACCCATCCTATAATTGTCTCAAGTCAAACACGCTTAACTTTGGAGTTCTTATGTGATGAGCTCCCGAAAAGAAGATGCACCTTCGTGATATGAGTAATAACTATCAAATCTTCTAAGTCTTTCTTAACTGTGTAGTATCATACCTACACAGTCTCAAAATCCCTCTCATTCCGTTCATTCATATATCCCTTCGCCTAGAAGCCTGCCAGGAGCCGCTCATTGTCCGTGCAACCTCTTGGCACCGGCGATCACTTCCCGCCCTCTTCAGCCCCGGGCGTCACATGCCCACCAGCTTCCGTCTGGTTCATCCCCGAACCATAACGTACTAAGAGAGGTCGCCTTTGATACCAACTGTAATGCCTCAAATTCGACGACTATTCTCACTGTATCAAGACAGGTCTTTCCAGCGTCACCCTGAGAAACTTCCCGGTGGGTCACCTATCCTATAATTGCCCCAAGTCAAACATGCTTAACTTTAGAGTTCTTATGTGATGAGCTCTCGAAAGGAAGATGTACCTTCGTAATATGAGTAGTAACAATCAAATCTTTTAAGCCCTCCTTCACTGTGCAGTCTCATACCTACACAGTCTCAGAATCCCTCTCATTCTGGTACATGATCAGTTCATTCATGTCTCCCTTCTCCTAGAAGCCTACCAGGACCCGCTCATTGTCCGTGCAACCTCTTGGCAACGACGATCACTCCCCGCCCTCTTCAGCCCCAGGCCTCACAGATTTAATTGGTGCATGATCAAATTATAAAATCAATTTTACCATTTACTTAAATTATTTTAAAGTTCAATATTTTAAAAAATTCAAATAAATACACATTATATTTTTCAAATTTATTTTATTGATTATAATTGTAGGCATAAATTTATATTTATTTACATTAATTATATATTATAATAAAAAGATCGTACTCGTCATACAAAAAAAATTTATAAATATTATATAATACAAGCATGCACATACACACATATAACAATTGATAAATTATATATTCCAAAATAACATATATTTAAAATAATTATAAATATATAATAAAATGAATTTTTTTTCTTTTTACCATTGTAATAATATTATTTTTATATTAATAAAATTACAATTCATCAATAAATCATAACAAAACTAAAATATAATTTATTAAATTATACAAATATTACAAAATATATATTTTATATCTAAATATTTAACTAAAAATACAATTTAAAAAATCACGTAATTTATCAGAAATATCTAAACCAAGTACAAAATTTTTCGACAATCATAGTCGTTCAAATCGAGACAATAAACAAAATCCACATTATGTGTTGTTGTTGCTCCGTTCTCCACATGCCACCGAATTTTTTTTCCAATTATATATGTATATATATATGATATGAAAATCCCAAATTGAATATTTTTTAGGATGGATGATATAATTTTTTTTATAGTATTGTAAATATTGATTTATTTTTACAATGTTAATCAATAAAATAATTTTAATAGCGAAATATATATAGTTAAATTTAATAATAATATTGGACTTAAAAACAATTTAAGTAAAGAACAAAATTGACTTTTGATTTTAATCATATGCTAATTAAATTATTTTCAATAGTTCATATATCAATTTGATATTTTATCGCTAATTTTTGTTTTAGGCACTAATTTATGTAAAAGATAAAACATTGATTTATTATTTTTTGTTTTGTTTAATAATTTTCTCAAATTCTATAATAAAATCAGTGTCATATATCATTATATTATCAAATATATTGATTTATTTGTGTTATATTTATGCATCTTTCATCGTCATATCTTTGAGTCAAGCGGTCCAACAGAGTACTATTTATCGAATTATAATATTTTATATTGGTCAAGTTTTAAAGCGGTGATGGAAACTAATTTAGTGAAATAAGTATGTATTACATTAAATAATGATAATAATTTATATAAGTAAAACAAATATAATTTTTTTATTGAACCCTCGATTTTTTATTTTTCTCTAATTGTAAATCAACGAGATAATTATGACTAAATGTTTTTACGAATAATTAAATAAGATCTTGATAACTTATTAAAATTTTAAGAAGAAATATAAGAGAAAAGTGGATAGGAAGGTTAGAGAAAAAATAGAATAGTCGATTAAGATAAAAAAAAGAGTAACACTTCTATGAAACGGTTTTATCCGTGAAACGGGTCAATTATACCCATATTTATAATAATAAGTAATACTTTTTACATAAATTATAATATTTTTTTATGGATAACCCATATAAAAGATCCGTCTCATAAATATGACCCTTGAGACCGTCTCATACAAGTTTTTGCCTAAAAAAAATACGTGAGTTAAGTTTTGAGGCAATAATATATATTAAAGAATATCATGTCGTACTTCGTAGATATAAAATCACGAAACATATGAAATATATTTATATAGATTGGGTCTTTTGTGAGATAGTTTAACGGATAATAATTCGTAAGTCGGATCAACTCTAGTCATATTTACAATAAAAAAATAATATTTTTTACATAAAAAATTAATATTTTTTAATTGATAATCCAAATAGTAGATCCGTCTCACAAAATCGACTCGTCAGAGCGTCTCACACAAATTTTTGTGATTTATAAAAGGGAATATCTTTCTTTTTAAATTCGATAAAAGGAAAACCTAAAACCCAACATTTTATTTATACAAAAATGAAGAGAGTGTTGATTTTTTTAAAAAAAGATTTTGGATTTTTTTAAAAATATATTTTGTGTGTTTTTACTAGATTGCATTAAATCTAAAAAACTGGTGGCTAGGTGGGATGCTGAATTCAACTGGTACAAAAGTGATTATAATAAAAAAATTAATATTAAAAATAATGTATTTATAAAAAATATTACTCATTTTTTAAATTTTCATTAACACAATCTTTATTATTTTTCTCCATATTTATTAGTTTATTATTATTATTATTAGTAGTTTAATCAGTAGGACGAAACACTTCGAGAAAGACATCATTTGTCGAAAAAAGGCCCTTCACCTACCACATACCCCTAACCCCCCACCCGCTAGACACGTGTCGCTTCACAAGGGCAACTTCGTCTTAAAAAAAATTTCTGGTCCCACATCGAAACACGTGACAAGCAGTAAATGGGTCACGACAGGTAACAATGGTTTAGCGGAGAATTCCCTTCACGCCTTCCAGAAAGTTCTTGGAATTTCTGGCCAAGAATCGTCCATAGATCTACGGCTTAGAATCCGACACGTGTAGCGGAGGCCACGTGATCATCCGACGTAGCACCCGTATTTGCACCGAAATTGATACGGCCCTTTTCATTGTTTGCTAGGCCTTTCCCACTTTCCAGTTTTCACACAAATTTCAGTTGTCGTTTCTAGAAATCGATAGAAGAGCAGAAACCACGGGGAGAGTACTGATATTTTGCTCCAGTGCTGCCAAGAATTTTGGTGGGGAATGAATCTACATGCGGAAGGAGTGGGAGAAAGTGTGAGAATGGGGAATGAGAGAGTGGCGTTGATGTGGGGGTATTTACCGGGTGCGTTGCCGCAAAGGTCGCCGCTTCTTTCGCCGGTGCCGGTGCGGTTGCCTCCCGACGCTGGGAATTCTTGGAAGGATGTTTGTGGCGGCGGCTGTGGTTTTGCCATGGCCATTTCAGGTCTTTTTTTTTTTTTTTTTTTTTTTTTTTGCCTTTTTTCCCCCTCACGGATATAAAAAATTCTTTTGGGGGATTTTCATTTTTTCTGATTTTCTTTCAAATTTTGCCTCAGGTTACTGAATGCCTAGTTTATTTTCTTCAGTTTCTGTACGATCTTTTTCTGTTTTTCCAAGATCTTTGTCTATATTTTTGTGGGAAGCTTAACAAGATAGAATTTTGTTTGCATTTTTAGCATCAAACTTCATTGAACTCTTCAAAATGCAGGCCTCAAGATATACGTGTACTATCATATGTCTGGGTTTTACAATTGAGGTTCATTTCCAAAGTTTATATTTCAAAAATTTGCGATTGAAGTCAACGGGACTCCTGTAAAAATTTAGTTGATACATGGATGAAAATCTTGGATGTAGCGACCCGTTGTTTACCCAAACTTTTACTGAATACAGTTTAATTATATTTTTTTAATCTTTATTTTCTGACTTGAAATCTACTACTGTAAATGTTTGGACTTGTAATCTTGCGAAATTGATGGTGGTAGATTCTGGGAAGCTCATTACATGGGGATCTACAGACGATTTAGGCCAAAGCTACGTAACATCAGGAAAACATGGGGTAGTGCGACATCTTGTTTTGAATTTGTTGATTTGCCCTCTTCACTTTCTTCTCTTATTAATCTGTGTATTCCTTTGATAATTTTTAAGGAAATTCCAGAGCCTTTTCCACTTCCTGCAGAGGCCTCAATAGCTGAAGCTGCTGCTGGTTGGGCGCATTGTGTAGCTGTAACAGGTAGTCTTAATCTGATTTTCAGTATTGAAGTAGTGAACAAAGTGGGACTTAATTTGCCTATAGTTCTCTCTTTATCAGGTAATGAACGTATATTAAAGTTTAAAGCAAAGCACACAAGTATATTCTTAAGAATTTAGATGTATGGGTGAAATTATATCACAGACCATCAAGTATGAACAAAGATAAGAAGAAATATTCATTGGTTGACTGGAAAAGATGTATGTATTACATTGAGTTTCATCCTAAATTCACTAACGCAGATATTAGGCAGATTTTTAAGTGCCTCTACATGTCCCCTGCTGAACCCATTTTTAGTTGGTTTCGGAAATGCAATAACATGATTGTTGATAACTTTATAGTGGATTAAAGTAAAATGAATCCCGGATGACCTTTGCATGTAATAGTTTTTCTTGGTTCGTATATTTCTGTTGCATCATATACCGACTCAGCACAAATGGTCAAAAGCAGAGGGTGCGGAAGTTTACACTTGGGGGTGGAAAGAATGTGTTCCTTCTGGAAAGGTATTTGGCGACCCTGCAACAGGATTAAACACAGAGAAGGACGGCTTTGAGAAACACAGCTTATTGTTGCCTGAGCAAGGTAATTCCTGTCTTGTCTCAGTGGCATTGCTGTAAAAAGTCTTGCATTCAAGTTACGAGGACTAAAATGTTGACGAGTGGCTCCATTATAGCGAGCCCTCGGTCTCAGGGGTCAAAATCCGGTGGTGGGACAGCGTCTGGTGGAGATATGAAAGGTGGGGATGAAACTACGAAACGAAGAAGAATATCCCCGGCTAAACAGGTTGCTGAAAGCTCAACATCTGGTGATGAAACTCTCTCAGCATTTCCATGCTTGGTGACACTTAACCAAGGTGTAAGGATAGCTACCGTTGCTGCTGGTGGTCGACATACTTTAGCATTGTCAGGTAAATTGTTGTCACATTATTTCATTGCAACGTGGTGCTCTGGGAATTTAACAACAGGAGAGCTGTTATCTTGTATCTTTTTCCGAAGTTTCAGATGTAGGACAGGTGTGGGGTTGGGGCTATGGTGGTGAAGGACAGCTGGGATTGGGTTCTCGAATCAGAATGGTGTCCTCTCCTCATCCCGTGCCGTGCATTGATTCGTCCTTCTCCAAAGATCGTTCCATGGCCCTTTCTCGTGGAAGCATGGGTTCAGAGGGTCAAGGTTTTAGAGTTCCTGGAAGTTATGTAATAGCCATTGCATGTGGAGGTCGACATAGTGCAGTAATTACAGGTGAGGGTTTATCACATTTTCTGTCGTACACTGCCTGCTTTGAACTTCACTGTATCATGACTAAGCTAAACAATTTTTTAAAAAAAAATCTTATTACTCACTAGTCATTGCTATTAATTATGCGATATTTTTTCATGATGTAATTTTTTTTTAACAGATGCTGGTGCAATATTAACTTTTGGTTGGGGATTGTACGGACAGGTGAGATCTCAGCTTACTTGTGATTTTCAAATGAGTTTTATTTCGTCTTGTTAGTTTGTTTACTTCCCACATATACAAATAGAAATCTAAAATGACAATATGTGTATAAGGTTTTGCTCATAACGGATTAGCTCTTGACTGTGATCTCTTTTGAGACTCGGAGATTATACATCAGAATCTTTTGAATAATATACATGTAGTTAAAATAATAACTTTTGTTTTCAAGCAGCGACGGTTGTCATTTACAGTTTCTGTGAGTTATATAGAAGATAGTCGGATTATTTTGACTTCGTTTCTATCATCAATTTGTGAGGCTTAGACATACTATTCATTTCTATCATATATTCACTGTTTCCCCCTCATCATTTGACTAAATACATATATTGGCTGCCCCTCGAACTCTTCAGCTGATGTTGATATGACAAGTGAGTGTGGTTCAAACAATATGTTTGGTTTGTTATTTTGGTCTATTTATCAACTCTATTCTCATTATTTGGCATGGCCGATTCAGTACAATTGTCTTCTGATAATATACTTTTGTTTTCATGATGCAGTGTGGTCAAGGAAGTACTGATGATGAACTAAGTCCAACTTGTGTATCTTCCTTACTTGGCATCAAGATAGAAGGGGTAGCGGCGGGACTTTGGCACACTGTCTGCATATCTGCTGATGGTGATGTTTATGCTTTTGGGGGGAATCAATTTGGTCAGTTAGGAACTGGCTCAGATCAAGCTGAGGTAATGTTGCAACTTGATTTTGATTGAATTGCAAACTTCAAAGAGATGCATAACATGCCTTCCGATAAATGTGACTCCCGATACTTGATGCATAATCACCCACTGATGAAAGGGATGTATGAATTTTACTATGGATTTCCAACAATATTGTTGTCTCGTTAGAAATTTTACTAATTAGAAATTAGAAATATTACTTCTAAAATAACTAATTACGGATTCACATTTCTTGCCGCTCTCTTAATTCTGGTCATGAATTATTTTTTTATTTCTTGACTCACAACTAATTCAGTATTACTTTTTGTTGAAATGCTTTCAGACTTTGCCTCGACTACTGGATGCTCCATCTTTGGAAAATGTAAATGCGAAAACTGTATCTTGCGGAGCTCGCCATTCTGCAATTGTCTCAGGTATGTAAATCAGCAAGCAAGTAAAGGTCCTGTAGAAATCTTGAAGATTCTTGTATGGAAGGATTTTTTTCATTGTTTTCTCTTTCAAGTGAATTATAAAGATGTAATCCACAGTGTTCAGGAAATGTTCCATGATGGTGCTGTCGGAAATTATAGGACATCCGGAACAATTTCGGATATAAAATAAAATTTATTTTTATTCAAATCAAACTACAGCGGAATTTCCCCAACAGGTGCCACATATGTCAACTGCTGCAAGCATTATAGATTTTACATGATTCAAATTTTTTTACATGATTCAAACTGACGTAAATTTTTCCTGCTCGAAGGTAATAATAGCGACGTCAAGTACATCCAAAGAAGTTTCAACTTGATAACCATTAAAATTAATTCTGATTGTCCTCGTTAACTCCCAACTCGAATGAAATATGCATTCAAATACTTCCTTCCTTGACTGCTGGAACACATGTAAAAGAACTACATTTGTGTTAGTTTGAAGGATTGATTTAATGAGAAACTGAACTTCTAATTCCATACGAGTCAACTCTGTGTTGAAAACTTAGTAACTTTCCTGGGATTCGCAGCCCAATAATTTTCATTCTATCAAGAAATTTTTGTTCTATTTTTCTTTGATCACGGATTTGAAATCGTTGGAATTTTTTAGTAACATGATGAAATAGTTGTCACTGGAGAGAATTTAACTGCATGGCATACACATTCTCCTACACATTGTTAAAAACAAGCTGTCGTGATGCCACTGTTAAAGTTTAAGGTCATGAGAATTTGGAACGGACAAGTGATGCATTTCGATCTCTTCAGGAAGTAAAGAAGATCAAAAGCAGGCCAAATCCTTGTTAAATTGAATATGTACTCATACTCTAGAACAATATTCAAGCTTCTTGTCTGATTGATGTCTAGTCATTCAAGCTTCTTGTCTGATTAACGTCTAGTCCAATCGATTCATTTAATCAGCAGCATATGCTTGCGTGTGATCACGATCACATTCTGTAGATTCATTTCTCACTGGTGGTGCCTTTCTGATTCACTAACTGTTTCTATTCACTTTGTATAGAGGATGGAAAAACATTTTGTTGGGGTTGGAACAAGTATGGTCAGGTACGTTCTCCCACTTTTGGCCTGGTATACAAGGATCAGACTATATAATAACAACAATTTTCCTGCACATATGTAGCATATGGTGTATTTAATTCCATATGCAAGGGTTCTACACAGTTTATCATTTCAACAACAAATATAGATAACATAGTTACACATTTACATTGCAATATAACTAGTTTTTTACATGAACCTGCAGCTTGGATTAGGCGATGTGATCGATCGCAATATCCCTTGCCAAGTTTCAACAGACGGATGCATCTCGAAAAACGTGGCATGTGGCTGGTGGCACACTCTACTGCTCGCCGAATCACCAGATTGAATATCTTTCTCCTGGTCGCCACAGTTTTGATAGATTAGAAGTTTCCTCTTCATTGTCATTAACATATGTCCAAGTTCTATGTATATGTATGTACGGACAGTAGCTTGTATACATACATACACACTTGTATTCAATTGATGATGACTCCTTAGTGGTTGAGGCCTGTTACATTTTAACAATTCCACTGTGCTGATAAATGCTTCTGCTACTTTGCATTGATCAGCCATGCCATGTACATTGTGTTATGTATATATATATGCCGCCAGGCTCGGTAGGATTGCTTGTAAATATTTCTTGCTAGAGTAAGAGAGTAAACCCACAGATTTTGTTTTCCTTTTAGCTAGGTTGTTTTGTTTGACAACTCTCCTCTCCACTCTTCTTTTCCTTCTTTTCTTTCTCTTTCTTTTTCTCTTTTTTTTTTCCACGAAACAACATGTTCACCATAAAATTCGATATTATCTTTTGAACATTATTATCAGACATTAATATCGAATGAATTTAAACCGTGGATACAGATAGACGAGCTCGACTCCTCCCTATTTAGATGTTCTTTGAGGCATTACCTATACATGTAGAATCTCATTTATCTTCCTATTACGCTTACTATTAATTATCTATTTCTACTATAAATCTTTTACTATAAAAGGGTGAATGGAGGGCAAAATTTTTTTTATTGTGTATTGTCATAATCGCCCAAATTTTGTTCATTAGAGTGTTAAATGCAAGGGATATTTTTGAGAATTGCATGAAAATTAGAAGGACATTTGAGGAAGCACAATAATTTCTCTCTCTCCCTCTATGGATTAATGAGTTAATAATAGAGTTTGTATTTATTGTTAATAATTGAATTTGTTTTTATTGTGTCTTATTTTTTGTTGGGATCGGTTCAGAGGGTAGAGGGGGGGTGAATACACTCTGAAACTTATTTTCTTTCTTTTCAAAATGATCAAGTGAAGTTTAGTTCACTTAATCTGTTTTCTCAACTTCTAAAACGGTTTGAACAACTTAAATAGTGCGGAAATAGTTCAGAGGTTTTAGTGATGCAAAGGCAAGTTATAACACGATGTATGAGCAATATATAAGATAAATATGCAGTAAAGACTAAGGCACGATTTATGGAAGTTCGAAGGCTTAATCCTTCTACGTCTCCCCTTCTTCCACTTAGGAAGGAATTCACTAGAAGACTTTGGTTATTACAACGTCTTGCAATACACCCACTTCAGACTTAGGACTTATCCAATGTCTAATCCGAAACTCCTAGATTTACACAGATAAGATTCTCAGTTCTTATCAGACTGGTGGAAGCTTTCAGAGTAGCTTCAAGTCTCTTCAATAATGAATACAGTCCGATTGAGCTTCTCAAACTGCAGAGCGGTCGAGAGGCTTGGAAACCCTAGGATGATCCTTGAAGATCAGATATGTAAACTGTAGGCGAGGGTTTATTTGAGCAGCAAGTGAATGATCTTGTAAGTGTGCTCAAGTATTGCTTCAGTATATCAGATGAGGACTTCTGATAGTATTCAAGTGATTGAGTTGATTGAGATTTTTCGTGTTGCTTGTCTTCTTGTCACTTCTTGAGCAATCTTCCCTTTATATAGGTCAATCATCAACGTCTTTATTTTGAACGTTCTGATGTTGCATTGAATGCACATTTAATGCTTCATAAATGCATTGATGATTCTACATGAAGATCGTACACTTCTTTAAATGCAGACAACTTCCAGGGTCCAAAACTGGTATAAACGGTCGAATGCTTTATCTGTAGTCATTCTGCGTTTTTGCCATTTTAGTGCAACCTGTTGTCTCGATGCAAGAGTCAACAGATCTTCTGATACGCCGGTTCTGCTTTTGATAAAAGATCTTGCAATGAACGTCTTGTCTCAAGTATTTGTCTTGAGATATCTTGATAAGCAGTTGGCATTCTACCGGTAGATAGATTTATCCTCTGCTGGTTTGAATAACCAGTCGATAGGCTTGTGACTGCAACCGGTCGAGAGACAAAGGCGGTTGACAAGCTTCCGGTAGATAACTTGAAGGGTTTAGACGGTTGCGGTAGGAGTTGTAGTAGATTCCTGAAATACAAAAGATTGGCAGCACATTCCTATACAATGAGTTGTTGTTTGTTATCACCAAAATGTCGGATTCAACAATTTCCCCCTTTTTGGTGATCACAAAACTTAAGTGCTCCGAAAGCAATATGAAAGCATTAAAATGAACTTCATTGAGAGAATGAATTTCATTAATTACAATAAGCATTTTTATTACACCTACTGAAGAAAAACAAAATGAGATACAGCTGCGATAAGTAAAGAAGAGACAAGTTGTTCATCTTTTGAACCAACTGGCTCCTCCTGACCTATCGCCTTCTTTTCTTCTTCTGTCGGCTTCTTCCTTTCTTCTGGATTCTTCTTCACGTCTTCTTGCCTCTGCTGCTCTTCGTTGCTCTTCTTCCCCCTTTTTGGCATCACCTTGGTTGAGTCGAAGGACGATCTCAGTGAGTTGAGTGCCAAGGTAGGCTTGCATAGTATCAATTTTTGCATCTAGTTGAGCAATTAGAGTAGCTTGCATAGTGTCCATCCGATCATTCAACTGCCTATGAAGGCGGTTTTCGGATTTGACAACTTTTTCGGAGACGGTAGAGAGCGTTTTGATTTGAGTGTGATGATGGGCAGTGATCTCTTTGGACAGATGAGCAAGGTCTCTAGACACGGTCTCAAAATGCCGAATCATCGTCTTGCGTGAATTGTCAACCCATGAGGATGTGTTTGTGATGTCTTGTGAAAAGGATCGAACTGTTTGCAGGAGCTCATGAAGCCTATTCATCAATGTGTGATCCAGAGCTGCTGCCATGGCTTCAATATATGAGTCATCAATCTGAAGCATTTGACTCTGTGTGTCATTCCTTGGTGAAGCCGGGCCAGACTCAAGATGATGTGATGCTGGTGATCTGGCTGGTGAGCTGGCTGATGTACCTTCCAATAGTGGTACAGTTGGAGATGTAGGGGTCTCGACTGCAGCCAAGATGGTTGGTGGAGTAGCAGGATCAGCACTCGGTTCATCCATTAGGAGATCTTCCACAAACTTTTCAGTAGATGGAGACGGTTGAAGTGCTGGGTCAGCATCAGTCACTGGCTGTTCTGGAGGTGCAAGTGATACAATAGTGCTTGGTATCTCTGTTGGGGGCACTACTGCTTCACTGCTGCAAGGAGCCTCTGTCACAGAGGTGACAGGAATTTCTTGTTCAATCACTACTAAAAAATCTTGTAGACGACTGGGAGAGGTGTGAGCGGTCGCCACTGGAGATGAGTGAGCAGTCACAGCTGCTTCCGGTTGAATTACTGCTGGGACTACGGTTGAGGCGGGGTCGACCGATGAAGATGCTGCCACAATCGATCCTAGAGCGGATGACTGAAACAGGTCAGCAGTGATGAGACCGGTCAGAATCCCATCTGAAAGAGTAATAGCAGAGACGTCTTCTTCACCCTGATCTTGGGTAAGAAAAGTCTTCATCATCACCTGTGCTTTCAGTCCATAAGCCTGTATACAAGCTGCTGAAGCTGTCGTCTTTACGTTGTTAAGATCTTGGAAGTGCTGAAGTAGTTGAGTGATTTGACGTAGACTATTCTGTAGTCCAGTCAAAATCACAAAGTCATCGGTGGCGGTAGGACCCTTGGATTTGAAGTTCTTGACACGCTCAGTAATCAACAGAGATATCAGGCTTCCTCGAAGCTTCAAGTCGATGAGCTGTCTTCTTCCCAGAGCCTCCACAATGTCTTCAGTGTCAGCAAAAAGAAGCATCTTCTGCTCAATAACGTTCAGAGCTTTCCACTTAGGAAATATTTGAGCAAGCGTCAGGTGAGTACGGGAATGATGTCATCTGTCAAAGCGCTGTAGGTGACGCTTGACAGTGCGGAGAACGTGAGAGATGATCAAGTTGAGCTCTACAGTAGCTGCTGGTTGAGTCTTAGGTTAGTAGATCATCACACCTTTCCCTTTGTCCTTGGGATCAGCGAGAGTGACCTTTGGAGTTGATGAGGCACCTTCCATGATTATCACACCCTTGGTAGGACGTGGAGCAGTAGTAGCAGTAGTGGTAGTAGTCTCGACCGTTGGCAGAATTGGTATTGGAACGGTAGGAGCAAGTCCAGAAAGGGACTTTAACTTCTTGTGCTGCCTCTTCTTCTCGCCGGCAGGCGTGGATGGCACAGCTGCTTTGGAGACAGAAGGAGATGACTTGCTGAAGGCTTGAATAAGTGGAACGTTCTCACATGATTCTTCTTCAGAGTCAGACTCTATGATAAGTTGACGCTTGGCAGATTTCTTGGTATGGGCTGGTTTGGCCGCTACCGGGACTGTTGAAAGCGGTTGAGTGACAGCAACAACACTTGCGGTTGAAGGCAGAGTGTCGACCGCAAACTCTTTCTTGTTCAGAAACTTGAAGATTGTAGACTTGTTGAGTCATTGGGTGGGATGCAGAGGCTCAGTCTTGGAGAAGTCTACTCCAAGGACGCTCAAGGTGTGGCAAATTTGCAGAGAAAATCCCTCGGATTGCCCTTTTCCCCTGATCATTTCACATAAAGTAGTGAACAATATATCTGACCAGTTGATGTTGATTTTGGAGGCGATACAAGCCATGTATTGGAATTTCTCCATCGTCACCTTGTCGTACGATCCAGCCTTGGCAAGAATATTCTTGGCCACGATGTTGGTCAATAGCCTGAATGGAGCTTTAAGAGATGTCTTCTGAGCCGGCAGTTTGATCGGAGCATCAGTGGTTGAGAATTCCTTCAACCAGTATGAGCAGTTACCATCGGGAAGATCCGCGCATTTTGTCAAACCCCTGGAGGGCAGATCAAATGTGCTGGCGAAGAACTTTTGATTGAAGGAGTAGGACTCTGTCCGGATCAAGCATTTGACAGTCCCATGCTCGATTTGAGCGGTTGCAAAGAACTTCTTCAAGACAGGCAGATCGCAGATGGCGCTGCTTCCCAAAAACTTCTTCAGTCCAGAGGCTTCAAGCATGGTGAAGACCTCAGTGATTCCTGCATTGTTTGCCTCAATAACGAAATCAAAGTTGATTGCAAGGCAAGTCTTCTGGATCGACATGATAGCTGTAGATAAGAACTCGAGCAGAGAGTAAGCAAAAGCTTGATAGTAATACGATAGAACTGTTAATGCAATATGAAAGCTTTAGCAACGCTGAAAGTTTGATATACGAGTGTAAAGAAGTATATATAGGAACCTATGGGCCATATGGTGATGTCATGAAAAGTATTTTTGAAATTCAAAAAGTTTTGAAGAGTATAATCACCGCGCCCAATCAATGTCATTTGGTTCAAAGCACAAAGCTGCTAGTACGGAGCCTGTCAGAGACTAGCTAAAGGCGGATGATATGCCAACATTTATGGCAATGTAACAGCTAAGCTATTAAAGTCATACCAGCAATCATTCCCCCTAAAAGCATGCATACTAACTTAGATCTACTAAGCCAAGAATATTTCGAAAATATAAAAACTTAGCGTCCGGTAAAGGCTTGGTGAATATGTCTGCTGCTTGCTGATCGGTAGAGATGTATTCCAGCCTGATTTCCTTCTTTAAGACATGATCTCGGATAAAGTGATGCCTGACATCAATGTGCTTTGTCCTAGAGTGCATCACTGGATTGTGAGTGATGGCTATGACACTTGTATTGTCACAGTAGATTGGAGTTTCACTCGACCGGATTCCATAATCATTAAGCTGCTGTTGAATCCAGAGTATTTGAGCACAACAGCTGCCAGCAGCAAGGTATTCTGCTTCGGAGGTTGAGGTAGCAATTGATGTCTGCTTCTTACTTGACCACGAAATTAGTCTATCTCCAAGGAATTGACATGTGCCACTTGTACATTTGCGATCAATTCTACAACCTGCATAATCTGCATCTGAATAGCCAATAAGATTAAGATTTGAATCTTTGGGATACCAAAGACCCACATTAGTAGTTCCTTTAATATATTTAATTATTCGTTTGGCGGCAATGAAATGAGATTGCTTAGGTGCTGCTTGAAATCTAGCACATAAACAAACTGAATACATGATATCCGGTCGACTGGCAGTCAAATAAAGCAATGAGCCAATAAGGCCTCGATACATTGTTACCTCGACCGGGATTCCCCCTTCATCTTTATCAAGCTTGATTGATGCACTCATGGGGGTAGATACAGTTGAGCACTGTTCCATTCCAAACTTCTTTACCAATTCCTTGGCATACTTGGATTGATTGATAAATATTCCAGTTTCAAGTTGCTTCACTTGCAATCCAAGAAAGAAATTTAGCTCGCCCATCATGCTCATTTCAAATTTCTCCTGCATCATCTTAGAGAACTTTGAGCACAACTTGGGGTTAGTTGACCCAAATATAATGTCATCAACATAAATTTGTACTAGTAACACATGATCACCTTTTACAAATTTAAACAAGGTCTTATCGACCGTTCCAATTTGGAAATCATGTTTCAGTAAAAATTTTAGTAATGTATCATACCATGCACGCGGTGCTTGTTTTAATCCATAGAGGGCTTTGTCAAGTTTATAGATATATTGAGGATGAGTAGGATTGACAAAACCTGGTGGTTGTTCAACGTACACCTCTTCTTGAAGTAGAACATTGAGAAATGCAGACTTGACATCCATTTGATAAACTTTAAAGTCCTTGAAAGCTGCATAGGCAAGAAAGATGCGGATTGCTTCTAGTCTTGCAACTGGCGCGAAGGATTCCTCAAAGTCTATGCCTTCTTCTTGTCTGAATCCTTGTGCAACAAGCCGAGCTTTGTTACGCACAACAGTGTCATGTTCATCGAGCTTGTTACGAAACACCCATCTAGTTCCAATCACATTTTGATTTTCCGGTCGAGGAACTAGATGCCAAACATTGTTGCGGGTGAATTGATTCAACTCTTCTTGCATAGCTTCAATCCAGCTGGCATCTGATAGAGCTTCATCTATCTTCTTGGGCTCTACCTGAGATATGAAAGCTGCATGAAAGAATTCATTAATCATTTGACCACGTGTTTTTCGAGGAGCAGAAGGGTCACCTATGACCAACCCAGGTGGATGATCTTTGTTCCACCTAAAATAATTCCCTAAAGGGTTGTCATCAATTGGTTGACGAACGTCCTCGTTTACTGGATCATCATTGGCAGGAGGATCGTTATCAACCGGTGGATCCTCTTCTGGCCTTGTTTGATCACACACGGTAGAGGGAACTGGATCATCCTTCTTTGGAGGATATGGATCACCGTCACTCTCTTCCTGTAGATTTGTGTTTTCCAGTCTATGACTCAGATCATTTATGCTCCCTTGAGTTTGTTCTGTACAAAGAGTAGATTCATCAAAAACAACATGAATGGTTTCCTCGACCGTTAGTGATCTTTGATTGAACACTCGATAAGCTCTGCTAACGGCTGAGTAACCAATAAAAGTTCCTTCGTCTGCTTTGGCATCGAAAGCTGTCAAATGATTAAAATTTTCTAAGCCCACTTCGTATATCTAAAAACCATTTCTTCCCGGGATTACACCCACCCCCGGGGCATACATTTTATGATGTTCGCATCATTGGCGCCGTCTGTGGGAAACTGAGATTTAAGACGTGGATATGACGATTGTTGAGGATCCCGAAAGCTCCCAGCGAGCGATGGCAAATCTGCAGGAGCAAGTGAATGCCATGGTAGAGGCTGCATTACAAAGGATCCTAGCTCTACGACAGGAGAAGGGGGAAGGCGATCTGGAGAAGCGACAGGAGCAGGAGCAGGAGAGGAACCAGGGGGAACTAGGGAAGGAGCAGGAAAAAATAGTAGACAAGGCGCGGGAAGAAGGAAAAGAGAAGGAGAAGAAAGGAGGAGGACGAGAGGGCATACAGGCGGAACAGGAGGCAGAATCACACGCTGAGTCTGCCCATGTCACCATGGTGGGGGAGTTGGAATTGCTGAAACAAAAAATTCTAAAATTGGAAAACACTGACTCGCGGGAATCTTCGCGAGTCAAAAGCTCGGGATGCCCTTTCTCGCCGGAGATTATTAAAGAGCCCTTGCCATTACAATTCAAATCAGCGAAGATCAAAGGGTACGATGGTAGTGGTGATCCAGAGGAGCACATGGCCCGGTTCGAAAATGTGGCCATGTTACATTGTTATAATGATCAAATCAAGTGTAAAGTTTTCTTAACCACATTGGAAGATTCTGCCCAACGGTGGTTTGAAAATTTGGAGGACGGAAGCATTGATGTCTTTAAAAAGTTTCGGAAAATCTTTCAGCAGCATTTCAGCAGCAGTAAACGGTACAGAAAGACTACTCTCAGTATTTTTGAGGTAAAGCAGGTGGGAGAGGAATCTCTAAGAGCATATATCAAGAAGTTCAACAAAATAACTTTAGAGATTCCAGCGTGCGCACCGGAAACCCGGATCACAGCCTTTACTCAAGGTCTCAGGGAGGGAGAATTCTTCCGGTCGCTGGTAAAGAAAACCCCTCGAAACTTTGAAGACCTCTTAGCCCGGGCTGAAAAGTACATTCACATGGAGGAGGCCCAGAAGCAAAAGAGGGATAAAGACAAGCGAGAAGGGAACAGAGAGAGAGGAAGTAGGAATAACCCGGGAGGAGGGAAAACTGATTATCTGGGGAGGTTGATGGCTCATGCCCCGCCGAAAGTTACTAGAGATCGAGGGGTCCATGTGTGCGAGGAGGGAGTTCGGCAGACCTCCCAAAAAGGAGCGGGAAAATATTGCTCCATTCACGAGGTCAACACTCATGATACCAGCGAGTGCAGAAGACGCGCCCCGGATGTAAAAAGGCCGATGTCAAGAGAGGAAAGGCGGATGGATAAAAGACAGCGAGGACCTTATAGGGCACCAGGATTTGTGGCGCACAGGCCTGATGAGGCTATCTCAGAAAAAGCCCGGGGGGTTCCACCTCTGCGATTGGAAGATAGGACACGAGACGGACCCTCCCGAGGAGTCATCAACATGATATCAGGGGGGTCCACTGATGGGGATTCGAATAGGGCTCGGAAATCCTGGAGTAAGAGAGAAGTATTGGGTTTAGAGACCCGGAAAGTAACCTCTTGCCCGGTCATTTCCTTCGGGCCAGAGGATTTGAAGGACGTGGTCACCCCTCATAACGATGCCTTGCTCATCCAAGCCAGGGTGGCCAACTATGACATAAGGCGGGTTTTCGTTGATTCTGGAAGCTCGGTAAATGTCATTTTCCAAGAAGCTTTTGAACAAATGGACCTGCTGGGATATGAGGTCAATTTGGTGAAAACCTCTCTCTACGGGTTCGCGGGGCACACAGTACAGCCTCGGGGAGAGGTTTGGTTGCCCATTACCCTGGGAGCCGGTGAATTGAGAAGAACTATCATGACTCTCTTTTCAATAGTAGAAGCTCCATCTTCCTATAATGTCATCTTGGGGAGACCAGCTTTGAACGCCTTCATGGTTGTGGCTTCTGCATATCATCAAAAGATTAAATTCTCGGTGGGAAACCAGATAGGGGAAGTAAAAGGAGACCAACCCTCCTCTCGAAGATGTTATGCTGATACAGTACGAGTGGACAATAAGAAAGCTCGTGGTGAACAAGGAAGAGACGGTCCTGACAAAAAGGAGGTGTGCACAATAGGGGAGGTTAAGGAGGAGCATGAGGTAGTGCAATTATTCCCAGAACAACCAGGAAAAATTGTCAAGGTGGCTAGGGATTTGGAGGTCGGCCTTATGAATCAATTGAAAGCATGCCTGGCCACGAATGCAGATGTATTCGCCTGGTCTTCCCAGGAGTTAATTGGAATCCCACCTCAGGTGGCCGAACACAAACTTAATATCCTCCCGGGAGCTCGGGTTATCAAACAGAAGAAGCGGCATTTTGGGGCGGATATGGACAAAGTCATCGCTGACCAGGTTCGGGAGTTGATAGAGGCAGGGCATATCCGGGAGGTACAGTTCCCTACTTGGCTGTCCAACGTGGTACTGGTACCCAAAACTACCGGGAAGTGGAGGATGTGTATTGATTTCCGAAACCTGAACGAAGCTTGCCCTAAAGATTGTTACCCCCTCCCTCGGGTTGACCAGCTGGTGGACTCTACATCAGGCTTTGAGTTGCTTAGCTTTATGGACGCGTACCAGGGATACCACCAAATCCCCCTGGCACAGGAAGATCAAGACAAGGTTAGTTTTATCACTTCCGGAGGGACTTTTTGTTATGTGGTTATGCCGTTTGGGTTAAAAAATGCAGGGGCCACCTATCAAAGGATGATGGACAAGGTCTTCCAAGGCCAGCTCGGCAGGAATGTGGAGGTATATGTAGATGATATCCTGGTAAAGTCCCAAGTTGGGCGGGATTTCATTCCCGACTTAGAAGAAACCTTTAACACTCTTCGAAAGTACGGGATAAAACTTAACCCGGCCAAGTGTGTTTTCGGAGTCAAGAGCGGGAAGTTTTTGGGTTTTGTGGTAATGGAGAGAGGGATAGAAGTTAATCCTGAAAAGGTGAAAATATTGAAGGAAATGCCCTCACCAACCTCTATCCGGGAGGTACAGCGGCTGACAGGAAGAATCACCGCCCTGTCCCGATTCATCGCCCGTTCGGCTCATAGGAGTTATCCTTTCTTCCAGGTGTTGAGGAAGGCCCAAAAATTCGGATGGACTCAGGAATGCGAGAAAGCTTTTCAGGAATTGAAGGAGCATCTGGCTAATCTGCCGATTCTGGTCAAACCAAAACCTGGAGAAAGATTGTGGGTATATCTCTCTACAACCGAGCATGCTGTAAGTTCCGTACTGATCAGAGAGGAAGCCAGGGACCAGAAACCTGTCTATTATGTAAGTCATGCCTTGAAAGGACCAGAAATTAGGTATGGTGATATAGAAAAGATGGCTCTTGCGCTCATCCTTACAGCCCGGAAGCTTAGACCATACTTCCTATCCCATCCAATCACGGTCTTAACTAACAGTTTCCTGGGTCGGGTGATGACTCACCCAAATACTTCGGGCAGACTGTTCAAGTGGGCAGTAGAGCTAGGGGAGTATGACATCGAATATCAGCCCCGGGTTGCCATCAAATCACAGGCTCTGTCCGACTTCTTGACAGAGATTCTCACGTTCGGCCAGGAGGAGGTGTGGAGGGTGTTCGTGGACGGGGCTAGCAGCTCGGAAGGAAGTGGGGTGGGTGTGGTCCTGATCTCTCCCACGCAGGAAAAAACCCGGATAGCCATGAGGTTGCACACTTTCAAGTCTAATAATGAGGCGGAGTACGAGGCAGTCGCAACAGGTTTAAAGTTGGCTCGAGAGGCAGGAGCGGAGCATATGATTATTTACTCTGATTCCCAGCTGGTAGTGCAGCAGTTACAGGGAATGTTCAGTGTTAAGGAAGAAAGGTTGCGAGAGTACATGGAACTGGTCAAGAAGCAGGGAGGTGTTTTCTCCAGTTGGAGCATAGAGCAGATTCCCCGGGAACATAATACTGAGGCAGATGCGCTGGCCAAAATGGCCACTTCCTGGAGCAGTGGCGACAGCCGGGAGGTGATACAACAAGTCGGGTCGGTGTTGGCAATAGAGGACGAGAAGCAGGAAGGAAAGGAGGAATCTTGGATGACCCCTCTCATTAACTATTTACAGACAGGGACTCTTCCCTCAGATGGGGCAGTGGCCCAGAAGGTCAGAAGACAGATACCCCGTTTCACCCTTTTGAATGGGAGTCTGTATCGAAGATCCTTTCAGGGCCCACTACTAAGATGCCTGGAGGAAAAGGAGGTGAAATATGTGCTCCAAGAAATACATGAGGGATGCTGTGAGGATCATGGAGGAATATGGAGCCTAGCCCGGCGTACTCTATTAGCCGGGTATTGGTGGCCTACTCTACAGCAGGATGCCCGTCAAATAGTCAATGCTTGCGAAGGATGCCAAAAATTTGGAAATTTTTCTCATAAACCGACAGCGGAGTTGCAAGCCGTATGGGCATCCTGCCCATTCGACCAGTGGGGCTTGGATATTGTGGGACCTTTTCCTCTAGGGTCCAGGCAGAAGAAGTTCCTTCTGGTGGCGGTAGATTATTTCTCTAAGTGGGTAGAGGCAGAGCCCCTTGCAAGAATTACAGAAGAGATTGTGTTAAACTTCATTTGGAAGAATATTGTGTGCCGGTTTGGTGTTCCTCGGAAATTAGTTTCTGATAATGGAAGGCAGTTTCAGGGACGGAAGATGAAGGATTGGTGTGCAGAGATGAAGATTCAGCAGGCCTTTACCTCGGTGGCTTATCCTCAGAGTAATGGACAGACGGAGGTAACCAATCGAACGATAGTGCGGTCTTTGCAAGCCAGGCTCTATGGCATGGGTAAAAATTGGGTGGAGGAAATTGCGGGGGTGTTGTGGGCTTATCGTACCACGCCAAAAACAACTACTGGAGAAACACCTTTCGGTCTGGTGTATGGGTCCGAAGCAGTGTTACCCGTAGAGATTGGGCAATCTTCTCCCCGAATACAAGCTTATCAAGGGGAAGGAATCGGTAGCCGAGCGCAGGAGTTGGACTTGATAGAGGAGAAGCGAGGAAGGGCGGCCGTAAGGATGGAGGCTTACAGGGGAAGAGTGATGAAAGCTTTCAACAAGGGAGTCAAGCCTCGGGAATTCCAGATAGGAGACCTTGTATTGAAGAAGGTTAACCCTGCATGGGATGTAAAGAAGTTGGAAGCAAAGTGGGAAGGTCCTTACAAGATTACTCGGAAGGTGGGAAGGGGGGCTTGGTACTTGGAAGATAATCAAGGTAAGACCCTGAAGCGGCCCTGGAACACGTTGCATCTCAAGTTGTATTACTCTTGAATAAGCAAACTTCTTGTAAAATGTATTTCGTGCTGTTATGTGAATAAACGTGTGTTTTGTTTAAATGTACTTAAAGCCCATGGCAAACCCATGACATCTTAAAGCCCAGGTGATCCACTACCCTGGCACCATAAACCCAGGCGTTCCACTACCCTGGTACTTAAAGCCCATGGCAAACCCATGGCATCTTAAAGCCCAGGTGATCCACTACCCTGGCACCATAAACCCAGGCGTTCCACTACCCTGGTACTTAAAGCCCATGGCAAACCCATGGCATCTTAAAGCCCAGGTGATCCACTACCCTGGCACCATAAACCCATGCGTTCCACTACCCTGGTACTTAAAGCCCATGGCAAACCCATGGCATATTAAAGCTCAGGTGATCCACTACCCTGGCACCATAAACCCAGGCGTTCCACTACCCTGGTACTTAAAGCCCATGGCAAACCCATGGCATCTTAAAGCCCAGGTGATCCACTACCCTGGCACCATAAACCCAGGCGTTCCACTACCCTGGTACTCAAAGCCTGTAGTAACAAAATAGGCCATGTATGGAACCAGCAGCTCATCATCGGTGGCTCAGGATTATCTTATAGTGCTACGCCTCGCGGGACAGCGAAACAAGTTCTAGCCCGACTATTTGTCGGAGGTGTAGTGTTATCCTGGTATGCTCAGATGATGGGTCCGGGGTCATCTTGAAGGACCATGGTAATTCACAAAGCCGTAGGAATCTAGATGATCCACACGATATGCTATTCCACAGGGAAATGGGAAATCAAAATATGCAAGTGGACAGAAAGCCAAAGAAAATCAAATGAACATAATATTCGTTAACCCAATGTTTTTTACAAAGAAACCAAGAAAAAAAAAACCCAACAAGGGTGGACACGCCTCGGGCATTAGCTCTACTTCTCTTCAGGAGGTGTCTCTTCCCCGGTCGCAGAAGAAGAGGGCAGGGATGCAATAGCTCGGTGGATATCCGGGACTCCCTCTTGACTTAACCCAGCCTCTTCGTATTGCACAGAGCATAGGTCGAAACCCTGAGCAAAGAAGTCAAAGGATTGGTCTATCACCATCTTCTTGAAATCCTTTGAGGCCAGAAAAGCCTGCTTCCACTGAGACTCGGTAATCAGCTGCTTCTTCAAAGAGGAGTCGGCATCCTCGGCTAGTAGGCGAGACAAGCCCGTCTCTGTCCAAGCGGCTACCAGCCCTGCCTGCATTTTTTCAATCGCAGCCCGATGCATCTCCGTCTCTCGCCGGGCAACCTCCGTTAATGCCAAAGCCTTGCTAGTCTCCTCTCGGGCTTCCCTCAGTTGGTTTTGAAGAGCCTGGGACGCCTTTTGATGAATCTCTTGGGCGGAAGCCAGTTTTCTTCGCCATTCATCATGGGCCTGGGAAGTTTCTGCCCGGGAGCTCTCCAGGGCCGAATGTAGAGCACCAACCTCTGCGTCATGCATCCCCTGCAGCTGTGCGGCATTAAGGCGAAGCTGGGCCATGCGCTCCTCGAAAGAATGAGTTTTCTCTCTTTCTCGGTGGAGGACGGAGTTTGTTTCCTCCAGAGCACTGGCCAGCATGCATAGGCCCTGCGGGACAAAAATGGGATAAGGCAAAGGAAGCAAGGAAAGAAATAAGACATTGAACCTGTACTCACCGTATAGGCATGGGATAAGCCTTCGGAGAACTTGGAGGTAGCGCCCCGCACTGACAGAGATGTTCTCTCCTCGGGCGAAAGCAGGCTTTGGACCGCTGCAGCCTTCGAAGAGGTGGTCCCTGACAGGAACAGGGGAAATCGAGAGTTCCAGATAGAGGAATTTACTCGATTCCCCCAAGCGCACCCCATATGCTCCATGCTAGCCGAGGGGATGTCCCAGTTCGAGGCTGGAGACTTGTCGGGATTTTCCGGGAGAGTTGGAGAGGAAGAGACAGGAGCAGTAGTGTCCTCCGGGTCGCTCAGAATGATCATGTCGGGTTCCCGGAGGGCCTTCCTCTTTCGCCGGGAAAGCGGAACTTCATCCTCCAAATCCTCAACCGATAGAGGTGGGTTGGGTTGAGAGGAGGTATGTGAGGAGGCTGGTACAGTGTCCACCAAAGCTCCATCAGGGAGGAGTGAGAGAGAAGCAGGGGGGAGAGAAGCCGGGGGCGGGGCGCTGATACAGTGGCCAACAGGCGGGGAGGGCTGGAAGGGACAGCACGACTCCTTTCCTCTTCCCTGGCTTTTTTCCGCCTTTCCGCTAAGGCCTTGGTTCTCTCCTTGGCAGCCTGCCTTTCTCTAGCTCGCTGGGCAAATTCCTCTCTCATCACGTCCGGCGAATCTGCCATAAGAAAGCAATATATTAGGGATAGAATGCAATAAACAAATCAAAACAAACGACAGGAAGAGAACCATAACTTACCAGGTTGAGCTCCCAGAGTACCATAAGCGTCGATCACCTGGTTAAGGGGATCTTCCACCCGGGTACTCAACCCGTAAGCTATCATATTCTCAGGCGTGAAAAGGACAGGGGAGGAGAAATTTTTGCTGCCCACTAAAGCCAGGCTGCGAACATAAGGCTCCTCAACCCTATAGTTTTCAGGGAGTTCGGGTTGAGGGGGAAGGCTGGACAAAAATCCGGTCCTAAAAGAGAAGGGGACCGGAGGGCGGATAAAGAAGTATCTCTCTCTCCAGCCCTTCAGGGAAGAAGGGATATCGGACAGAAAGCGAGCATTCTGCCGGGCAGCCAAAGAAAAGGCCCCCTCGTTAAAACGGCAGGAGAAAAAGTAGTGAAAAATGAGGGGGGTGATGGCTAAATTGTGCATTTTAAAAAGAATGTAGGTGGATGCCATAATGCGGAAGGAGTTCGGATGGAATTGATTAACCGGAACTCGGAAAAAATCGGCAACCGCCAGATAGAAGGGAGGAATAGGAAAACGAAGACCGCTACGGACTTGATCCCGAAAAAAGGTATAACAACCCGACGGGGGGGTATCGGGTGTGCTCCCTGATAAAGGGCGGAACAGGGTATAAGATAGGGGGATTTCTCCCGAGTTACGCAATTCCTCCGCCGCCCCCTGCGACAAGGTACTGGGAAGATGGGTGAACCATCCTAGGGTTGGCGGAATAGAGGCAAGGGGGAGGGGGTTACGCACTTTCTTTTTTCCTTTTCCCCTCACGTTGGAGGACGAGGCCACGGGGTGTTTTGTGCGAGAAGTTTTTCTGAAAAAACGAGGTCGGGAAGGAAGAGCCGAGGCGGAACGAGCATCGCTCGAGTCACCGCTAGGCTCTTCGTCTCTGGGCGAGCCTTTGGCATTTGCCCCGGAGGTAGAAGACGTACCAGTAGACATGAAGGAAGAAAGGATACTTACGTAGTTACGAGGCGAGTGAGAGCGTGCGGAAGACGAATGACGGAATTTGGAGTGAAGGACAGAGGATCGGAGGCAATCGTGCGAGAAAGAGGAGACAATGAGGAGGTGAAGCGAAAACACGAGTATCGGAGTATTAATAAAAGGTCTGAGCAATCTGAGCCGTCCATTTTGAATTAAACGGAGGAGATGTGCAAAGCGTGCTGGGGAAGCTAAAACGACCTCTGACAAAGTCTCTGACAACGCGTACTACAAAGCATCTAGGGCTGACGTGGAGCTCAGTGTGTCACACAGGACCACCGCGGAAAAGCCATACTAATCTCTCGGGACAGCGAAACAAGTTCTAGCCCGACTATTTGCCGGAGGTGTAGTGTTATCCTGGTATGCTCAGACGATGGGTCCGGGGTCATCTTGCGAGATGGGAACCCAGCATCATCCCGGGTGACGGGCCCGGGGTTGTCTTGTAAACCGGGAACCCAGGAGCTCCCTCAGGGGACTCCCTCCCGGGTGACGGGCCCGAGGTTGTCTCGTAAACCGGGAACCCAGGAGCTCCATCAGGGGACTCCCTCCCGGGTGATGGGCCCGGGATCGACTTGTAAACCAGGGACCTAGAAGCTCCCTCAGGGGCCCACAGATGAAAGGATAAGTATCCGGAAACCAGGGGCCGGTAATACTCAGTGGGCCCAAGGTCATTTTATATAAAATGAAGCCCATACCTCTTTTACGTGTGGCAGACTTCTACTGCGAATCAAATCATTATGAATCACGTTGTCACGGTATGAGTTCCTCCTAGTATTACGGGATGTCTAATCACACGTGACAACCGTCCTATCGCAATAAAAAGTGTCAGTTAGGCCATACTGGATAATCATAAAAGAGTCAGGTCAGCATGTATAAATACCAGGCTCCTACGCCTGGCCAAGGGGACACAATCACTTGCTAGCACACACTCACTCTCTAAAATTTTCTAAGTCCACTTCGTATATCTAAAAACCATTTCTTCCCGGGATTACACCCACCCCCGGAGCATACATTTTATGATGTTCGCATCAAATATATTATATAAACAAAGTATCACCACGTACATCGCACGTGCTGTTTACTAGTAATTATAAAATTATAAAAATCACCAAATAGTCAAATCATTTTCCAGCTTGTTACAAGTTCACGTTTGTGGACCAATTGTTATATATTACCAACTCATACATACATACCATATTAAATCAACACATCGTCATCATGTCATAACAATATTATTATTTCTGTTCTAAATACGGGGATTAAGGAAAAAACTTATAAGAAACAAAATTAACCATTTTCCAAAAAAAAAAAAAAAAACTTAAAAAGAAACATATTGAAAACATGCACCAAAATATGTTGTGCTTATTTTTTAAAATAAATCATTTTGCCTTGCCTTTGAGATTTTTTGATAGTCATTGTATAAAAAAGGTATTTACAGAATATGATCACAATCTGCACATTTCAAATTACCAAAACTAATTAATTTCCATAATTAATCGGATTTCAACATTTGACATGTTTTGCACGGAATTTCCCTTTTTTTTTTTGTTTTAAAAAAATTAATCATCCAATAATAATTTTCACATTTTGTACTGATAGAAGTTGAATGTGCAAAGATTTCTTGAACTGGAGAAAAAGTCCTATCCGAGGCAGAATGGATGGTTATCTATAAATATAGGTAAATCCAGGAATAAATACAAGATTATATATGCGTATCTATATCTATCTATTTCTCTTGATGGTTGAAATTCTTTGAAAACTCCATCACTCCCCCCACACCGACACCAGAGAGAGAGAGAGGAGAGGCGTTTTAGATGCAGGTGGGGTCTGACTTAAGGCAGCATAAATAAATAGCAAATACAGTTCTTTGTCGGGAATCGGATCCGCCAGCGGAGAGGAAAAAAGGTAGCGTTTTTGGGATAGATTTCATCTTGAGATCTCATTTTTATGGAATTAATATCTGGGTTTTGTTGGATTTTGAGTTATTAGCTAGTATTGTGTTTGGCAATGTGGATGTGTTTTTGTCTAAATGTTGGTCGTAATCATACCTTTGTTCATGTTTGCGTGAGATTTTTTGGTTTTATAAATGTTGAATGAAATGCTTTGATCCTATGATTGTGGTATGCCCATTTGGATCTGTTTGCAGATTATACTTTTTTGGTGATTTAATTGAGTTTAATAGGTTGCTATTTCTTGGTTAGAAAAATTACACAATTTCTGCATTTTTTTTTGTGTTCATTCATTCGATCCTATGGTATGCTCATTTGGATCTGTTTGCATATTTTTGTTTAGGAAACCGAAACTCGCCGCAGTTCTAGGAGTAAAGGAAGAAGAAATCACCAGTTTCATTGTTACTAATTGGTTTTACCAAGTTCATTACGCCCTGTTTCGTAAAATCGATAGGGGCCAGGTAATTCACGGTAACGGTACTGGAAATTACAACCAAGCAAATCTTATATTCTGGTCCATAATTAATATCTTCCTTTTCTTTATCTTCAACATATATAGCAGGAATTCAATAATTTATGTAAAGAATATGATAATTGTATTTCGAAACCTGATTTGTCCAAATTCTGTAGTTTCTGTGGAGAATATATATGATAATTGTATTGATTAATCAAGTATATATTTTGCTTGCATCTCTTCGATCTTCACTTTTTTGCTTGTATTTTCGAACTCTGCCTAGGATTTTAACCGTTAGATGGTTAGGAAAGTCTGATATAAAAGCTACTGTATCAAACCAGTTGTAACTCACTTGTGATAATAATACTTCGAACTTCTTCTTCCTGAGTGTGCTGTGTATTTTCTCTATTGGTTTTATTCCATTCTTCTTTCTGCACACATTGGTAACAAATTCTGGTACAATTCTTCAACTGTGGTGTTTCGAACGGTGGGACACATTGCTTTGCAAATTCAACTTTACCTTTTTTGACTAAGATCGATGCTTCGCAATTACTATGACTTACAGTGCTAAAATTTGTTGATAACAGTAGACGAGAAATAAAATCTTCACGAGAAACAAACTAGTTGTGGGCTTGATAGGCAAGTGTCGCATTGAACTCCAAATATATCTTCGGTTGATTTAATGTGCACTGAAATTTTTTGTTTAATTTTTTGAATTAATACATCTGGGTTTGGTCTCTGGTTTTGTGCTTGCTTATCCTAGAACTTGTATTGTATTGCTAGCTTGGATTTAAAGGAATATCTCCTTGAAATCACCATGTAATGGATTTCATGCCAGTATTTCCTAGAACTATATAGAGTAAGACTCAATTGATAGTTATTGGTTTTTTTAATCCATCTTAAAACTTGAAATATGTAGTAACAACTTCGGCAAGTGCAATGACCTATATTTGGTAGTTCATTGTATATCTATTTACTAGTCGAAAATCGACATTTACTTGTTGAAAGATCCAGCCTGTAATACAGCTGGAAATTTGTTGCTTTTCGCGCTAAATTTGGTGCATGTATTTTAGCATTATCTTATGACGTATACGCTTACGTCTTCCCACTTTGTATGCCAAAGGGAAGTTTTAGTAAATCATACGTGCATAATTGGATATTTATTGTTAACATTTGCCTAAATAGCTAAATTTCACAATAAATATGATGGTTTTGAGATAACTTAATGTTCAACTGGTAGAGGGGGAGGGAATAGGACAACTTTCTTCAACCACTGCTTTAAATTTTAAGTGTATTCCTCTTCTTAAATCCTCCATGCATATATTGCATTCGTGTCAAGTTTAGCATAAAACGGTTATGGAGACCAAGGACTTCGATGAGTTTGAGACGTATCATTATATATCATTACAGATGTCAGTGTAGAGTTCTATAGATCTGCATGCATCTTCCTTTCTCCTGTATAAATATGGAATGGAAATGACTCAATTCGTAATTTGTTTCAGGCTGTTAAATTTATAAAGAAAAAAATTTGACAAGCTAAGGATGAAGGCACTAATCCTGGTGGGAGGTTTCGGCACTAGATTGAGGCCATTGACATTGAGTGTGCCAAAGCCACTCGTTGATTTTGCTAACAAGCCCATGATTTTGCATCAGGTATAATATTTCATGTCTGATCAGCTGTATTTTGAAATATATCTTAATCAATGTCAAAACCCGACCCAATTGTTCAAAATGTATGTTCCTGTTGCAGATAGAAGCCCTCAAAGCTGTTGGAGTGACTGAAGTAGTCCTGGCTATCAATTATCAGCCTGAGGTGAACTGTTTTGGGCTTTCTCTTCCCACCACTGCAGATTACTAGAAACTGACTAAAAATAGATGTTTTAGTGAAAATTGAAAGTTTTTGTGCAGGTTATGCTGAATTTCTTGAAAGATTTTGAGACAAAACTTGAGATTAAGATTACGTGCTCTCAAGAAACCGAGCCTCTTGGAACTGCAGGTCCCCTTGCTTTGGCTAGGGACAAACTGGTAGATGATTCTGGTGCACCATTCTTTGTTCTCAACAGTGATGTCATCAGTGAATACCCGCTCAAAGAGATGATTGAATTCCACAAATCACATGGAGGAGAGGCTTCCATAATGGTCACCAAGGTATTGAACTACACGTTTTTTTTCCCTTAAGGTTCTTGTTATGATCCAGGTCTTACTTCATGAGTGGTGACAATTAATCTCTTGATTTAGGTTGATGAGCCGTCTAAATACGGTGTTGTTGTGATGGAAGAATCCACTGGACAAGTTGAAAGGTTCGTTGAGAAGCCCCAGTTATTCGTGGGTAACAAGATCAACGCTGGAATTTACCTGCTGAGCCCTGCAGTTCTTGATCGTATAGAATTACGCCCCACCTCTATCGAGAAAGAGGTGTTCCCAGAAATAGCAGCCGAGAAAAAGCTGTACGCCATGGTCCTGCCTGGGTTTTGGATGGACATAGGACAGCCAAGAGACTACATCACCGGCCTAAGACTTTACCTCGACTCCTTAAGGAAGAAATCTTCTCCTAAGTTGGCAGCGGGATCTCATATAATCGGTAATGTACTAGTTGATGAAACTGCAAAAATTGGGGAGGGATGCTTGATAGGGCCTGATGTTGCAATTGGACCTGGTTGTGTGGTCGAGACGGGTGTGAGGCTGTCTCGATGCACGGTAATGCGTGGTGTTCGTATCAAGAAACATGCTTGTATTTCTAGTAGTATCATTGGGTGGCACTCGACTGTTGGCCAGTGGGCTCGTGTGGAGAATATGACGATTCTCGGAGAAGATGTTCATTTGTGTGATGAAGTTTACAGCAATGGAGGAGTGGTTTTGCCTCACAAGGAGATCAAGTCGAACATCTTGAAGCCAGAGATTGTGATGTAAGCCAAGTGTATGATATTATGATGTTTTGTTAAATTAATTTTAGTTTTCCTCTTGTGTAATGTTGAAGGTTATATAAGTATGGCCACTGGTTTGAAATGTTTAACTAGTAGCAATGTGTGTGAATAGAAATAAAGTATTGGTTGCTTTTTTCTTTAATACACTGGTGTGATTTTTGAAGGGAGACTACGATTCGTTTATGTGAATATTTTCTAGATTGTTAGCAACCAAATTAAAATTTTTGAATTGTATGAATATCAAAATCAACGTCACGTATTCAACTTTCACGAGTTATAAGTCATGCAATTATTAAGAAAAGATCGTGTCGAAATAATAATTATCTTGTTGATTGAAGAATATGGAAGTCATATACTTCAAAGATGTTGAGTTTTGGGTGTATACATATATTAAATAATTTTTTTTTAAAAAAAAGGATATGTGACAGCTTCGAGTGAGGGTCCATAATGATTTCGTTGCCTTGCTTTTGAATGGAAAATCCCACAAAAAAACACCTTACATGATGTGGACTTTTATTTAATTCACACAACAGGACATGCGCTGGTAATTGGTTTATTATTATTTTCTTATGCAACTGGGATCTGAATTACAATTTGTTTTTATTTTTGCGGTTACTTTTGTAAATAGCCAATGTTCAAATCCCGACAAATAATCTGAATAAACTACACCAATTTTCAGTGTTTTGATAATTTGAATAAAAATTCTCGAATTTGAACTGAATCCAAATAAAAAAAATATTTGAAAAGTCATTCACAAACTAGCCCTATGATATTCTTTCTTTATCTTATATTATACAAGCAAAGAACAATCAAAACGCGCATGCAATTACATGACAGCATTATTCATGATTGACTCCATAAAGCTTGATTTACACCAACTCAACAATACTAGTTCCATTATGAGCTTCTAAGCCTTTTTTCCTTTTTGTCGATCCAACCATATATGATCTTTCACTCACACCACCCATGTTATCATCCATGGCTGATATGATAACAAATATATTTTTTTCTAAACAAATATTTCATTAAACAGGAATATAATATTAAAGTGTATTTATTATTATTATTTTAAAGAAAAGCGAAACTAGAGCAATATACATTTGAATGAAGAATTTCACAAGAGCTTCATTTTGTAGGAAACCACATTGAACTACATTTTTTTTCATGAAAATCGCTTTTTCCCGTGGAAAAACGATTTTCGTCGTAAATCTTATGCATCCAACCGCGCTCTTGGTCTAAAGCTGGAAAACAATGATTTATGCATCCAACCGCGCTCTTGGTCTAAAGCTGGAAAACAATGAGGACGCATATGAATGTAGCAAAGTTGAATCTACAATATCAGGTTCAGAGCCATTGTTGGGGCAAGATATTAAACTCTGTATTGGGACGTGAAAAAATCGTTCGTTAACACACACACATATACATGGCAAGTTAAAAAAAAATGGTGTCAACGACAAATAAGGTGTGTTTATATTGTTGCGACAAGCCAAAACATGACATATGAAGAAATGGCAAGAAGAAACCAGGATGCAAAGGCGAAAGCTATGGATATCTGGAACATATCACAGGAGAATTTGGTCTGTGTTTGGCAGATATTTGTGTCTCTTGTAAACAGAACCATCACACCAGCGGAGGAGCACGCAGCTGCAAGAGACAGAGTAGCTGTTACCTGCACAGACGGATGAATATTTATTTAGCAGAGAAACCCGGTCCGAAAACTGAAAACAGTGCTAATACTAATGGTTTAGGTCCTAAATAGTGTCAGCAAAAGTCGCTCTTGTTTCGCTTATGTGAGGAATGTACTGCACACAACAATCCAAACATAACTCTTGTCGATATAACAATCAATACAACGGATGTATTTGACCCAAAGCAGATGATGAATTTCAGAAAAATCGAGCAGTATCATCGATTTCTTTAGAAACAAATGCCAGTGGGGGTAATAGAACCTTCGCCACGGAAAGCAAGCTGTTATTAACTCCAGTTGAACCATACACTGGTTTTTATCAGTTTTTCACCATTGTTTCAAAGGCAATGCACACACATTCCCACTATGTTATTATCTTTACATGGCACCCACAGGCGGTCTATTTAGACTCGATGTATGCACCCTTAAGTTACACAATATCACTGTGGCCACATTTATTACACTACGATCATCTCCATTATCTCTCAATCAAGATCCACTTGAAAGAGATATAAGCTTTATACCCTTGACGTGTTTTGTATGGCTGCCTGTTGTATAGCCATGTAAATTTTGTTTCAGCTATTGTATGGTTTTAAACAATCAAGTAATGCAATTACTACTAGCTATAGCATTTGATAAAGTTGGAGGCGCTCCATCCTACAAGAAATCTACATTTTTCACGAAAACCCACCTTTTAAGTCTAATAAACGTTAAATAAAAACTGAATTAGTTCTTTGGACCTATCCAACATAACCGTATCTGTTCCTGAGGTTTCTAGTCTCATGTGACAACATTTCTCCAGGCAATTCTACACAATATTGAATAACACACTGAAAACCATTAGATGTGCACATTGTATGGTATTCTTGAGAGAAATATATGATCAGCTGGAAACTTTCGGTGCACCCAATTAATCATCATTGCTTATTCTGCTTTATGTTCGTTTAGAATGCATTTCTACATGTTTTTTAAAAGAAGTTAATTACCCATATACTGCTTAGATATGTCAAGGTCATTAGATGAAAAATAAAATAAAACTGCAGCATGGGTCAACAGGTGCACTTGCATGGTCAACAGGTGCACTTGCATGGTCTCCCCTGGTGGTTGTGTTTCTAGTGTCAAAATCAACTCCGACCAAACCAACAGAGGAAGCTTCTGCAGTTAGACTCTTAGACTAATAAGTAATAGGCATTATTGCAATAATAGAATAAAAAGAACCAGAAGTTGAAAATCACCTCGTGTTGGGACATGCAATTAAGTGAAATTATACCTATTTTTATTAAAAACTCTACTCGACTTCATCAAACTACTTGTTTTCAAAATAAGTTGAATGGTTTGGTCGTGAGCAAATATAATTTTTCACCTTAGGTGAAAAAAATATCCTTCCTAACTGGAATTCTCGTGGTTGATTTGGTGTTAGAATGTAAGGATTGAAACATTTTAAAATGAATCTTAAACAAGAGATATAAGTTACCCAGTCACCAACGACAAACAGGCTGACTACGATGTGATTATGCAAGTCTTTGTTGAATCTCAAAGCATGCATGTCGAGGCACGCAAGTCCAAAGCTCCACAAAACCTGAAGCCCCATTGATGCTATTAAGTAGCTGTCAAAGATGCTTACTGATTAGCAACTGTTTGACAATATATTACACAAACAATTCCTACGCAAGGGTTAAAAAATAGCCAAGTAGAATGAGAAAAAACCGGTAATTCTTTAATTTCCAGTAAAATGCACAGAAATATACAAGAATGTGCTTTTTCAGCACGATAACCAAACAAACTCGTCAAATGCTGTAAAATTTGGAGACGAACATGTCAGATACAATCTAACACCTCGAAATATGAGAAGAGAACCAATGAAAAAAATGCCAGTCAAAGTTCATATTTTGTCGCTTAAAACTCAATTCAGACATCAATTTGGGTTCTCAAATTTTGATGGATCCTACAAATGTCGATAAATTCTACACTTTCATAGCAATTATTGTAAAATGGACATACATAAAATTTATGGATTAGATTTCTTCCACTTTTTACACATCAAATTAAGAAATATGTAACCCTCAATCCTTCTAAACTATTCACCAAAAACAGAAAATATATATATATATATATATGTATATATGTATACAATTTTGTATATATATGATGATGATTCTTCTTTACTGTATAGACAAAACCCTAAAACAACACCACAAAATAACAAAATTGTTTTTTCCCCAATTACGACAAGCAGCCCACAAATAGAACCATCACGATAAAAGCAAATCAAGGAAAGAAAAGGGAAAATTACCAAAAAGCAGTAGTAGTCGAGAAACCAGAGGCTGAGGCCATAATTCCAATTGAGGCTGCCGCAAAAAAACACTGCCCAATTCTTAATATGAGCCCACTCTTTTTCCCTGGACTGCCGAACAGCTCCTTCATATCCTCTCCTTCTCTCCCACTATCTCTTTCTCTAAATATCTGGGTCTCTGTGTGTTCTTGGTAAAGATTGAATCTTTATGTTGTGGGCTATTTTCCCAATAAAGAAGATGGAACAGTGAAATGCTCTTGCAATTTCAGAACATTCTCATTAGATGGAATTACATAAAGCAGAATCCCAATCCACTTTTGCTGACTATTGATTATCAGTTATATATATTATATTATGTGTGTGTATTGTATATACAAATCGGTGAGTATATGTAATATGTATATGTATATATACGTTATGCAATTGACGAGAGCGACAATAGGAGCAGGAGCTTCGATTTGGTTTGATGTTGTGCCACTCACCACATAATCTTTCAACATTTGTACAAACCTCAGTGTATAAAAATATATCGAGAATAACACTCCAATAATAACTTAAATTGAACAATTTAGCATAAAAACAAAGAATATAAGATTTTTAGTAATTTTTTTGTTTTTAATCCAGATGTTCGTATATGCATCTTGTATAAAATATATCGAGAATGTTATTTCCGATATAGTATAAGGTCAAATAATATAAGGTTTATTAGTAATTTTTTTTGTTTTTAATCCAGATGTTCGTATATACATCTTATATAAAATACATTGAGAATGTTACTTCCGATATAGTATAGATCAAATCTTGCTAAATTGTGAACACTTCCGGGAAAAAAAAAGTGTACATTTCTATAGATTTAGGTAATACATGATTAAAATAACTCCTACAATATAAAATGGAGCATGTGATGAAAGTTATAGTTTTTTCTTCTTTAGGTTTTTGCAATATCAAGATCCAGAATTTAAGCTGATAATTTGGACTGGAAAATCGAGACTCGTAGATATATTTTATATTTGAAATTCATTTGAGATGTGACCATTTCAAATACACGATCACGGGTTAATTTCGTAAGACATATCACTTATCTGTATCATTTATGAAAAAAAAATTTGTTTTTTATGTCTAAAAATATTATTTTTTCTTGTAAATATAGATAGAATTAACCCGTCTCATAGATCATCTCATAAAAACTTAGACTTAGTTTGGAAGTTGAAAGAGAAAATAAAAGAAGGCAAGGGAAAGGGAGAGAAAAAGAATGATGTATTTCTTTGTTTGAGAGTTAAGAAAGAAAAGAAATGAAATGAGTTAAATTTATTTAAAATCAATTTTTTTTGTTTGTGTTTCCTCCCATTTCCGTCCACTTTTGGAAGAAAATATTTTGGTTGAGATGGAAAAAAATTTTCACTCCCTTCATTTCTTTTCCTTCCTTTAAAAAACTCTCAAACAATCAGCTTTTTAAAATTTTATTTTCTTTTATTTCTTTTTCTTTCAAATCACATCTCCCAAATGAAATCTTAGGGCATGATTGGTAGGAGGGAATAAGGTGGGAATGAAATGAGCATTCCCATCTCATTCCCTATATCCATGCTTGGTTTGACATTTGAATGGGAATGAGTTCAAATTAATAATTATATTAGTTTTATTATAAAGATAATTTTATAATGATTAATAGGCTATAAATAGTTATATATTTTTATTGTTTTAAATAATAATTATAATAAATATTTTTTAACCTATAATAAATATTTTTGAATAGCTACTATTTTGGATTTTAATGAAAACATTATTTGATAATTAAAAATAATCCAATTCCATTCCGATTTTATTTTTCTGATACCAATCATTTGAATGAAATAAACTTATCATTCCATTCCTACTCTTATTCCATTCCAAAGTTGATTCCATTTCAATCTATTTCATTCAAGTATACCAAGCATGCCCTTACTCTTTCAAATACATCACAGATCATCTCATATTAAAAACACACAACAAATATTAAAAACTAATTATTACTTTTATTTTCATCTAAATTTATATTTTCCATTTTTCGAAAAACTGATAGTTCATAAAATAGTTTTTAATTGAGTATTACCTATCTCCTTAATTTTTTTTTTATTATAACTTAAATTTTTAATTAATTATAATATCTTAATGTCTTATAGAAGATATATGACCTACTAACAAATTTTTTAATTCTAAAATAAAACATTGTTTATAAATTTATAGTTAGTATATTTGTATATTAACATAAACCAAAATAAACACATATTAATTTTAAGGGTAAATTATTTTAAAATCCTCAAACCCAAACATTTCTTTCTCTTAACTCCCTATACTCAAATTTCTTTGTTTCAACTCTCTAGTGGTCCCCAAATTTGTCTTAACAAAGTGTTTATCATTTAATCCTTTGTACGTGACATTGTTTTACATATCGAACCAGTTCAGGCAAAGCAGAACTATCGGTTACGCAAGGTTTCCAGCCGATATACTCTGGATTAGGGTTCAACATGCTTCCGTAAGATGAATTAAATTCAAAAACCTCTTTGACCATAGTGTCGTCGGGTCATACCTGCCGAGTTTTACGAAGTGCTCCTCACACTCCAACCACGCAGTCGCAACAGATGGTTTATGCACAAGCTCCTTCAACGACACCCAGCACAACCTTAATTCATTTTCTACCTTAAGGCGTATGGTATATGAATTTAATTATAAAATATGAGCATGAAAGAACAAGAGACTTTAGAAAAATTATTCAGACATAATATTATTACATAAATCAACTTCTTTGAAGAGGAGAAGACAACTTGTTTAGCTACTCATAGTAGCTTTGTTCTTGAAATACATAAAAAGAAAACTTATTACAATCTTAGAAAGAGAAATATTACAACAATTTATTTGTAAGAAAACTGAAGGGAATGATCGATGTCTTCAGCTTCCTTGAACGCTTATATTTATAACTGAGGTTCCACTCGTTTCACCAAGAAACTTCAGGGAATCTTACAGCTGTTTTGTCTTGTCCTTCTCTGCCATTATTAATGGCATCTTTAGCTAGTGGATGAGTCACCCGTTATCCACCTTGTCCTGTTATGCCATTATTGATGGCATCGTTTGTTTGTGGAGGAGTCACATGTCGTCCTTTTTCTTTTGGCTCTATCCTCCTCACATGCCTTTTTTATTGTTGTCGGGGCATCTTCTGCTTTTGCAGTGGTCCCCTGAAAAAATGCATCTTTGGTGGTCCCTGTCCACCTTTGCTTGTCTCGTAAAATTTTTTTCGATCCGTTCGGGGTCTGAAGGTTTTTCCGAATTCTGGCTCCTTCTGGTTTGGACACTCTGGGCAGATATTCTCTGACCATCTTTCGATATGAGCCATGTTACAAAATTTTCGGCGAGTCTCTTTACTCCCCGGCAGCTTGTTGTTCCACAAAAAGTTCCTCTTCTTTTCGTAGAGTTCTTCCGTAAAAGCCGTAGTTTTTCCTGTCATTGTGTTTAACAGGAATGATCCGTTCACAGAATTCTGATAAAATTTGAACAAAAACTTGACCTTGTCCATCTCGGTGAGACAAACCCAAATACTCCATGCCCTTTTGGTTGAAATTTCATTTTCACCAAAAGTGGACACTAATGGTATTTCTTCAGATATAGGATCCTTGATGAATATTTGATTATTCATGTCAGGTCTCCTTAGCTTGATGAAATGAAAGGGCTCGTGTGATCCTTTCCCTGTTGGTTCTGGAGCTGCACTAAAGAAGTAAAATTTGAGCATATCTCCTCTGGACAAATGGTCGTTATTTGCCCATGTTTCTTGGACTGCTTCCTGAATCCATTTTGATAGCTGTGATATCTCTTGGAAGCTTGGTGAAGTTGTATAAACTGAGGTTAAAGCCCCAAATTCATACCATTGCTTCACATCCTTAGGGTTGACATTAGTTTTTAGCCAAACCCTTGGATATATTCCTGCAACATCAACCCTGCAAGTGTTAGGGTTAATTTCACTTCTTGTACTTAATTTCTTCCACCTCTGTTGATAAACCTGGAATGGAAAAATTATAGCTCGGTTAGTATCAATCTTAGATTTGCCCTTGTCTGTGTTGGGCCTAAGATTGATCTCTTCCTCTTTTACCCCAGAGGCGGAGGGTTGATTTGATGAGTTATCCTCATCAATTGTTGCTTCATCCAGATCATCAAAAGCTGATGATAGATTAGCACTTGTTTCTTGAGTTTTAGATTCCTCAACATCTTGTTTCACAACCGGTGGTTGTATTTCTTGTTCTTGTAAAACCAATGGTTTTAGCATATCTTATTTATAAGAAACCAGTGGTTTCTCTATAGCCTTCACAATTGGCCCTTGAATAGCAGCCCATAGTTGGGTTTGAGCTTGCATACATCCTGTAATTCGATTAGATACTTTGATCCGATCAGCTTGTTGTAACCTGCCGGCCATTTCAGCATTAATGGCTAACTGGTTGAACTCGTTTTGAAGCAACCCAAGGTGTTCCCTGAGATGCCTCTGCATTTTCATGATGGAATCCACTTCACTGCATTCCATCTCTTGTTAAGAAATCTGCAAGAATATTTTCATGAGATTTAATAATAACAATATCAAAAATATAATTTTGACATAATGTTTGCCATCTTAATAACCTAGCTTTCTCAGGTTTAGATTCAATCTTATTTCTTAGAAAATCTTTTACCTGGGTGTTATCAACCTTCAGCGTGAGTTTTTTAGCAAGTAAAAATAATGTCCATTTTTCGAAAGCCCTTTTAACTGCATAAAATTCCTTCTCGTTGATATGCGATCTGATTGCTTCAGATTCTGAAAAAAGACCGCTACAGTATATGCATGGTATTTCTCCATCCGGGGTGATCTTGGTAAGGACTGCTGCCCACCATTCGTCACTGGCATCCGTAAATAACACCAGATCATCTTTATCTACGGGTATAGCCATTTTTGGGAGATTCTTACATATCTCCTTTAATTGGTTTACCCCTTTAGTATGGTCATCGGTCCATATAAACCTGGCATCCTTTTTTAACAAAGGACTGAACACTTTTTTGTACATTGCTAGGTTATTTATGAACATCCCTGCAAAATTAACTACTCCTAGAAAACTAGTCCTTCTTGTTTACAAATTTTAGAGAAAACCTCTAAGTGTTTAACATGTTCGTCGATGTTTTTTGATGCTATAAGAATATCATCAATATAAACAAACATAAAGTTGAAATAATCTTTAAAAAGATTATCCATCTTTCTTTGAAATATTTGGGGTGCATTGGCCAATCCCATAGGCATAACTTCCCAAATATAGTGTCCTTGTGGAGTAGAGAAGACTGTGAATTTCTTACTGCCTTCTTCCATTCGAATCTGGTAAAATCCAGACTTACAATCAAATTTTGAGAACACTCTAGCATTTCGTACACAACTAATTAGGTGTTCTCTAGTGGGTATGAAGTACCCATCAAACTCCAGGATTTTATTAATACCTTGGTAGTTAATAACTAACCTGGGTTTCCCTCTTTTTATTTCACCATGATTTTTTACCAGAAAACCTGGGCTGCTATATGGTGAAACTCCTTCTTTTATTAGACCAAGGTCCAAATGTTCCTTGATAATCATTCTCATATCCTTTTGATCTGTTATGTTCGTCGGGATAGGCTTATATCTGACGAATTCATACTCTTTACCTTCTTTTAGATTAAGGCTGGCTTTGATTTGATTTCTATCCCATCATGCCAAAGGATGCTCGTTATAACTTTCTTTGAGCCTCTTTTTGACATCTTCAAGGGATACCTTATTTTCTAACTCTATATCTCTGTGATTTAGAGTTACCTTGAGAAGCTCCATATCCTCTGTTTGGAGTTCTTGTTCTGTTGTTATTTTCAACATGGTTTCTCCAAACTTTCTTGGATATTTCATTTTTGGGTGAAAAAGTTGTCCTTTATCACCACGCTGGCTGCGAAATATTATCGGCAATTGTCGATAAAAAGCAACCTTGAGTCTTTGAACAATAATTTTATGATCACAAATTATAGTGAACATAAGTCTTCTTGACTCATTGTCTTGTGTGTACTTCTTAAACATTTGTAAGAAGTTATTTCCTAACATGATATCAGCTCCTGTATCATGGAAATATATTGGTGGTGTCTTTACCTTGTACCAAGGTGTTTGACCTGCTCCTCCCACAAGGATTTTTGCTTGTTTTATTCCTTTGCAAAGAATTAAAATTCTTCGAGAGAAATCTTGTCCAACAATTTTTGGCAAGTCCTCTTCACATTCTTCAGGAAAGACTCATCTTTTTGCTGTACAAATTCCTGCTCCCAAGTCAATATAAGCTACAAAGTATTCAGCCTTATATTGTTCGTATAACATCCCAATTGAAATGTAGATGGAGAAAGGACTTGTTGTCATTTTACTTAAAGGGATTACTAAATGGTCCTGCCATTTTTAGTAGACTGCATTGTAACTCCGTAATCCGATTAAGACTATTTAGCCTTAATACTTCTAAGGCCTTAGTAGGTAGAGTATTGTTACTCTTTTCTACTTCTTCAATGCATTCTAGTAAATCATGCTCGTGATTTACTAATCTCAAAAGTTGCTTCTTCCTCTGTTTGTGAACAGAGTTCTCGAATTTGATTAAGGGATTGTCCCTTATCCAATTCTCTTGGTTTTCCATCTCGTATAATTCTTATTGAATCCTCCAAGTCTTTTCTTTTGCCATGAACTCTATTCTCTTTTCAAGGCGTTTCCATGGTTTATGATCCTCCAAGAATAGTCCAAGAATGAGCTGATCCACTTCTTTTCCTGGAATTTCCCATATTTGAACTTCCAATTCTCCAATATTTATCACTCCTTGGTAAGTTCTTTTTTCCTATTGTTCCAAATAGTAAATCGAGTTACAAGGGAACTGGTTCCGATGACTTGTAATTTCGAATACTATTTTTACTTCTTTCCATCCTTATGGAGATCTAAGTTTTTCTATTATAGAAAACTCTTTTTCTTCTGGTGGAATTTCTTGAATAGGAGATTTGTCCCATCTCCTAATTGTCATTCGGTTTCCTTGGAAAGATAACCTTCGGGGTTCTATTTTAAGGTCTCTATATAGAACTGGTCTGCCTTGAATTTGAATGTCTGTTTCCTGAATTAAAGGAAACTCGATTCTTTCCAGGTATATTGCTTGAGCAACTTTCCCAAAGATCTCTGGAATTTCAATAAATAATTCAGAATGATGAGTATTAGAAAAAGCATATGAAATTTGATATGTAATAGAATATGGTCTATTACCTTCCTTCATTAGTCTTTTTTCCTTGAAGTTTTGATGCAACGTCAAGGCTCGACTAAAGTCCCTGTCAGCTAAATTGTAGGCTATTCTTGGATAAATAACTCCTACAATTTTTCCTGCACAAAGATTTCCTGAGATAGTACCCGGTACAACATCTTGAATATTCCCCATTCTTTTATCACATACTACGATATCTATGGGTGAATCTATTTCTTCCTTAAAAGTTGCCTTAATCATTATTTGGATTGCTCCAATATGAATCCAAGACATCGTCCTTGCTACCCCCATAGCTTTTGCAATTCCTCTCTTATTTCTTCAAAAGGAATTGGCTGCATCTCTATTTGATTACTTGTTAACTCCATAGGGATTGTCATTTCCCTTCTGGATACTTTGTAAATCAAATGATGTCTTCTTTGTCTAAGTTCTAGGTTGCCTAAGTGAAAGGGCCCGTGTCCTGATTTAATATTTAATGATCAAACAACCAGGATTAATGAATGTAAACAGCGAAAACGAGTTAAAAATTTGCGTTTTGGGCCTACAGAAAATTCGGCATGAACTATTCGTAATTAGGACATTCCAAAAACCTGTACAACACAACCAACAATATATACTCGAAAATAGAGACACAACACCAATTTACACACCTATAGTCGCACTGGCCAGGACTAAACACATGCAGAGTCGGCAAGGTCGATCACACAAATAAAAATCCAAAACAAAGTCCAAAACTATCGATACAGGTACACAGGGCATCACCCCGGCAAATATAAAACTCGCTAAACTGATATATACATATATCTGGAAACTCGACGCCACGCTCGACTCACTGGGTATCACTAGATGACGCTCCACCAAATGCGTCAAATCCCCCTGGATAACCTGCTATGGAATCACAAACAACCACAACATAAAAAGAAAACAGGGGTCGGACCCCAGTACGACGAACTAGAAAAATTATGACAAATATAACTGACATGAATAAAATCAAGTACAATGCAATGAAATGCAATGTAATGCGTGACAGATATCAATAAAATAAGGGATACCAAATGGAGTCCAAACGAAACGTATCACAATAATCTCAGTGGCCACCCGTGCCAGGAACGCAGCAGACCTCGAATCATCACTGCTAATCCATACACGTAGCATCGGAGGGTGACAGGAGCGACCCGTCCAGCCTCATGCTGTCATCAGGAGTGTCGTACGTAGCATCGGAGGGCGACAGGAGCTACCTGTCCGTGCCTCATGCTATCTCAAGAGTGCACTAAACAATGTCACTCGCTCCATGATGACTCCATACATCTCAAGATATCAATATCAATAGCAATCAAAGGAGTCAAGGCTCAACGTGCTATGAAAAATTGTAAATGAGTGAATGCAATCATATAATCCACATAAGCACCTAAAGCACGTTAAAAAAATACTTAATATCATTACATGCCATTATAGGCGTCGTAATATAAACAGCTCATACGTACCTCAACCAACACTTAATTTACCACAGAATATCTCAAGTAATATTCGAATACTCCAATCCTGTGAAAAACCATTTATTTCACATCAATTCCTATTTCCGTTTACAAATCCGAATATTATTAAAACTAAATCTAAAAATCAAACTAACATTTCCAATTATCCATATTTCATATTAAATCATCCTATCAATGATCAACTATCGAATAAACGACTCTAAAAGTCGAAATACCAACATATTCAGATTCTGAATTTTCCCAGAAAATTCCTAAAAATTCTGAAATGTATATATATCAATTCTAACACATCTTAACATCTAAATAGCGATTTAAGTAACCTTAAAATTCGAAAATCCCAATAAATAAAAATCTGGAAATTCAAAATATTCCCAATTAAATTCTGAAAATTATCGAATACCTTCAATCAACTCCAATATAATACCTACAACAAATAATAAATCAAATATCAATTATCGGATGTCAATTGAATCGAAATACCCAAAATTCGAAATCCTAAATTCGAAATATACCTCAAGACTTCGAATTAAAGGTCTAAACAACCGGAACAACACTCCTCCTCGCTCAGGCGGCGATCGGACGGCGGCTAGGGGCGGCGAAGACGGCGGCTGGTCGGAGTCGAGTTCGAACAGATCGCGAGAAAACTTACGATATCGGTATCAAATTAAAGTTTACGTCGCGAGGATTCCAGAACTATATTTACTTTTGAAATTCGGCCAAAAACGAAGGAGATACGGGCATTTAAAGTGACGGGAAAAGTTTTGAAAAAACAAAAGAAAGAAGACGACGGATGAAGATGAAGAATCTGTGAAGATGACGTTATGACGTTAAAGAGAGGAGAGAGATTATCCGATATATATTTAATATATATCTTGTTTAATCGTGTGTATTCTTTTATTTTATTCGGGGTTAAAACTTGGCCCGGTTCGAGTTATTTCAACTCATGTGTGCTCTATAAATAAAATATGCATTTTAATATCATCTAAAAACCGATATTTATTAATACATATTTGTAACACACAAATTAATTAACATAGTAAATTCGGGTCCTTACATTTCTCTCCCTCTAAAAACAAGATTTCGTCCTCGAAATCAAACACACATCAAACGTATATACAAAGGGATTAAACATCTACCACTGATAGTACATAGAAAAATCGGAGTACATGGAATAAGTCATCACATTTTCAAACAAGTGAGGCCATTCTTGACGCATTCTAGACTCCAATTCCCATGTAGCTTCTTCTCTCCCATGTCTACTCCATTCCATCATAACCAAAGAAATCGTCTTGTTTCTAAGTTGTTTTTCTTTACGATCAAGGATCTGCACTGGATACTCAACATAGCTAAGGGAACTATCCAACTCCACATCATCAGCCCTCAAGATATGAGAAGGATCTGGTTCATACTTCCGCAGCATAGATACGTTAAATACATCATGTATCGCAGACAAACTCTGCGCAAGTTCAAACTGTAGTGACCCAACCCGGATCCACTACCAAATCAGAGTTATAGTAAAAGCGCACGCAATAAAAGCTTAAAGTGTAAAGAGCGGATAATTAAAATACAACAAATCCAATCGAACCGACGTTATCACAAGTGTAAGTACTATTATACAACCAAATCGAAGGTTCAGGGTAAATAAATCCCTACCCTCTACAACCTCGCACTCTCCAAAGCTCAATCCTGCTGAGAGCCGCCTGAACCGTTCAGCCTCAAACCTACCCCGCCACAAGGTACACAATATCCAAACACAGGGGCGTGAGCTAGAATGCTCAATACGAAGCAATGATATAAATACAAATATGCGAGCGCAGATGATTTTAACACTCAAGTGAAAACACTTGCTCATGGCACCGGGAATATACAGTACCGGCTAGAGAGCTACTCCGCGGGGTACTCGTATACTCCATATCAGGGCTGAGCCAACCCCATCCTGACCCGAATCCAAAACAGGATACAAGTCCCCTATGGAAACTGTCATACCTGACTCGAGTCCAAAATGATATCATCGTTCCCTATGGAGACTGCCAATGACTCACATCTCTCTGGATGCAGTCACACGTAAAATCATGTATGTGCTAAGGCGGTAAAACATGCTAAAACATGATAAAACATATAGCACATACTCATGCAAAATATAAGCAAATATATCATGTCGGCTATCTCGGTTAGTACTTACGTACCTCTAACACTGCTGGTCGAACCTAGCTCTGCTGGTCTAGACTCCAAGCCTACTAGTCCAGTCTACTAGCTACTACAACGCAAATATCCATGCATCAACAATTAAGCTCTAAAAGCCTTAACTAATCTATTGCATACTCCTAAATATTTTTAGGAAGCCAAATTATACCTTCGTCCGTCGTCAGCCCGCTGGTGTAGAATCGCCTCAAAACTTAGGCACACCTCCGCTACGACGCCGGGATCGCTAGGAAACTTTCGGATTCCCAATAGGATGCCTAGAACTCCGTAGATCTAAGTAAGAAGGTTCGAAAACCAAAGGAAAGGAGGGAAAATCGGTGCACAGAATGAGGGCTCGGACCCCTTATTTATAGACGACGATCGGAACCTACGATCCCTGTTCGGAACGTCCGATCACGATCGGAACCTCCGATCGCACCTTCGGAGCGTCCGATCGCTCAATATTACGTCAGCCATGACATCACCTTGCTGACGTAAGCGATGATGTGTTCATTGAGTCAGATCGGAGCTTCCGATCTTGCCGACGGAGCTTCCGATCTCGATCGGAGCTTTCGATCCTGGCACGGAGCTTCCGATCCACTTCGGATCGTCCGAACTCCTCATCGGACCGCCCGGTCCTGTTGAACCAATTCAACTAGTTCGAGTGCTCTGAATCCATTTCTGAAGTCCGTTATCCCAATCAGGAACTTACTTAATCATGTTTTACTTAATCTAAACATGATCACGTGATTAATTACTCATTTAATCACTAATAAAAAATGCGGGTTACTACATTCTCCCCCACTTAAGAAATTTCGTCCTCGAAATTTAAGTCTTAGAGGAAAACATAAATAGCTAACCAATGTTCTTTATTACAACTGAAGAAGTATAAACTTGATACAAAGAAGTACAAAATCTCAAAATAACTCGGGGTGCTCGGCTAACATCCGACTCTCTAACTCCCAAGTAGCTTCCTCTGTACCTCTGCGTTGCCATTGTACCATCACCAACGGTATACACTTGTTACGAAGTACCTTGTCCTTTCTGTCAAGAATCCGTAGGGGTTTCTCCACATACGATAGATCTCGATCTACCTTTACCTCGGTCGGATGCAAAATATGCGACTCATTCGCCACATACTGCCTCAACAAGGAAACGTGGAACACATCGTGGATCTTCGAAAGATCGGGTGGCAAGGCCAGACGATAAGCAACATCCCCAACCTTCTCGAGAATCTCGAAAGGACCAATAAATCTTGGTGACAACTTACCCTTGAGACCAAACCTCATCACCTTTCGGAAAGGTGACACACGCAAGAAAACATATTCCCCTACTTCAAAATGAAGTGGTCTGCGGTGAGTGTTCGCGTAGCTAGCCTGTCGATCCTGGGCTGCCTTAACCCTGCGTCGGATCAACTCTACTGCATCAATCATCTGCTGAATCATCTGAGGACCCTTAACCTGACGCTCGCCAACCTCGTCCCAAAACAATGGTGTACGACAACGGCGTTCATAAAGAGCCTCAAATGGTGTCATGTCAATGCTGCGATGGTAACTATTGTTGTAGGCGAACTCCACCAAAGGTAAATGATCATGCCATGCTGGACCAAAATCCATCACCGCCGCGCGAAGCATGTCCTCTAGAGTGCGAATAGTACGTTCCGACTGTCCGTCCGTCTCTGGATGATAAGCCGTACTCAAGCTCAAAGTAGTACCAAGGGCTCGCTTGAAACTACCCCAAAATCTCGAGGTAAATCTCGGATCTCTATCGCTGACAATGCTCAATGGAATCCCATGCAATCGCACAATCTCTCGCACGTACAATTGCGCCATCCTATCAAAGGTGTAATCGCGGTTATAGGGAAAAAAATGCGCTGACTTCGACAACCGATCCACGACAACCCAAATAGCATCACAATTCCTGGAAGACATAGAAAAGTGGGTGACAAAGTCCATCGTCACATGCTCCCACTTCCATTCAGGAATCTCTAAGCTGTGAAGTAACCCTCCGGGTCGTCTAAACTCTGCCTTGACTTGTTGACACACAAGGCATCGGGATACAAACTGATAAACTCTGCGCTTCATCCCTTTCCACCAAAATCGAGTGCGAAGATCCTTGTACATCTTCATGCTGCCGGGATGTACAGAGAATCGACTACGGTGATCTTGCGATAAGATCTCATCCCTCAAAGTAGAATCCTCGGGTATCACAACTCGACCAGAAAGACACAACAGACCGTCTCCTTGCAGATGAAAACCAGAAGTATTATCACCTTCAGCCAGCCGGGCCAACTTCTGAGTCTTCAGATCAGAATTCTGAGCTTCCCGGATTCGTCTGTATAGCGCTGGCTCTGCAAGCACAGAAGAGACATGAATCCCTTGTTGTTCTTTCTTATGACGGAATGTAAATCCCAAAGAACAACACTCCTCCACTGCCTTCGAAACCGAACTGGTACGAATGGAACTCATATAAACTTTGCGACTAAGCTCATCAGCAACAGGATTTGAAGAACCTGGATGGTACTTGATATCACAATCGTAATACTTCAACAGATCCATCCAACGATGCTGCCGCATGTTCAACTCAGCCTGAGTGAACAGATACTTCAAACTCTTATGATCGGTGAAGATCTCAAATCGTTCTTCGTACAAATAATGACGCCATATCTTAAGAGCAAAGACAATGGCTGCAAGCTCTAAATCATGTACGGGATAGTTCTCCTCGTGAGTCTTCAACTGTCTGGAGGCATAGGAAATCACGTGGCCATTCTGAGTCAACACACACCCCAAACCCTGAAGAGAAGCATCAGTGAAGACTACAAAACCACCAGATCCAGACGGTAAGGCAAGAACTGGAGCTGTCGTCAGACGACGTCTCAACTCACAAAAACTATCTTCACAAGCATCAGACCAAATGAAAAAAACGTCTTTCTTTGTCAACTGAGTCAATGGCTTAGCTATCTGAGAGAAATTCTCCACAAAATGACGATAGTATCCTGCTAAACCAAGGAAACTACGAATCTCAGAAGCTGTAGTCGGACGTGACCAATTCAAAATAGCATCTGTCTTGCTAGGATCCACAGATACGCCCTCCTGAGAAATGACATGACCAAGGAACACAACTCGGTTAATCCAGAAGTCACACTTACTCAGCTTCGCGTACAACTGTCTGAGATTCGTAGACCAAGGAACACAACTCGGTTAATCCAGAAGTCACACTTACTCAGCTTCGCGTACAACTGTCTCTCCCTCAAGACCTACAGTACAGTATAGAGATGGTAGGCATGCTCATCCATGCTGCGAGAATACACCAAAATGTCATTGATGAACACCACCACGAACTTATCCAGAAAGTCGCGGAAAACTCGGTTCATCAGATCCATAAAAACAGCTGGAGCATTCGTCAAACCAAACGGAATCACTAGAAACTCATAGTGTCCATACCGCGTACGAAATGCTGTCTTAGGAACGTCCTCTTGTCGAACTCGCAACTGATGATACCCAGACCGAAGATCAATCTTTGAATAGATAGAAGTACCCTGCAACTGATCAAAGAGATCATCTATCCGCGGAAGAGGATACTTATTCTTCACTGTCGCTTGATTCAATTGACGGTAGTCGATACACAACCGCATCGAACCATCCTTCTTCTTGACAAACAGTACTGGGGCTCCCCATGGCAAAACACTAGGTCGAATATAACCCTTATCAAGAAGATCTTGCAATTGCTTCTGCAGCTCTTTCATTTCTGACGGTGCCAATCGGTAAGGAGTTCTGGAAATCGGTGCAGTCCCTGGCACTAACTCAATGCCAAACTCAATCTCCCTTACTGGTGGCAAGCCTGAAATCTCCTCCGGAAACACATCTGGAAAGTCACGAACCACTGGTATCTCTTGGATATCTGGCTCTCCTAAGGATGCGTCAATGGCGTAGATAAGGTAGCCTTCCCCTCCAGACTGTAACGCACGCCGGGCCTTCAGAGCTGAAACCACTGGCATCGGGGGTCGCGCTCCCTCACCATAGAAATACCATGACTCGTCATCCTCTGGACGAAACTGAACAAACCTCTGATAGCAATCCACTATCGCTCGGTAGGTAGTCAATAGATCTATCCCAATGATGCAATCGAAATCCTCCATCGCTAGAATCATTAGGTTCGCACTAAGCTGATGTCCCTCGAAATCCAAAACACAACCCACAACTAGACGCTTGGCTAAAACCTCGCTACCCATAGGAGTAGAAACCACTAATAACACGTCTAGAGGAATATATGGCAACTTATACTTCTTAGCAAAACGTGTTGAGACAAAAGAATGCAATGCACCGGTATCAATTAAAACTTATGCAGGAAAACCACATAAACTACAGATACCTGCAATCATCCGATCGCTGTCAGCCTCTGCCTGCTCCTGGTTAAGCGCAAAGACCTGACCCTGGGCACGTGGCCTCAAAGAAGAATGACCCCGAGAAGGAGTCTGAGTAGGCTGTCTCTGAGACTGCTGCGGATGCTGGCGCTGCTGCAAATACTACTGCTGGAAAGGTGGCTGCTGGTACTGAGGTGGCTGAACAGATGCCTGAGAACCTCCAGAACCACTCGCTGCCCCAATCAGCATAGGACAATCTCTCTTCCTGTGACCCTCCTGGCCACACTGGAAACATGCAGTGGTCGATCGACCACACTGCCCTGGCGGATGTCTGCGTCGGCACTGACGGCAATGGTTCGGCTTTTGGCCATCAAAGTTATGCACTCCATCAGATCCAGAGGAAGAAGAAGAAGTACCTCCTGGCTTCTTGAAAGACTGTCCTCTCGGACCCAAAGGACTAGAGCTCGCTGGCCTGGAAGAAGAATAAAGTCCCCTGTTCCTCCGAATACTGTCCTCGGCCTGGCGACAACGGTCCACCAAATCCTCGTAAGTCCCATCGCCGCCCACAGCAATCATACGATGAATGTCAGGGTTCAGACCCTGAAGGAAATGATCAAACTTTGCCATAGAACTATCAGCAATATGAGGAAAAAAAGGTAGCAGATCAAAGAACTTCTGCTGGTACTCCTCGATCGTCATCGTCCCCTGTCGCAAACTCAACAACTCACTGGCTTTCGCCTGACGAAGAGCTAGAGGAAAATAAAATCTCTGGTAAGCAGTACGGAACTCCACCCAAGTAGCTGCACCTCTGTCTGCTATGAACGGTGCGGAAGTAGATCTCCACCACTTCCTCGCTCTGCCTTCAAGCATAAAGGCAAGAATCTCCATCCTATCTTCAGCCGTGCAACGGAACTCCTGGAAGCACTGCTCCATCCTCTCCATCCAATCCTCCGCCTCTTCAGCTGTCTCCCCACCCATCAAAGGCTTCGGGCTAACTTCCTTAAACCTACGCATGCTGACTCGCCTGCGCTCCTCGGGCTGTCCCCGACGTCTACGATCGTCTGGATCGCCCCAACGACCGCCGTCTACACTACCGTGACTTTTGTCGTATTCTGCCATCTGTTACATAAGAACAGACAATTACTTAATACGCTTTACAATATTCCCAGTGCAATGCATCGCTCTGATACCAAAAATGTAGTAACCCAACCCGGATCCACTACCAAATCAGAGTTATAGTAAAAGCGCACGCAATAAAAGCTTAAAGTGTAAAGAGCGGATAATTAAAATACAACAAATCCAATCGGCAGAATACAACCGACGCTATCACAAGTGTAAGTACTATTATACAACCAAATCGAAGGTTCAGGGTAAATAAATCCCTACCCTCTACAACCTCGCACTCTCCAAAGCTCAATCCTGCTGAGAGCCGCCTGAACCGTCCAGCCTCAAACCTGCCCCGCCACAAGGTACACAATACCCAAACACAGGGGCGTGAGCTAGAACGCTCAATACGAAGCAATGATATAAATACAAATATGCGAGCACAGATGATTTTAAAACTCAAGTGAAAACACTTGCTCATGGCGCCGGGAATATATAGTACCAGCTAGAGAGCTACTCCGCGGGGTACTCGTATACTCCATATCAGGGCTGAGCCAACCCCATCCTGACCCGAATCCAAAACAGGATACAAGTCCCCTATGGAAACTGTCATACCTGACTCGAGTCCAAAATGATATCATCGTTCCCTATGGAGACTGTCAATGACTCACATCTCTCCGGATGCAGTCACACGTAAAATCATGTATGTGCTAAGGCGGTAAAACATGCTAAAACATGATAAAACATATAGCACATACTCATGCAACATATAAGCAAATATATCATGCCGGCTATCTCGGTCAGTACTCACGTACCTCTAACACTGCTGGTCGAACCTAGCTCTGCTAGTCTAGATTCCAAGCCTACTAGTCCAGTCTACTAGCTACTACAATGCAAATATCCATGCATCAACAATTAAGCTCTAAAAGCCTTAACTAAGCTATTGCATACTCCTAAATATTTTTAGGAAGCCAAATTATACCTTCGTCCGTCGTCAGCCCGCTGGTGTAGAATCGCCTCAAAACTTAGGCACACCTCCGCTACGACGCCGGGATCGCTAGGCAACTTTCGGATTCCCAATAGGATGCCTAGAACTCCGTAGATCTAAGTAAGAAGGTTCAAAAACCAGAGGAAATGAGGGAAAATCGGTGCACAGAATGAGGGCTCGGACCCCTTATTTATAGACGACGATCGGAACCTCCGATCCCTGTTCGGAACGTCCGATCACGATCGGAACCTCCGATCGCACCTTCGGAGCGTCCGATCGCTCAATATTATGTCAGTCATGATGTCACCTTGCTGACGTAAGCGATGACGTGTTCACTGAGTCAGATCGGAGCTTTCGATCTTGCCGACGGAGCTTCCGATCTCGATCGGAGCTTCCGATCCTGGCACGGAGCTTTCGATCCACTTCGGATCGTCCGAACTCCTCATCGGACCGTCCGGTCCTGCTGAACCAATTCAACTAGTTCGAGTGCTCTGAATCCATTTCTGAAGTCCGTTATCCCAATCAGTAACTTACTTAATCATGTTTTACTTAATCTAAATATGATCACGTGATTAATTACTCATTTAATCACTAATCAGAAATGTGGGTTACTACACAAACGATACGCCAAAATACCAATCTTCTCAACAATCTCGTACGGACCGATATAACGAGGATCTAATTTCCCTTTACGCCCAAATCTCATAGTACCACGAAATGGTGATACTTTCAAGAAAACAAAATCGCCAACCTGAAATTCTAAAGGTCTACGCCTGTTATTAGCATAGCTGGCTTGACGATCCTGGGCTGCTTTCATTCTTTTCCTTATCAGTTCAACTTTTTTTTTCATCTCTTGAATAAACTCTGGTCCTGACAACTGTCGTTCTCCTACTTCTTCCCAACATATCGGAGATCTATATTTTCTGCCATACAAGGCTTCAAATGGTGCCATTCCGATAGATACTTGATAACTATTATTGTAAGAGAATTCCACCAAAGCTAAAGATTCTTGCCAACCACCACTGAAATCCATCACAATAGCTCGTAATAAATCTTCGAGTGTCTGAATAGTTCTTTCAGATTGACCATCTATCTGTGGATGATAGGCAGTACTCATGGCCAATTTAGAACCCAAAGCTGATTGCAAACTAGACCAAAACTTAGAAGTAAATCTGGGATCACGGACTGATACTATAGTAACTGGCACACCATGCAATCGCACTATCTGATCAATGTACATTTTCGCCATTTTTGTATATGTCCAAGTACGATCATATGGAATAAAATGGGCAGATTTAGACAATCTATCCACAATAACCCAAATGGCATCACAGCCACGATTAGATCGAGGTAGGTGTGTCACGAAATCCATAGTAATGTGTTCCCAATTCCACTGTGGTACTTCAAGACTAAGTAACATACCACCTGGTCTCATTCTTTCAGCCTTCACTTGTTGACACGTCAGGCACTTAGCCACAAAGTCAGAAATATCTTTTTTCATACCTTCCCACCAATAATGGGCTTTCAAAATATGATACATCTTTCGAATTCCAGAATGTATACTATGTCGACTACAATGAGCTTCTCGTAGTATATCTTCTTTCAAATCTATCAAATTCGGAACCACAAGTCTACCAGTATAACGCAAACATCCATCAGAAGCAACAAGGAATTTCCCTGACTGACCAGCTGGAGTTAATTCTTTCAAGTGATGAATATATGGATCAGTCCTTTGTGCTGCTTTGATTTTCAAAATTATTCGTGGTTCAACTTGAATTGAGGAAACTATGAAATGATTACCTTTAGCTCGATAAGTCCATCCTGAAGTTCCCAAATGCTCATGAACTTTAGAAATAGTTAAAGATGCTAACATCTTAGTATAAACTTTTTTGCTCAAAGCATCTGCAACTTGATTCACATTTCCTGGCTGGTATTGAATATCACAGTCAAAATCCTTAAGCAATTCTAACCATCGACGTTGTCTCATATTCAAATCAGACTGTGTGAATAAATATTTCAGACTCTTATGATCGGAATAAATCACAAACTGTTCACCGTACAGATAATGACGCCATATTTTCAATGCATGCACAATGGCAGCCAATTCTAAATCATGAACTGGATACCGAGTCTCATGTGGTTTCAATTGACGAGATGCATACGCAATCATGCATTCATTTTGCATCAAAACACAACCCAGTCCATTCAAAGAAGCATCTGTACAAACAACAAAGCCACCTGAGCCTGAAGGTAATGTTAGTACTGGAGCCGTAGTCAGTTTTTCTTTCAAAGTATGAAAACTAGCTTCACATTCCTCAGTCCACACAAAACGTCGATCTTTTTGCGTCAATATAGTCATAGGCCTAGCTATTTCGAAAAATCCCTTGATGAAACGCCTATAATATCCAGCCAAACCCAAAAAGCTACGAATCTCAGAGACATTGGTTGGTCGAGACCAATTAAGAACAGATTCAATTTTACTAGGATCAACAGATACCCCTTGAGCTGATATTACATGTCCTAGAAATAATACTCTGTCCAACCAAAATTCACACTTCGAAAACTTAGCATAGAATTGTGATGTTATGAGTTTCTGAAGTACTAATATCAAATGTTCTTTATGCTCCTTCCTTGACTTAGAATAAATCAAAATGTCATCAATGAAAACGATAACAAATCAATCTATAAACTCCCGAAACACGCGATTCATTAAATCCATAAAAACCGCTGGAGCATTAGTCAGCCCAAAAGGCACAACTAAAAATTCATAATGTCCGTAACGTGTTCGAAATGCTGTTTTGGGAACATCTTCCTCTCGAACTCTAAGTTGATGATATCCGAAACGAAGATCAATTTTAGAATATACAGATGTACCCTGCAACTGATTAAACAAGTCATCAATTCGTGGCAAAGGATACTTATTATTCACAGTAGCCTGATTCAATTGCCGATAATCGATGCACATTCTCATCGTTTCATCTTTCTTCTTCACAAACAAGACTGGAGCACCCCAAGGAGACACACTTGGTCTAATATAACCTTTTTCCAGCAAATCTTGCAATTGTGTCTTTAGTTCTTTCAATTCTGCTGGAGCTAATCGATATGGGGCTCGAAAAATAGGACTTGTCCCTGGCATCAACTCAATACTAAGATCTATTTCCCTCTGAGGCGGAAAACCCGGAATCTCATCAGGAAATACATCAGGAAAATCCTTGACGACAGGAATATATGAAACTTTCAATTTTTCCTCCTTCGTCGCATCAAGAGCATAAATCATAAATCCTTCATTTCCTATCGACAATAATCTAAACATTTCCATTGTCGATACTAATGGAATGCGAGATTGTGAATCATTACCATAAAAATTCCACTTATTGCCATAATACGGTCTAAATCTCACAATTCCATAAAAACAATCAACAGTAGCTCTATAATTCATCTGTGTATCCATACCCAGAATACAATCAAAATCAGACATAGCTAGTTTGATTAGATTGGTTATCATGATATTATCCTCAAATCTAATCACACAATTCAGAACTATCTCATTAGACATCAAGAAAACACCAGCAGGAGTAGCAACAGACACAGTATCCAACAACGGAGTAAAAGAAATCTCATGCTCATCAGCAAATGTAACAGATAAAAATGAATGAGATGCTCCTGTGTCTATCAAGATACGTGCAGGATAATCAAAAATATAACAAATATCTGCAATAACTCCCCCAGGTGCATCTTGTGCCTGATCTTGAGTCATAGCATGGACTTGAGCCTGCTGTGGCCCTGGAAAACGTTGCTGACTCTGAGGAGATGAATACCTAGGCTGTTGAGGTGGTTGTACCAGAACATAAGGCTGTGTAGGAGCAAACTGCGGTACAGGAGTATATGTCCTGAACGATGGTCTTCCAGGAAACTGGCCAAACTGTTATGGCTGAAATGGCTGTCTTCCAGCATTTGGACATACTCGAGACGAATGTCCAGCCTGCCCACAAGTATAACAAGTTCCTGGAAATCCTGTACAATGTGCACTCAAATGATTACCACCACATCTGTCACAGTACACCCTACCAGACGATCCAACTGAACTTCCACCACGACTACCACTGGAACTGGAGGAACTAGACTGTGGCTTCTTTTTAAATGGCTTTCCCTTAGCTTTAAACCAAGGCTTTTTCGCTTGCTGATAAGATTGAATAGGCTGATATGAAGGTAAACCCATTGGTGTCTGCGAACTGCTTCCAGCTCCTTGAGAAATAGATGCTGGGATTGATTATGGTTCACCCCTGAGTAGACTCGCTTCAATCTTCTTTGCCTTTTCTACTGCTTTCATATAAGTCGATGGAGTTCCAGTAGTCACCAAATTATGGATCGTTCGTGTAAGCCCCTTCAAAAAATGTGAAAGCTTTGACCGATCATTCTTTGCAACGTATGGGACATAAGGCAAAAGAGCACAAACTGAGAAGCATAGTCAGCAATAGATTTATTGCCTTGCACCAACAGATTAAATTCGTCTTCTTTAGCATAATAATAAGATGGTGGTGCATATTCCTGTGCAAATTGAGTACGAAAGACTTCCCATGTAATCTTTTCACCAGAATCAAAAAATGTTTCTGTCGTCGTTTCCCACCAAAGTTGCGCACGGTCTTTAAGTTGAAAAGGAACTAACTTTAGTCGAATTTCATCAGGATATTCTAGTCCATTAAACATATTGTTGAGACTTTTCAACCAACTAGCAGCTTTCTCACTTCCTGCATTGCCAAAGAACTTTTGAGGACGCAACTCCTGAAATTGAGAAATTATTAATCGTATTCCTCCCATTTTCTCAGTCAATTGGGCCACTGGATCAACCTCAGCCTGAACCGCTTTTCCCTTGTCAGGATTTACCCGTGGCTGTTGTTCCACCTCTAATTCCACATTCTTCGGAGGCTGAACAGCTGGTCGACCACGTCTTCCCCTGACAATATCATCAAGATTTCTAATATTCTCTGCTGCAGACTCTTCTACAACTTCCTTTCCTTTTCTACCTCTTCCTCCCGGTGCCATTCTACAAGACACAAGGATTTAAATATAGGCAAAAATATCTTAACGAACAGAAAACTATGATAGAAACTCAGAGTTCTAATACGAATTCATAAACGAAGTTCTAAAGCCAAGAACTACTGGTTCTATCAGATAAGTTCAAATAATAAACACAACAAGCAAGTCACGTAAAAACAAGTAGTCACACACATACGCAACCATTTTGTTAGTGTCTAAACTCGAGTGTCCTAAACTCTAATTCGAGCATATCTCAGTTTATGCTCTGATACCAAATGAAAGGGTCTGTGTCCTGATTTAATATTTAATGATCAAACAACCAGGATTAATGATCAACTATCGAATAAACGACTCTAAAAGTCGAAATACCAACATATTCAGATTCTGAATTTTCCCAGAAAATTCCTAAAAATTCTGAAATGTATATATATCAATTCTAACACATCTTAACATCTAAATAGCGATTTAAGTAACCTTAAAATTCGAATATCCCAATAAATAAAAATCTGGAAATTCGAAATATTCCCAATTAAATTCTGAAAATTATCGAATACCTTCAATCAACTCTAATATAATACCTACAACCAATAATAAATCAAATATCAATTATCGGATGTCAATTGAATCGAAATACCCAAAATTCGAAATCCTAAATTCGAAATATACCTCAAGACTTCGAATTAAAGGTCTAAACAACCGGAACAACACTCCTCCTCGCTCAGGCGGCGATCGGACGGCGGCTAGGGGCGGCGAAGACGGCGGCTGGTCGGAGTCGAGTTCGAACAGATCGCGAGAAAACTTACGATATCAGTATCAAATTAAAGTTTACATCGCGAGGATTCCAGAACTATATTTACTTTTGAAATCCGGCCAAAAACGAAGTAGATACGGGCATTTAAAGTGACGGGAAAAGTTTTGAAAAAACAAAAGAAAGAAGACGACGGATGAAGATGAAGAATCTGTGAAGATGACTTTATGACGTTAAAGAGAGGAGAGAGATTATCCGATATATATATTTAATATATATCTTGTTTAATCGTGTGTATTCTTTTATTTTATTCGGGGTTAAAATTTGGCCCGGTTCGAGTTATTTCAACTCATGTGTGCTCTATAAATAAAATATGCATTTTAATATCATCTAAAACCCGATATTTATTAATACATATTTGTAACACACAAATTAATTAACATAGTAAATTCGGGTCCTTACACTAAGACTCTTTCTACTTGTCCTGCTGAAAATCCTTGGTATTTCTGTAACGTTGGATTTTCTCTCATAATCTTTTGGACCATATTATGAGATATAGTGGTTTGACTAAAGAACCCAGCCAAACTCTCATTTGTTTCATGTCGAAACACTTCTTCTTTATTCTGATTTTGATTTTGATTCATCATCAGATTCTTCTTGGCTAAACAAAATCTCTTCTTCGTATATGCTTTCATCTGAGGGGATATCCTCAAATTGATATACTTGGACTAGATCTTGAAAGAAGACCACATCATCCATATCCGGCGTTGCTTCAAAGAGTTTAACTTCTTTTTTTCTCGTTTTCTGGATAGTTTGTAGATATATGTCCTCTAGCTCCATATGTCCAGCAGTTGCAATCTTTGAAACTTTCACTCGCTCTTGTATGAGTTCTTATGAAAGTTCTTCTTGATGGTGTTCTTCCCCTGCTTTGTGATGAGCCTGTTACTGGGGATGTTCTTGTAGGTCCACCTCTTCTACCTGATCTATAGGATCTGGCCTTTTGTTTGGACCAAATTGTTCTTGGTTTCCAAGAACTTTTCATTCTTTTATTATAGGGATTATTTCTGAATTTCTTCCTTTTAAATCTCTGTGATCTGTTTCCAATTATCGTTGGAAGATCATTTTCTTTACAACATAAAGGTGTACGTTTATCTATACCCCTTATTTTCTTGTAGTTCTTCTGTAATGCTGTCATATGGCACCATTCTGCCAATTTTCTAGGGGTGATCACATTTTTTCAAAAACCGACCACCCCGCACCGCCCCGCACCATCGTATTTTATTTTTTTGAAATAATCGCGGTTTTAAAAAAAAATAAAAACCGACCTGCCGCCATGGTTCGGTTATAATTTTTGGCCCAAACCGCCCCGCACCGCACCGCCGTGTATAGTGGTATTTAACTAGAGTTATATTTATAGAACATTGTATATACATTATACACAATAGATTCGATCATATGCCGCCTCCACTCTCTTCTCTCCCAACTCTTCTCCAAAAAAATTTCCCCTCTTTCCCTCTTCAAAATATATTTACTACTTCTCTATACAAATATTAATCTTCAACTTGCCTAAACATATTATAGTTGATTAACTTTATTTTGTCGCTTGATTGTTATTTTATTTAGTTTTATTTTGTTTATTATAGTTTTCATTCATTATTCTAATAATTTGAATAGCTTTATTTTTTTTTCATTTTACCTATCATTAAAAAAACCGCGAACCGACCGCAACCGCTTAAAACCGCCGAAAACCGCGAAAACGATTTTACATATAAAACCGCAAAAAAAAATATATAATATAACCGAACCGCAATTGGCAATTCGATTTGAATTTCTTATGAAAAACCGCCAAACCGCACTGTGTCACCCCTACAATTTTCCTTTCAAAAAGGAGGCACGTCTTGCCAATGTATCAAGATTACCTGGAACGTATTCTTTAACCAACATTTCTCTCCAAGGACTTGACATTTTTGCGAAAAATAGCTGAATAGCTACATTTTCCTTAGTTTCTGGCATAGTCATCTCCCAAGCGATCTTGACAGATCCCATTAGACTCATTTCTAGAAGTTTAATGAATCCTTCTTTATTGAGATCTAATGTTCCTGCTGCTATTCTCATAGCTGATGTCCAATCATCTATGAGATCTTCTCTGTTTTTGAAGTCCAGAACATCAAGGTTTAACATAACCCCATAAGGATGTATCGGGTATAAAACAGTTTTTTCATAAGGAGTTTGATGTAGTGGTATCTTACTCCTTCTTGATCTGGTTCCTGCTGGATGTGAATTTTCTCCAACATGAAACTCACTATGTGGTTCTTCTGTTTTAACCACATATCTTGGGATATTTCCTATGGGTTGTTCACCCTCAGGGGAATTCATTTTCAGATCTACTATTTTGAGATTTTCAAAAGAATTCGCAAGATCTTGTAGATCCTCGAGATTTAATCTTTTTAAAGTAGTTATCAGATAGTATTTTTCTCTGATACTGCTTTTTATAAGATTAATCATCATTTCATCATCAGTTAAAGGTTTTTGAACCATTTTGGTTTTAGCTTTCTGATGTAACAAAGGTTCGGTACCAAACGAGAGTTACCTTCCTCCTGTATTTCCTTTTTTAGAACCAAAAGTGTGTTCTAGATTTATGATTTTATTTTGAAGATCCTTTAGAGTTCCAAGAATTTCTTCTTGTTTCTTAAGGATTTCTTCAATTTGCCGAGGTATTTCATACAGCTGATTGCTGTAATATTGTACCGTCTTTTGAATTTCTCTAAGATCTCCGGAGAGTTTAGAGGAATCTGGGGTAATCTCTAAAAATTGAGAGTTAGAAATCATCTTTCTTTATCCCTTCAAAATTGAGAGCATTAATCACAACCTATTGTAAGTAATCTATTGTGAATAGATTAACTTGTTTATAGGATTTCATATGAATAAAATCCTCTTGATTCAAACCTTCGTTTGAAATCATCTTTTGTAAAAATCTTCTCATCAACAAAGAAAAATATGAATTAACGAATAATATAAAGTCTGAATAATTAACCTAAGGCTCTGATACCATCTTTGCAGATAATTCAAGTACCATAATTGAGCACAATCATTGCATAAATGAAGTACATAAATGCATAAATTGAGTACAAGAATTAAACATTGGATTTGACCAAGTTTGGTGGTCCTAGGGAGTTTTAAGAAAGAATTTTTATTGTATGGATTTATGAAAAAGTTAGGTTTGGGTTTAGAGATTTATTCACAATTCACTCTTTATTTAGTGTTTATATATATGATAAGAATTGAATTCAAGTAATATGTTTATATTAAAAGTATTATATTGTTGATCACGATAAAATATATTACAAAATAAAAAGTATAAAGTAACATTGAAATTTAAATTTTAGTCTTAAATTTTATTGTATTTTATATTAAAATTTAATAAATCTTGGTAAATCAAAATTCTTACATAATATTTATATATATATATATATATATATATATATATAAATATGTATGAAAAAATCCGATAACTATTTGTATATCATTCTAAAATTTAGGATAAAATATAAATAATATTAAATTTTAATATCAAAATACAATATTTTTATTTATATTCGATAAAATATGTCCCAATCTTTCTAAAATATTAATTAATATTGTGCAAGGATAGACTAAAATGTAATTATTAATATAATTTGATAGGATATGAATTGGATATGAAAAAAATAATAATATGTTTAGTTTGATGGATTAAATTTGGGATTAATTTTTTTCTCTTTTCACCATGTACAGATTTATAATCCCTTCTAAAATTTAGGATTAATAATTATTTATAAATCTCATTATTAACGAGCTTAAGGATTTATAATGATTTTTAATTTTACAACTAAACATAAGATTAATCAGTATTAATTATGTTATCCCTCATTTATCAAGCTAGGCAAGTAAACACAGGTAAATAAAAAATTTATTATATAAGGAAAGATATGATAAGGATAATTTTGTCTAATATTAAATTAATTAGGTAAGTTGGAGTGTTTTTTTTTTAATAATGTGAGAACCCACAACCGTTACCTTTCGGTGCGCACTGGTAAATCTTCGCACTAACACAATAGCCTGCAAACTATGTTAGTCAGGTAAACCACACTAGACAAGCTTTGTGCGACATGCTAGTCCAAAAAAATATTGATAGGGATAATCAAACTCCTGACCTCTTGTCACGTGCTCACCTACTCCAAGTTAGAATGTTTTTTTTTTTTTTTTTTTGTAAAAGGTAAGTTGAAATGTTTTTTTTTTTTTTGAAAGGGGTAAGTTGGAATGTTATTACCACTCTTTGGAATGTAAATAATACTCCTCGTTTAATAATATTGGTATATTACTTAAAATTGTTGTTTAAGATATTCAAATTAAAATACGTTCACAAAAGACAAGAAATATATCAGTATATGACGCACACTTAACTTAATTGTTAAATACATGTGATGGAAGATTCCCATCAAATGTTAGAAAACTTAAAAGAGATATCGATAGAAAATTAGAAATATTTTAGGGAACAATATAAGCCATATGAAATAGACAAAAATAGTAATAGTACTAATATCTTGCTAATGTGAATTATAGTAATTTCCAGGTTTGGTGACAACTTCCTAATTACAAAAACAACAGTTAATTTTTTGTCAATATTCAATTTTTTTTGTGAGTATCAATATTCAATTTTATTCATGTGCATCTTAACTCACCTAAAAGAGAACAAATCTTAGTTAATTAATTAATAAATTACTTAATTAACTAATTTTAAACAACGATGATGCCCAAGCCTAACCGCTGGTTAATAAATAATAATAGTAATCGGGTCGCATATAATGCGATTCTATGCTCCACCTGTAAAGCGTGTTTAGGAAATAACGCTTTCTCGATCGTTAAAGTCTTTTATTCAACCCAATCTTTTCTTCCTTCTCCCACCAACCGCCACTCTCCCACTCAATCCTCCATCCTCCAACTATATATCTATCAGTATGTGTAGATTTGTGTAAATTTTTCTACTCATTTGTAATTTCTGGGCGAAACTCGGCGCGGAATCGGCAGAAATGTCGCATGGTACGAGCTTCATATCCGTTCAAATTCTGAATTAATTCAGTGTTTGTGAATAAAAATCGAATGCTCAGGAAATATTTTTAATCTGAAAATTTTCCCGTTTAATAAGTACTGTAGTTGTCAACTATTGAATATTGATTGCGATTCACTTGGGTATTTGCTGCTTTTGACTGTCGACAAAGATGGGAACGAACCAAAAGATGCTACAGTGTCTCCGTATGACGAGGCAATGGAGGCTCTGTCTTCCCTGATAACAAAACGCACTCGTGCTGATAAGAGCAATATGGGGGATCGATTTGATTTGTTGTTTGATTATGTTAAGGTAACTTGATTTCACTTTGTAACTTTGCCAAGTCAGAGGTCTTGTTGGCGAAGGTGAAACTTTTTGGGTGTTCAAGTTATGCTCATAATATGTGTGTTATTTGTTGATGAGATGTAGATTTTGGAACTAGAGGAACCAATAAAACAGATGAAGATAATTCATGTGGCAGGAACCAAGGGAAAGGTGAACAAATTAACAGATGAAATTATTGCTCTTGTTGATTTTGTGGATTATTTTTAGTGAGTATTGATTTGGTATTAATTATGGGTACTGGAATATTTAGGGATCGACTTGCACGTTTACGGAGTCAATCTTGCGTAACTGTGGTTTCCATACTGGTCTTTTCACATCTCCTCACCTCATTGATGTCCGAGAAAGATTTCGGCTGGACGGGTAAATGATTACTGATGTTTGGAGGGTAAATTTATACCTTTCATCACATTAGATAGAGTCCGATTTACCATTATGTCTTCTCCTTCGAGGCAGTTCTGAGGAACAAAAAATGAAAATTTTGTAAATTGTTGACCTTTTCTATATTTCCTTTTTTAATGGGATATTATAGCATCGACGTTTGTGAAGAGAAGTTTCTGGCTTACTTCTGGTGGTGCTGGGATCGTCTGAAGGTATGCACAGCTACTGTTTCCATAATTGTCATAATGGCATACCCTTCTCAATCTCCATTGTCTGCCAAGCCTAAAAAATCATGTCTTGGCGTTATATTGATTGTTCTGGCAGTAAATATGAATGTAACAGTTTTTTTCCCAACCCCAAGAATGTGGTATGGCTCGCTGCACACACTGATACATGAAAAGCACGGCTGTTATTGCATAAATTTGTAATAATTCAAATATGTTTTTTTACATAAAGTATCTATGTGAGCATAATGCTTCCAAGTGTCATTTATACATACAATTTGTCTGCATCGTTGGGGTACTTATGCTGCTGAGTAAAATTAAACTTAAAACCATTGTTCTATGTGGGATGCCGCATCTTATCATTTTTAAGTGATGCCACATCTTTTTCATGCAAACTCTATAATGAGAATACACCTTTTCTTAGTAGTTTAGCTTTCTCCATAAAAGTTAATGATTTGAGATTTGTCGATAATTGAACTACTGGCATTCTTGAATAAATTATTTTCAGATGTTTTCCACTCTATTTAATTTTGATATTTGTGGATGTGAAGGACGGCAATCTATATTTCTGTTTATCCATCTTTAACTGATACATTGCTAATGGTGGGGATGCTTGTGCTTCATTCACCCTCCTCCTTAAGGTGGTTGTTATTTCTATGCAGGAAAGAACCTCTGAGGAGGTACCGATGCCAACATATTTTCGTTTCCTTGCCTTACTTGCTTTTAAGATATTTGCAGCTGAACAGGTAAATTTGTGCATCGCTGGAGTATGATATACCTTAGTCCGGCACTTTTCTATTCATTTTATTGTTTTTGTATTTTCCAGGTAGATGTTGCCATTATGGAAGTTGGCTTAGGAGGAAAATTTGATGCAACAAATGTGGTATGCATCATAACAATAAATTTGGGAAAGACTTGTCATTTCTTCGTGCATGATATGCATATGTTTATGCTTTTTCTTTTTATGTTAAGTTAAATGCTTTTAATGATGGTATTCCTTTCAGGTTGAGAACCCAATTGTTTGTGGTATAGCTTCTCTGGGTTACGACCACATGGAAATTCTTGGTTAGTGCTTTTCTCTCAATGATACTTAGGTAAATTGTCTATTCTTGATATGAACTTTGGTCTTGTACTAGTCCAGTTACTACTTGCTATTGATGGAAACCTTAACAATCCTGGTTGATCTTTATCTAATATTGGAATTGTCAATATGACCACCAATTAGGCTTTTTAATTGGGGCGGGAGTGAGAATTGTGAAAAGTGTCTGTACTCATGCTGCAAAGGGGGAAGTGGCCAATCAAGGGGCATCCACTTAATACATGCTGAAGATTGAAGTAAAGAACTTCGGACTTAAAATTTCTTTGAATGTACTTTCTATGGTTTTTGTTTCGTCAGTCCATGCGATCAAAATCCCTTCTGCTCTATCGGTTTCAAGTGTGAGGGATTCAGTATTAACACCCCACTTGAGACCATCTCTATTTTTTGGAACCAGCATGGAGAATCACACATTTCATACGAGAAACTGAGAAAGTGAAAAAAAAAAATGCATGCATTTCTAGCAGTGGCATTTGATTTTGTAACAAGGCATTGAACTTGTTCAGAGCCCAATGTAAGGCCTCCAAGCATTAATAAGTTCATGAGAGCTACAAATAGTATTTATAATCACAGATGGCATAATAGTTATTTAAGAAACTGATTAACTTCTCTTTATCATTTTTTAAATTTTGGTTTATTGACCTGCTTCACTCCACTTTCAGTGAGAACAGGACAGTAGTTTGTTGGAAAGAAGTATTCTTGTTTTTTTCACACAGTTATAAATCGCTGGCAGGAAATACTCTTGGACAAATTGCTGGGGAAAAGGCTGGGATTTTTAAGGTATCATGAAAATCATACTTTCATTATTATTATCATATATGGGGAGTTTCTTATACTGGACTCCTCAGGTTTCTTTTTCTTTAGTGTGGTTCTTTCCATTTTTCATTTTATGTCTTTTCCTCACTCTCTTTTTTTGATTTTAGAGAGATGTTCCAGCCTTTACTGTACCCCAACCTGAAGAAGCCATGAGTGTTCTTAAAGAGAAGGCTTCCCTGCTTGATGTGAGTTGAATCTTTTTGTCTACTGACTTTGATTGACCCCTAGGCCCTAACTTACAAAATGTACCCCAAACAAGTTAGCAATTTTGAAGGGGACCAGGGAAAATTATCGTCGTGTAGATCTGAGAAAGTTCGTTTTTACTTTTACTTGGTTCATTTGAAATGTTAACTGTGAGAAAATGGACAAAAACTTTGAAATTTTGCTGGTTAGGCCATGTGCTCAAAGATATGCTATCCATATCTCATCCTTCTTATATTTTTTGGTGTATCCCGAGTTAATGTGTTGTGAGGATATGGTGAGACCAAATAAGCATAGGCAGAGTGAGGCTTACTCTTGCTGTCATCAATAGGTACATCTTCAAATAGCAGCACCATTGGACCCTATCCTTCTGAGTGGGATGCAACTAGGCCTTGAGGGTGAGCACCAGTACGTCAATGCTGGCCTTGCAATTGCCCTATGTTCAACCTGGCTTCAGCGGACCGGTCATGTGGGAATCAATTACCTCAACCAAACTGTAAGCTCTATCGTGAGGATGGTCGCGTAATTACCCCATTTTGTGTTTACTAATTATTATTAATAATATTGTTTTGGTGGAAATAGACCTCTCTTCCTGAGGAATTTGTTAAAGGTCTAGCAACTGCATCTTTGCAAGGACGAGCACAAATTGTCCCTGATCAGTTTATTGAGAATGGGAATCCAGAGGATCTTGTGTTCTACTTGGATGGTGCTCATAGTCCTGAAAGCATGGAAGTATGTGCAAAATGGTTTTGTCTTGCTAGCAAAGAAGATGCCAATTCCCGATCTAAGACTGAAAACAATGACTCAACTGCCTCCCCTGAATCAAGACTTTTGAATAATTATGAAACGTCGAGAAGAAACTATACACAGGTATAAGATCTGCAATCAGAAAATTTGAATAATTAGACACCTGCTATAAATGTTCCATTTTTTCATTCAATTCAATTCAATTACTAAAGTATTGCAAGAACGAAAAGTGGTGGTTGTTGTATGCTAATTAATAGCTCTCCTTGAGTCTACCCTTCCTAGAAAACCCTACTTTTGCTCCATCAAACAAGCCTTGAATCTATGATAGAGTGGTTCAAGAAACGATCTCCTAAGAGGCACTTAACGGTGGTCACGGGGGAAAACATGTAATTTGGATCTTCAGATTTACATGAAAAATCGGAGAAGCTGATTTTACCCTTGCAGTTTGTGAAACTCTCATTGCAAGTGGTTAGTGATCTCTAAAAGATAGCTATCATGTCATGTCATTCCATGTTTATCATGCTAAACGTGCCTCAACTGTGATACCACACAAAAAAATAGTGTAAATAACTGAAAAAACTCCTCTCTAAATAGATGTTTTCAGTACTATGACCACAACAAGGGGTGCAGGCTTACAAGTAGAACTGCTGCATCTTGCTACAGGAAATATTGTATTCATATTTGCGAATAAAGATCTTGTGGGAGTGCCTCTATTGTCTTTATTGGTTATAGCACCAGCTTGAGAAATTGGCAAAATGAAAATTTGAAATTTACCTAACTAACGATGGTCTTTGAAGAATTTCTTGTGCTCACTAATGTAGTCTTTACTGTTATAAACAAGATTTTACGGCCAGAAAACACTTAAGCCTGAGATTAACCAGAAATTCAACAATTAAAATTGCATGTACTTGAGTACGCATACAAGTCCTTATAAAATAGGCCTAGTGACTGATTCGTACATATTTCACATTATGAGTTTTATATTAATGGAGATGAATTTGATTGCTGGCAAATGTGCAGATTTTGCTGTTCAACTGTATGTCAGTTAGAGACCCCCAGTTGCTTCTTCCACACTTGATGGATGCATGTTCTAGGAATGGTAAACACCATGTGTGAAAAGTTCGATATTGTTATGTGTTTAAAAGATGACATGGCAGTTAACAAGATGCTAGGAATTATTTGACCACATATCTTATTTGCTTTATATGTACGATTTATTCTTGACATGTTTATACACATTCTCTTTTAGGGGTTCACTTTAAGAGGGCTCTATTTGTTCCAAACACATCAGTGTATAACAAGGTGGGTACAGTTGCCTCACCCAGGACTAACGTTCAAGTCGATTTGTCATGGCAACTCACTCTTCAAAAATTATGGGAGAGCCTAACTCTTGAAGGAAAAGGTAATGTTGCCTCGTTCTTTTGGGAAACCTGAGAACAACAATGCAATTTTTATTCATAATAAAACTGTCCTTTCCCTGGACAATCTGTACTTGAAATTTTTGGTTTGTCCACTTTAAAAATTTGGTAGATGAAATTCTCCTGGAATTGTTCCCAACCATCTATATATTGGTGCCTTCAGCATTATTTGTCATGGTCGTGTAGCTGTTTCAAATATGAATCACCCTGTGCTTGGGGAGGGAAGCTTAGCTGGAATTTTTTCTGTCTTTGCGTGCTGAGATATTATTCTTGACTTGAAAGGCTATCGTTACAACCAATCTGAGAAGGAGATGTCTTAAAAGCTTTATTGGTCAAGTAGAGAATGACACAATTAAATAGTGAGACAGACCAAAATTGAAAAGAGTGACCATAAATTTTGAGATTCGAGATAGAAATAAGAATCAACTCAACCAGGACATGAGGAGCATTCCGTGTTTATACGTGCTATAGAAACAACTTCCTCATGTTATATCAACATTCCATCTCATCTTGATGTTGTACATTTGGCTGTTTATCGATCAAGACAATCTCTTATAAAGAAGAAGAGTAGTGAGAGTATTTGCCAAGAGTAGAGGCTGAGAAGTGGCTTGAAATATTGTTACTATAATATAGATTTCATCAAAATTCTAAGTTTTTTCCACCTATTTAAGATAACATGGGTGCAGGATGCATTGCTTAATCTGTTGATGGCAATACATTCATTCGTAAACCAAATGGTATACAATTGTTTCCTCCAAATTTTTAAGTCAATTGGGACCATTAGCAATCCCTGTAGCCCAAGGGAACCTATGGACTTTAGTTTATTAAAACTTTGGAAATTTTGTTTAGTAATCTCATCTAAACTAAAACACGATATTATGTTATGGAGAATAATGTTGAGAGTGACCAGTACTTTTGGATCTTTTTAATGGTCTATATACTACTAGCTCAATTTCAATTTTACTTGCTCAATTGTAGTTGACCATGACCTTTTTCCTGGTTGGGAACTCGGAATTTTCTGGAGCTCTTGTTTGATTTACTTTTCCCAATTCCTTTTTTCAAGTCCAATTCTGCAAGTTTTAATCACTTTTATTTACAGGAAGAGATGCTAAAACTGTAGAGTTAGCTTGTGAAGCAGGCCCTGATACTATTGAGAAAGGTGGCAATAGTTGTGAAAACAGCACGGTATTTTCTTCACTTCCAGTAGCCATTAATTGGATTAGAGAAAGCGTAAAAAAAAATCAATCCGTTCGCTTTCAGGTAAAGTAAATTATTCCTTACAAATGCTCTTAAGTTGCACTTGGATTGATGAATTTGATTTGCATTTTGGAGTGATTTGATTTGCGAAAGGATTGGAGGGGTGAGTTCAAATGACACTCATTTTGAGTGTGTATTTGAAATTGCATAACTTGATGTGGAGTTCAAGTTTGTTCAAAGAAACAACTCGATGAAATTGAATTAATGGATTTGAAATCTTTCGTCTCAAATCCATCAATTCAAAGTATAACCTTAAAGAATAGATAGAAATTGCGAGTTGTCATTCAACCGTTAGTCTTGAATTAGTTTTTGGGGCTATATGACAATGTTTATACTAATTTACATTACATTTTGGGCTCTCAATTTTAATTTAAAGAAGGTTTGTTGACCATGTTATTCATTATCAAATTATTATATTCTCTTGTTGCTTTTCCAGGTCTTAGTGACAGGTTCTTTACATCTAGTTGGTGATGTATTGAGACTGATCAAGAAGTAACATGGTACAATTGCTGAACTCGAGTTTCTCTGCACTTGATCTTCTGTGATGGCACTCGATTTCGGTGCAAGTCAAATGAATAGCAGAAACCCTGCATCGACTTCTCATCTACTGAAAGTTTTTGGTTGGCCACTCAGTGTCAAAGATTTGTGTCCTCCATTGTTTTTTCTTCACAATGTGCTTGTATCAAACAATTAAGTTATGAATTAAGATGATTTAGGTGGTTGGTGATGTATTGGGACCAATCGATCATTCCATTGTATCTCTGATTTTTTTAAATTACGATGTATCATGTATTTTATTTTTTCTTACAATTACTATTGGGCTATTGACTAGAAGATTATGTCCGTACGTTCAACTTGATAAAATTTCTGAAAATGTAAATTTAGTGAACTACCAAGTTGATTTACCTTGATATTTTATGATATTAAATTATATATCGTCCATATGATTATTTCAATAATAGATTCATCTAACGGTAAATACAAAATTAAAACCAAAACAGAGAGAGAGAGAGAGAAAAAAAGAAGCAAACATGTATAAATATAATCATATTTTTCTTCTTAAAAAAATCTTGATCCTTCAATTTGCATAATATGTACGAACAAACCAAATGAAACATCCAATACAACCGACGTAACAGTAGTCCCTGATTCCCTACACGATAGAAACCTATCTAATTACAAACACATTCATTGCAACAAAACTCAACACTACTGGCCCTTGCTTTCAACGAAAAAATCAACAAACAAATGTGTGAAAAAATAGATTAAAACGGAACCTTGACGACAGGATCAACACAGGCGTTCACAGTAACCGATGGAGCATCTGTGTTTCCTTTCGAAGGGATTGGAGTTCTTTCATTATCTCTGCTTGATTTTCCAAGATTGAGTTCATGGCCCTTGACGTCTCCATCTGCACATTAGATTCAAATATTAGGGAGAGTCGCACACATGAAAACCGAAAAAAAAATGCCAGGTAAGTACCTCCTGCATATGAAACTGCCGTAGTATTTCTATATGAAGATTTCGCATGTCTTCATGAATAGACTTCTGAAACGATGCGAACGTTTCTTCGAGGGTGCGTTGAAAGAGCTGAAGAGTAAAGGAGGCACCTGGCTGCATGTCAGACTGCAAAGGAGCTCTCTGCAACTGTGACATCCCATCCTGCAAAAATTTTGCAAAAAACAGATAACTAAGTAAATATTAAACTCAGGTTTTTGTAATGATGCAGATTTTTAGACATCAGCAGTTTGCATGCGAGTAACAGCAAACTATAAACTTTATCCATAAATTAGACTCAGAATATTCTTCTTAGGTAAGAGAATCATGGTAAAAGCTAGGTGATAAATAGTAACAAATGAATGAGCGAATTTTAAAAATGAATATATGCAATGTTCCACTGTTTCATACTTTTGAAGTTGCAAGGGCATCAGTCCCTGAGGCTGATGGCATCTCAGACCTCGACAACAGGCTATTGAGAAGTTCTTCCCTAGTTTCTGCTCCAGTTTTCTTAGATTTAGGTGAAGCCACTGAAAATGAAGATGCATCACTGAAGGATGGTGAAGCACCTATTCTCTCGGCATAACTGGAAAATCTCTTAGGAATAGACAAAGCGGGACCAAGAGTGTCAAGGTTAGTCTGTCCAGTATTGCCTTTTGAACCTAAAGGAGAGAGAAAAGCTTCAGAAGATCCAGAAGGATCTTGACTGGAGGTTTCTCTGACACGTAAATTGGCCAGGCTTAAGCCTGATGTTAAACTGTTTGTACTGTGATTTGTGAGAAGATTATCTTGTGATCCAGACATTAATCCTGATGTTGAGCTACTTGAAGTCAGCATTGAAAAGCGAGAAGGCAAGTTGATAGATTGACGATGGTGAATGAATTTGTCAGCTAATCTCTCGCCGCCCCAAGCTTCAGGTGGAGTAATGGAAGAAGAGTCATCAGCAAGAGTAGATGTTGGGGTCGATGTCACCTGTGAGAAAGTAGAACGGACATCATCCTGCAGGAGATCAAATTGTATCAAAGCACATCACTGAGGAAGACAAGATGTTAAAAAAAGTAGCAAGTGTAATGGAATAAGATCAAGTATCTGCCTATATTATGAAATGTCCAACGGAGGAAAAAGGACCAAACAAAATCTTGGCATTTGAACAGTCAGTTGTACAAGAAAATCATGGTATATAGAAGAAACATATCAAGCAATTCCTTTTAGAGTGCATGATTGCATTTTTCCATGAATATATTAAGAAATGGTTTGCTATGTCCTGTCAGCAAAGGCGGTGATAAACCTTGCCACTATGAGATCGGATCGCCAGTACAGAAATCTGGATTGACATATAAAGAATAGCACTAGATCTTTTTTTCCTCTGGGGTCTCTTTACAGGTGGAAACGCTTTATTCCCCAAGAACATCTATATATACAAATGAAGTTTATAAAGGTGCTCAATTTGGTCTCTTTACTGTTTTATATGTAGAATTGGAAATATTTTACTCAAATCAACATAGCAGCGTATCGAAAGGACCGAGAACCAAAAGAAAACTACTTCACAAAGTATATGGTGATTCTGATTTCTGACCACTTAAATTATTAAATCTACTCATTTTCTATAATTGTTCAGTTTTTCTATGTTATGTATGCTCATTTAATCTCATAATCATTCAGAAGACAAATCCTACTAATTTAAGTAAAAAAACTCATTTAAAAAAAATAATTAATTCCTAATCGTCCAATCATGAGTATTTAGACAAACTAGGACTTTGTCGCAATTAATAATTACCCGGGCCACTCCAACATTTACAGGCCATTTGTAAGTATTCAAAGAATAAAATCACGGAGACTGGCCCAATACCTGTTTGGATGCCAAGTTAGATTTCCAATCAAAAATTGGATGGTTATCATTGGTCCCTTCCTCCGAAAAACCATACCTCCTAGAAGGAAATAGAAAAGACGTTTTTTTATCCAAATCTTTCTTCGAACCATCATGCTTATCCCACAATTTATCAAGTGAAGGCGTAACTGGTTGAACTTCCACTAGAGGAGAAAACACCTCCATATCATCTTTGAAATTATAATTTCGAGGTGCATGCAATCTAGCCAAAGATCCAACGGAAACGATGCTGCTTCGAAGAGGTGTTTCCTCCGAAGAAGATAAGCTAGGCGCATTTGATGAGGACATTGAATGGAATGATGATGCCCTGGAAGGAAGTGGGTCAGGCATAAGGATTGAGTCCCCAACATCACCAGCCAGAAGAACTGTTTCATTTGTGCAACTGCTTTCATTAACGCTAACAGCTTTCGACCTCTGCCAGCAGAGATTTGTAACAGCCTGACAAAGACCAAATCACTTCAATTAAATTGCTTGCAGATTATTAAAACAACAAGCATTGACATTTCAAGTTTTCAACAATTGAAACCATCATATACCAGCCTAAGTTAAAAACTAAATGAGTCAGCTAAGAAAATTAGGGGTGAGGACACGTGATAATAGATATTTTCTGGAGTCGACAATGGAAGTACTAAAATTGATAATTTATCAGGTCACCGATCTACCCCCACAAAACCGCTATTAACTAGCAGAAATCACTTTGGGTCACTCAACAAATGTTGAAGCAAGCGAAGGAACAGCCGAACAGCAATAGCATGCCAACAGTGATTGTCATCAATGCATAAATTCAAGTACTAAACAGACATCTGCAAATAAGGAAAAAATCAACCATATCTCACAAAATGAGAAATACCTCAGAACTCCCATATGCACGAAGAACAGTTATTGGCTGTGGCTTTCCACGGACATCATAGAATACAACCTGGCCAGTACTTGTACCTGCCGCCAAGGTTACGCCATCGTCCGTGAAGGCCAGGGAAGAAAAAGGTGCTTCGTAAGGGATGCAAGAAGCTGGCTTCCTGGAACCGGAGTCAAAAGTGTACAACTTCATATCTAGACCAACACTAGCAATTATCTGTCAAATTTTAAAGTCAAATCAAAACAAGAAAAGGAATTAGGCATATGATTACCACAAAGAGTTTCAATGCAATGAATAAGATGACATAAGCCAACATGAAAAAAAATTTACACGTGATTAAAAAAGACCTTGTCATTGGATGGCGAAAAACTAACTCCAGAAGTTGGTGCAGAATGTTGCCTCGACCAAGAAACCTGTAAAGAGCAGAACGATTTTCAGGAAATCTTAGAAAATTAATTGGACAAGAAATGAAGAAAGTGGAAACCAAAAATATCGTATAATGTAAAGTCCATTCAATGAGCACTTAAAATGTAATTCAAAATTAATAACAGAGTCCAACCAAAAAAATGGTTACGATATGTCCATTCATCGACAAATTAAATCAGTAACGTCAATTCCTTAAATATTCATGATTTATTTTCCAATGGTTACGATATGTCCTTGACAACTAACCGGAGACTTATCATAAAATGAACCAATGACTGTTAACTGGGTAACACGTGATGAAAGTAGACAACGGACATGTCAGTAATAAAAAGCCAGAAATTTACTTATCAAATAAACAATATTTAGAATATAAGAATATGTTTAGTCCATATAGTAAGAAGTATAAGAATATGTTTAGTCCATATAGTAAGAAGTTATCATATTCTAATGACATAGGCAATCGACTGAGATTAGCTTGAGCAGTTCATATATCAGATCAATGGAAAAGTACAATTTCCTTGCCTAAAACAGAATATATGAACCATCTCATTATTTCGTCAAGAGAAAAAAAATGTATTGCTTTGATCCAAATTCCAAACCTTTGGGGTGCGGCCAGTTGTGTCCCACAGGTGGATGGAACCATCATCACCAGCTGTGACCAAAAGGTGCCTGCTCGTCCTAGAATAATCAAGTGAACCCAAAACCTGATCTTGCAATTTTGAGAAAAAATATATTTAAAGAAAACATATTAGATACACGAATACATCAGAAGAGTGTGCATTTAGAAGCACTATTGCTTTAACAGAAGATATTAGAATAACAAAATCAACCTGTCCATTTGGGTCCCTGAGTTCAGCAGCTTTTGTGCTAGACGCGAGGTTATGAAGTATGAGATCTCCATTACGACTGACAGAAGCTATATGCTCATCTTTGCAGTTGTACATTACCCCTGTTATAGTATCACAATGGCCTTTCAACCGTCGGACACATTTGTTGTTCTGTAAATCCCATATTCTAACAATTTGACCAGTTCCACCAGAGCAAAGATAGCGAGATCCTTTGTTGCTAAAGCTGATAGTTGAAATGGATTCTGAAGGCTGTTTAAACAGAAGAGGAAAAGAACAAAGAAAATCAAGTGGATGTCTCAAGAGAAAACAGCTTATATATACACATAAAATATTTTAATATACCAATTCAAGTCAAACTCACATGTTCCGACTTCCAAGTCATTAAAGGATCATATCAAATTCCTTTTAAGTTTATCTTGGGTTGTAATCCACCACCCAATTAAGCAATGCTAACACTAATATCTTTTACTCCTGGTAACTTGACCGCCCAACCCAGCCACACCCAACCGAAATTCATTTAATTATGGTTTCATGGCTAATACTCCTCCAAGATATACTGCATCCCAGAAACTTACTGTCAATACAAAAACTAACGTAGTAACTTGTTCTACAGCAGCTTCCATCTTCTTGTGCCAATGGAAAGAACTTAACTGATGCCGGTAAAACTCAAGAACAAATAAAATTTACATTTCACATCCACAAAGCATCCCTTCAACTCCAGGTTTTGCAATTACTTTTACGAAAGAAAATGATAACCTTCATATATAACAAAATGTACCTCGACAGTTTCACCAACGGTCCACAAGCTTTGCCCATTTTTCCTCCACAGAGATATTTTACTATCCTCTCCCGCAGTCGCCAACACCAAATCTACCATCCAAAAACAACAAACAGAAAAAACGTATCATGAAGCAGAATAACTAAAAATTCAAAAACATTTACCCTAACTGGGAAAAGAAAAACATTTGTTCACGGGAAAAAAAAGGGTGTACTGACTGTTGTGATTCCACTTAACCGAATTCACGCGGAAGGTCGGAGAAGGAGAATGGGTGAGAACGCAAGGGTTTTGAGGCTCCACCGAGATGTCGAATAGTTTAACGGTGTCGCCACCGCTCGCCGCCAGTAGCAACTTCACGGATCCCGACGAATTCATGTATTGATTAATTTTCAGGAAATTGAAGAAGAAATGGTGATTTATGCTAGCTCCTCTCTGTGTGAGATGAGATGAATGAATTTGTGTGAGTTTTTCAAAATTCAAGAGCGCCTTTTAAATATTTATTTATTTATTGTTATTGTTATTATTATTTTTATTATTATTTGGATCTCAAAATTCTGAATAAAATTTTTTTATTCTTTTTTTAAAAAAAAATTAAAATAAAAAAAAATAATATTTTTATTTCTGAATGCAACAACTAATATCCATTCATTTTAATTTTTAATGAATATAATCTCAAAAGTTCTGATTTGATTTTTACTCTTTTTTTATGTGCTTGAAAATTATAAAAGATTGCACTGCACCTATTTAATAGATAGAAATATTTAAATGTATTTTTTTAATTTATATGTCCTTTCTTAATAAATTGCATTTAAAGGCACCCTAACACAAGGCATTTTACCACTTTGGATAGTTTGGTGGTTCGGATTTAGAATAAAGTTTTGCTTAGAACTTATATTAGATAATTAATATATATATATATATACACGATGAATCGAGGATTTACTTGTTTTTCGATATTTATCCGAACAAATATAATTACTATACTATGATAAATAAAGCATAAAAAATATATAAAGTTACTTTACAATGGATTTTAATTTAATAATGTATTGAGTGATTTTTAAAATGAATTTAAACTTCAAACAAAAAAAGTCCCGCAAGTACCCTGGACTTCAATTCATTCATAGAGGCCCATAAACGAAGGCCCTATGAAGGCTTAACTTTTAGCCCAACTTAGCTAAAATAGTCCCGCTAAAAACAAATTATCTGGAGGCCCAAATATTTTTCAATCTCACAAAGTTACTATACTATTCGGGTCGGGGCCCGCCTGGATGCCTGTCGACTGGTGGAAAACTGGAATCTTCTACTTAGAAGTTTAGCACACAAAAAAAAGAATCCGATTTAATAGAATCAGAGATCGTTGGCCCAATCCAGATCCGATAAAAGAAAAACGAAAATCTCATTCGGATCCTTTTTATTTTATAAGAAGTGGAACTCGAAGTCGCTATCTTTCGATACACATTGATTAAACATCCGAATTAACGCAATAGCATAAAGACGCTATCTTTCGGCGCACATTGGTTAAACATCTGAATTAACGCAATAGCATACATACGCCAGTCAGGTAACCGCATTGGACAAACCATGTGCAACAGGCTAATCCAAGAAAGTGTTCGTATCAAAATCGAACATCTGACCATTTGTCAAATACTTACATACTCCACCAACTTAAACACTCTTCTTGAGGGTCATTCGGATCCCATCTTGCAATGAAACACAAAAAAAAAATAAAAAATTATCATAATAATATTGCTTTAATTTGTACAATTTATCAATAAATAAATGGTTCACTTATTTTTCACCGTGGAATTATATATAATATTCATGTCACACAAGTTGGAACACAATTACAATATCAGTTATGATCTAATTCAATCTATATAAAGAGTATCTATTATTTTCGTGGTAGATTCAATGACTACTAATGTAATTTTTATTTTTTTTTTGTGATAATATATGTACACAAAAAGTTACACGGTTACACATTGCACTTGAAATTACATAAATATTCTTAATGCATTTTGGAAAGAGATTTTTCAAATAAAGTGGAAAGATAATTTTGTAATTTCATATGTAACTCAATGTGTAACTCAATATATACATGTAGCATTTTTATTTTTTATTTTTTATTATTAAAAACTTAATGTGATCAAACTTGGATCCTTATATGTGGATCAATGACTATTAGTTACGAGGATAATAATGAGCAATGTCATTCCCCATGTGATTTAAATATATCCCATTAGCCATGACTCATGAGTCGTGGACGTCTCAACTTATAATACAAGATTAATTGACCTAATTTCTTTACGATGTAACTGATAAATTTGATCTTGTTCGATCTATTTGTCAAGATTCTATCTTCTATTTCACCAAACGCTGGATACAAATATGTGCATATAAAGAAGAATAATCTTTATGTCGATTATATATAATATTGATCGATGAAAAATGGAATAATTTTTATGCTGACAACTAAAAAGGAAAAGTGGCATTCCAATGAACCATTTTAACTCGCATGAGCTTTTGGTAGCACATTTTGGCTGGAGATAATAAATACTTCAAGTAAAAAAAAAAAAAAATGGAAAGTACCAAAGCTGAACAAAACACAACTTTATGTGTCGACATCTAGTCATTTTATGCCTTCTGTTACATACGTATATTTTGTTATAATATAAAATATGTTTATGTATTATAAGTGTATCTGTATGTATATAAATATATAAACGGAATATAACGTAAAATTTTTTATTAATGGGAATAATAGCCGTGATAGGCTCTAATATAAGAATCCGATACCTATATGTTTCCAACATTTCATGTGAATTAAACCAATAATATTCCATATCGAGACAATGGGCCCGTTGGTGGTATATATATTATAGTATCATCATATAAATTATAATCAACATTTTACGTGGTATGGAATGTTTATTTTTTTTATGTAATTTAATAAAATGATTTAAATTCAAATATTTAATATATTTTTAATAAAAACTTTTTCATATAAAATTAAAGGTATCATTATTATGTCAACTCTCCATTTGGGGACTTGAGAATATATAAGCATTAACAAGGAATGTTGGATTTCTAACTTTCAGGTTAGCTTTACTAATTAATTCCTTTTGACAAGGCAGCAAGGAACAAAATTGACACTTAATTTGTTGATGCTTACCCCACGGCCCCTGCATTACCCTTATTACAATTTAGGTCGGGACCATCAGTTAAAAACATTTGAATTTTTTATTTTATTTTAGGTCGGGACCATCGATTAAAAACATTTGAATTTTTTATTTTATTTTTAAGATGTGATTTCACACTTAAATTAATTATGAAAAAACTATATTTTTGGTCATGCATATTTTTCTTTTTGCAATTTGGTCACTATGTTGTCGGATTATAGTTTTAGTCACTTAATTAATTATGAGAAAATTGTATTTTTGGTCATGCGTGTTCTTCTTTTTACAATTTGGTCAGTTGTGTTGTCAAATTACAGTACTCAGTCTTAGTCTGTCATGTTGTTTGTTTATTAATTTATTTGTTTGTATGTTTTTTTGGCAAACTTTGTATTTTTTTCATCGTACTGATGTATGTAGTATCACGTTAGTGTTACTGATGAAATATACGTAAAATTTCCAAAAACCAAATACACGTGACGAAGACTAGGATTTGATAACATTAAAGACCAGAATCGTTAAGATGCAAACATACATGAGAAAAAAATGTTCTTAAATTATGTATCATGAATTAATATATATTTTTTTTTTGCCAAAGTTGATATCAAAATTTTTGGCATTCCAACATTCATGATTGTGTGACATATTGGGTCAGGACGAAAGTCCGTATAATAAAATTAACTCATGAAATAGTTTTATGAGAATTTTGTAAAATATTTAATATAAGTAAATCGATGCCAATAATATTTAACTAGAGACACTTATTATGCTTGAAACGCTAAATTTGTTAATTTCGTACCCTTCTTTTCCTATTCTATCTCCAAAAAACTTATCTCAATTAGGAGTAGAATTTGGCATGAAACTTAACGAGTAGGTATGATGCCACATATATATGTCTGTGAGACGAATCTACACGATTTATATTTACAATAAAAATTACTAATTTTGACATAAAACTACTATTTTTTAATAAGTCGAATCGAATTGAATATGATATCCATATCAAAAAATTGATATATAAGATCACCTAACGAGTTTTTGTGAAAATATGATATATCTGAAACTTAATTTGGAGATAAAATTAAATAATTTTTTTTATAAAATATCCACAATAGAATTAGTTGAAGTTTTAAAAACAATTGTGTAATATTCATTTCATTAATTTAATAATCAACAACACCAAACTTTAACATAATAAATAGTTACTGACTACTTACCCCTAAGAGGGTGTCTAAGTTGGTGGAGTAGGTGAACTCTTGGTCAGATGTCAGGAGTTCGATTCCCTCTACCAACACCTTCTTGGACTAGTCTGTCACACAGGGCTTGCCTAGTGTGGTTTACCTGGCTAGCGTAGTTTGCAAGTTATTGCGTTAGTCCGGGGGTTTACCCAGTGCACACCGAAGATAGCGACTGCGAGTTCCCACGTCACAAAAAAAAAAAAAGTAACTCTTGGCACACATTAGGTACTAGTAGAACAAAGGGGTGGGGTTGAGGGTTTAGAACCCTTGACCTCTCTCAAATTTGGGAAAGGTGGTGCCATTAGACCAAGTGGTCATTGGTAAAAAAAAAAAAAAAAGAAGAAGAAAAGATGAGGAGAAGAAGAAGAAAAGAAGAAGAAGAAAAAGAATATTTTTTATAATATTTTATTTATATTTTTTTAATAAAGATAATATCATAATGATAAAATAAATAAATAAATGATTGCCAATCACTACAATTTGAAATGATTATATTTAAAAGAGGTAATACCATAATTATAAAAACTAATAGGGATTAAAATATGATGTAAAATAATGACAATAAAAAAGGGAAAAAGACAAAATAACTAAACTGCAATATAAAACGATGAAGTTTAAAGAAATGAAAACAACAAAAAAAAAAACTAGATCATGACACCAAATTATGTTTCTATTACCCTTAAATTCAACAACAATAATAATAAAAAAAAATCCTTTAAAATAGTCTTCATACATGTAAGATGAAGATGAATAAGTATAAGTCCAATATTTATGGAAAATCGATGAGAAATAAATGATAATAGTATCAAAACCACACAAATCAATTTAATGAAATATACTATGATTGCTACTTAACCACACTGAATATGCAAAATTCATGATTTATGTTCTTTTATCACACTAGAATTAAGTTTTTTCCTTATCATCTGACCTCAAACATAAAACTCAAATATATTTTTATTAAAAAATATTTATGTCACTGTACCACAAATGAACTAGTCTCGTGCGAGTTTTTGAAAACATGTTCATCATATTCCCAATTTTAGACAAAAAAATTAATTTATAAATATATTAGAATCTTAAATTCTTATTGCAACATGGCTTACGAGTTACAACCACGATGAAACGGAAGGATTTCGAAACATGCACATTTCAGGGGGCATGGAACTATGCATAATGTATATCCTAAACTGAAAGCCCCGTTCCATATGACGGCGCATGTTACTTCAATTTCCAGTATCGTATTCAACGAACGGTTCATGTTTCTTGAAATAGACGCACTTCCTCCTATCCCTCTCAAATTTTCTCTCTTGCAGAACGAGATTTCAAAGACAACACAAACATATTCTTGATTCTTGATTCTCGATGGGATCGTCTTCTGATTGAGCTATCCTTGATATATGAACACCTTCAACTGTGTTCTTCGCTCGAAAACTTCATTTCTCAGCCGTCCAAGCTGCAGCCTTTACCTTGTCTTTTCACTTTCCATATATTCCCCTTTCTTTCTTTTTTCCCACTTCCCCTCATCACCAATCCCTCTCAGTAGATTCTCAACTCCCCATTTCATTTTCTTCATTTCTTTCCCCAAGCCAAGAATCTCTTTTCCCTCCCACGGATTCCTTCTCTTTTCATCTTTCTTTCTCTCAAAACTTAGCTTTATTATGGATGATGCCATTCTTCTCTTTTCTCTCTCTCTTCTTCTTCTCCTTCTTCTCCTCCTTCTCGTGTGCTTTGTATTCTTCATCTCTCTCAGTCCTTTTCACCGTTTGGGAACCTCCCTTTTGGGCTCCTCGATAATCGCGGGAACCCTTCTTTTATACATAAATTTCCATCGCTCTTGGCCCCATGCCATCTTCAGAAATCAACCACCTCTCTCAACCGTGCATTTATGGTACGCCTTATTGCTCAGTTTGACTGAAAATGTTGTGTTTTAGCATTTTAGGTGTTGCTCATTTGATAAATTTGGTCCTACTTGTGGTTTTTCCTGCAAAGTTCACGTCTTTTCGTATTTCAATTGATCCCCTTTTCATGGTATTGTTTTTTCATTTGAACTTTGATTGTTCTGCCGTTTGGCATTTTAGTTGATTTCCCTTATGATTTTGGCTATCTTCTAGTCTTGTAAGTAGAATTTTTCCTTTTGAATATATAGTTGATGTCAGTATGGGTGGTGTTTGGATAGTCTTCATGTTGTTTGGGTAGAAATTAGAATCATGTTTGCAACTCGCAGTCGAGCTGACCGAATATGTGAAGGATAATTTACATCTTCATTGATGCTCAAATGTGAAATGACAGCCATGATTGATTTTAATCAATTAAAGAATATGTTCTATGTACGAGTGAGATGATATGAGATAATTATTGGGTTTAAGCAGGGCATGCTCTTTCATCTCATACAGAGAGGAAGTCAAGGTTTATGAAATGGCTAGGTAAGTTTTTCAAGAGTGGCACTGATAACCGGGGAGTTGCAGCTGGCGGACAGCAACCTCAGTTTCTTGGGGATGAAAATACGGTCTGGCGTGCCCCAATTAGATCCATGGTAATAATTTTTTTTATCTGTCTGATTGACTTGAAAACGATTCTATGAGGAAATTGAAACATTTTTCTACAGTGTGGCAACAAGTTCTTAGACCTCATTGTGAAGCTTAGTTTGGTGGTTGGTATATGTGATGCCAATGGTTAATGACACAAACAGGGATTATTCCAGTTCAATGTTGAAGAGTTTCCTCACATTGATCTAAATATTGAAATTAATGTTTATTTCACTTCAATTTTTCTTTGAAGTTGCATTCCCACGTCAATATTGGATTTAATCGAGATGATGAGTTCTTGAACTTATGCCAATAATCAACATCAGTGTTTAGGTTTCTTACATCACAAGATTGAATTAGTAAGGAAAGGCTAGAATCATGCATCTTTTTATTGAACTATCTGTAAATAGATTTTTTTATTGAACTTATGCCACAACTGACACCTGCATGTTAGATTAACTATCAGCAATCGTATTTAGGCTGCTCTCATCATTCCTTGGCATTTTCTATGAATATGTTGAACTTGTCAAATATCTGTAGGATGACCGAACTAGAGCCAATAGACAAAAAGAAGAATTAGACAAGGCAATTGCACTCTCTATGGCTGAAGATACAAAGAGACCAAATGGTAACTCATATTCTCGTGATTTTCTCTAAATTATCCATAAAAAATAGAGGACTTGAGCGATATCATTTTGCAGGAAACAGATGGCAATCGAAGATTGATGAAGATCTAGCAGGAAACAGATGGCAAACGAAGATTGATGAAGATCTTGCAAGATCACTTAACGATGATTTTAATTCAGCATACCCTCCATTCAGCCAAAGAGAATACTATCCCCAGGGATATAGGTAGTTTATGTTTGACGTGGTGTATTTTTTCACTTATGACTTCTGTACCAATTCCAGCATGGCATATATATTGCTAATCCTGTGGCTTGCAGAATATGTGGTGGCTGCAAACGTGATATTGGGTATGGAAATTATCTGGGATGCATGGGGACATTTTTCCATCCAGAATGTTTTCGTTGCCATGCATGTGGTTATCCAATTACTGAACATGAGGTATCTGTTGTATTGCCTCCCATGAGCTCAAACTCTCCAGTTTACACATGAAGGAGCATAATGAAATAAAAGTATTGTTGTATTGCCTCCCATGAGATCAAACTCTTGGAATAAGTGATTTCTAACACCGCAAAGGATATCATTTTTTCTTTTTTTGGATCTCGATCTCATCATGAATAGATTAAGCGACCGGAATATTTATCTCATTTAGTTCTTATTGGTTTTCTTTCTTGATTCAAGTTCTCTTTATCAGGGAAAGATTCATATCACAAGTCCTGTTTCAAAGAGCTCACTCATCCTAAGTGTGAAGTTTGTCATCAATTTGTATGTGACATCATTTTTCTGCCAATACGACATTTCATATTTCATGGTCAACTTTTTGCTATCAAGATTAATGCTCTACTTTCCATGTATACACAGATCCCGACTAACGGAGTAGGCTTGATTGAGTACAGATGCCACCCGTTTTGGTCCCAAAAATATTGTCCTTCGCACGAGCACGACAACACAGCTCGGTGCTGTAGTTGTGAACGTTTAGAGGTATTGAATTTTAGATTTAGTACATTCCGCTAAAACTGAATTTCAACAGTATTAAATCAAAGCTTCAACTTAAGAGTGTTTTTTTCCCCTAGTCATGGAGTACGAGATATATATCACTAGGGGATGGGCGGAGCATATGTTTAGAGTGCATAGAGTCCGCTATCATGGATACCGGTGATTGCCAACCATTGTACCATTCCATTAGAGACTACTATGAGGGTATGAATATGAGAATCGATCAGCAAATACCAATGCTTCTTGTTGAGAGACAAGCCCTCAACGAGGCTATTGAAGGAGAAAAACTTGTAATGATTGTCTCCCTTATTTTTTGTTCTTGTTTTAATTTCTATGCAGCGCAAGTTTACTTTCTTTTCCTTGCAGGGTTTCCATCATATGCCCGAAACAAGAGGTTTATGCCTGTCTGAGGAGCAGACTGTTACTAGTGTAAGATCTTCAGCATCACTCTATGTGGTTTCATCTTGTGTTTTAGATTTTAAGATGCCAAAACTTTAACGGATGAGAATAGATTATTGTAGTGTTTTAAATTGGTTGTGTGATGAAATTGTAGTTAAAATTTTATGGGTGGTTACACCGGATCTGTTTAACATTGGATAATTATTTTTGCATTATTATCCATTAAATCACGAAGTAGTAGCGAAACTGGTTGTTTTAGATTTTCTATCAAACCCCTGCATGTTTATGCAATGTGTTGTTATATGAGCTTGCAGATACAAAGGAGACCAAGAATGGAACGTCGCGGATTGGTAGGAATTAGAACACAACCACAGAAACTAAGCAGGAAGTGTGAGGTTACAGCCATTCTGGTACTGTATGGCCTTCCCAGGTAACTTGTGATGACTCTGTTTCATATACAATTCCATATGAAAGTTGTCTTCGTTACGTGTGAAAATTATCTTATTTTAATGGCATATCGAATCAATTCTTGACGCAGGCTTCTAACTGGAGCGATCCTGGCACACGAGTTGATGCACGGATGGTTACGTCTTAATGGTAACTTGCTGATACTTTTACTTGAATCAATTTTCCTAAGGTCGAGCACTTGTAGCTGGGGCAACAAGTGTCATTGCTATCCAATCTTACTGTCTATATAGAAGAGCATTTGAAACATGATGCTATAAATTAATAGATGCAGTTTTTTGGTATTGGGGCGAACACTTGATGCTACAGTAAGCTCAAACAACATCCAGAAATTATGATTCCCAGACCCCTGTCATTATTTTTGCATTTATGACTCTAGTGTTCTTGTGATTCCTTTACTCAAGAATGAAGATCTTAATCGCGCATCCACCCTCCCTCCCAGTTAGAGCGTAACATAGGAGTTGTAATGGAAACACCCAAGCGTTCAGTTCGAAACAGAATGTGTGCTGTTTTTTTCATTTCTTATGTCCCTTGCAGGTTACCGTAATCTCAAACCTGAGGTAGAAGAAGGTATTTGTCAAGTACTATCTCACCTGTGGCTCGAATCAGAGGTGATGCCTGGAACCAGAAACACCACCCCCCCGCTCACTTCTACATCAACATGGTCGTATGGATCCACGAGCCTGCCATCTACATCAACAGCATCATCATCATCATCGTCGGCGTCTAAAAAAGGCTGTAAATCTAGTGCCGAGACTAAGCTAGGCGAGTTTTTCATGCACCAGATAGCACATGATGCCTCTCCAGCATATGGTGGAGGATACAGAGCTGCCATGGAAGCGGTTAATAAGTATGGTTTACGTCGTACATTAGACCACATACGATATACGGGGACGTTCCCAGAGTAGTTCTGTGTTGAGGCATGCGTGGTTGTGTTCGTTACACACACCTTGTTGGAGTAATTCGCAAGAGGATCAAGTTTGATCACATGGAAAAGTTGTGGATTGGCTCTCCTTCATTTTTCGTGGGAGCCGGGGGTATATTTGTGGGGTTCAAAAAGTAACCTTTTTTTTTTAAAAAAACATAATCAATATATGTGTACTTTTAAGTTTTAATTAGTATATTTGGTAACTTGAACTTTCTGTATTTGAAGAACTATTAATGAATTATGGACTAAACTTTCTTGGATACACCTATTATATTTGGGAACGGATCCCCTGCTGTGGGGATACCACATCCCCACAGCAGGGGTGCTGTGGGGATACCACAGCAGGGGATGCAGTGGTTTCCTTCTTACTAAAATTAAAGCGATTCAAACAATTTTAAGTATATATTTACTCAATTACACGAATTAAAATTTTTTGAGATCGATTAATTTATTTTGTTTGTATTATTTAATATTTATGGAATCAGATTTTAAGTTTTATGCACAACATCTAAAACGTGTATATATATATAAGTTTTTGGTTTATTAGTTGTCTATTTTTTCCCATTAATTTTTCAAATGTTGGTTTTGTTGCGTTGACTTTTAATTTTTATTATTTTGATCTAATTGCTGATGTGATATCGAAAAATGATAATGTGAATTCGAAAAATGACGACGTAGCTTTGATAAATGCTGACTTATCAAATTATCACATATCAATTAGACCAAAATAACCAAAAATTAAAAGTTAGTATAATAAAACAAACTTTAAAAATTTAATCGATTAAAACCAAAAAAATAAAAAATTAATAGACAAAGAATAAGTTTCCCTACATACAATCGTAAAATTACATGTCAGACGAGAATCAGCATGTCAACAATTATTATTTAACCATTTTGATGAATCAAATGTGAACGACGTCGACAAATGAATCGGGATAACATTGTCAATTCGGGTGGGTTCGAGTCGTATTGCAGAAAATATTATTTTAAAATTTTTCAATCCGACCCGACCTGAATCAACGAGAAAATGGCTAATTCGAATCTGAATCCAGCTAACCCGACTAACTTAATCAACCAAACCAACCAGATTTTTTTTTTATTTTTAAAAAATTTCTAAAAAAATTAAATAAAAATTCAAAACACACAATAACACTAGTAATATTTAATTTAAACACATAATAACTAAATCTAAATTTATATATATTTAATTTCAATTTGAAAGTTTAGTTGTACAAAATTTAAATTATATTTACAACAAAATATAAAAAATAATTTTGGAACAAAAAAAATGTATAAAATAAACATTAAATGACAAAAACATATTATATTTATATATAATAATTTTTTTTCTTCAAACATACAACATATAAAATGTAACAAATATTTCTTACTTTATATAAAAAAAAATAATAATATAATGTTTCGGGTCACCTCGGGTCAACCGGATTGACCCGAACACAATCCGAACCAGATTAATTTTTTTGAGTTAGCTGTCGAGTTAACCCGAATTTGACCCGAACCAAAAAAAACCCACAACCCTAACCTGATAATTTTCAAGCCGACTCGTATCGGATTGACGAATTGAGTTCAAATTTGACACTCTTAAATTGGGATCCTAATTTTTACTTCATTTAATTATTAAATAAAATCAAAATATTATTATATATTATATATATATATATATATATAATATAATTTTTTTTGAAATAATATAAACATTTTTATTAATCGTAAGATATTATTGCTTCTTGCATGAAAACGTTAAATATACACTAAAATTGATTAAATTACTTAATTTTGGTAAGATATAAACCACATCATTCCTTAATTTTGCTTTAAATTTAGTAAGAAAGAAACTACATCATCCCCTTCTGTGTTATCCCCACAGCAGGGGATCCGTTCCCTATTATATATATAGCACAGTGATATGTTCATGGCATGGCATAAAATGTGAGGAGTATTTCAAATGATGTATAAGGATATATCAACAGCAATATCCATTCAGCAAATTAAACAAAATAATAAAAGTAGGAGATATAGGAAAGGAAGAGTTTTTCTTTATTCTTCATGCACGTATTATTGTAATTACATTATTTGCTAAAAGTAGCACATGTGCTAGCTTCCAAGGCAAAAAGACACCACTCGATCGTAAGGTCACTGGAGTACTGCCATTTCCTCCAAGCTATTTTAAGGCAAAATGTAAGCTGCAAGATATTATGAATTTTCAGAATATATAAATATAAATAAAAAAGTCAATAAATTATATATGTTACCTCCACATTTGAAACCAACTGGCCTGTGAGCAAGGTTGCACCTCTTGGGAATGGTTATGGCGATTTCAGGCTTCACCCCTGAACTCTTGGCCGTCTTCGAAAGCATAACCGCACACAAACACTTGGGGTTCTGTCCCAATATCTTCACCTGAGTGCAGCAACCTTTGGAAACCTTGGCTTTAGAGTCTTGTGCGGCGGATGCGCATGGAATCAGCTTCATGACTTCCATGTCCGGGGTCGATTTAGGACATTCTCCAGCTGAATACACGCCGCTGAAACTAGCAATCCCGACGATCATGAAAAACATAATGCATAAGAGTTTGTCCATTATATATATGCCAAATAAGTGAGTGAATTGCTGGCCTGGTTAGTTTTCAGATTGTGTTAATTTTCTGCTTTTGATATATATATGATCCGCATGCGGTTTATATAGGGAAATGTTGGAGCTTAAACGGGAGTGGGTGCGAGTAGAAATCCACCATTTTCGTTAGTGGAAGTAGCACCAATCGAGATGATATGATTCAATTGCTGCATTGGCCTATATGTGGTGGGTTTGGTGAAAAAGATTACTGCTACGTGTGATACGTAAATGCATTAATCGTTGTGTCACCTTTTTATTTTCCAATCATAAGTTTACGTATATACGACATCCTACTTACAAAAAAAAAAAAAAAAAGAGCAATATATATATACCAAGCTAGCTAGGCAAGTTTTTTATGCACGGACCAGAGCCAGAGCATACATGACATGATCATGATCATGCCTCTCCAGCATATGGTGGAGGATATAGATCTGCCATGGAAGCGGCTAATAAGTATATATGGTTTACGTCGTACGTTAGACCACATGCGGGGACGTTTTCCAAGTATAATTATATGTTAAGTCGTGATTTTATGCTACATCAAGAAAAACACTCTTTATATATTCTTGTGTTCAACGAACGCAAGCTTGAAAACAAAAAAAGTAATAATAAACTTTAAATATCAAGTTTTTATCTCGATGTAACATTGAATCACTAGTTGGGTTTGTACACACACCTTTGCTGGTGGAGAAATCCACAAGAGGATCAATTATGATCATTATGGAGAAGAAGTGGATCTCTCCCTGATATTTAATTATGGGAGCCGTTAAAGTCAAAATTAGTACATCTGTGTAATCATATTTTGTATAAATTAATTAATTACTTGTACATGTACAAGTACAAATGACATGCCATATGGTAAAAATAGCTCATGATACAAGAGGTCCTCTTGGTTACACTCGGAAATTCAAATTCGAGACACGCGAAAGAACAAATAAAAGACACCACTTGTAAGCAGATGGGATCTAGTGCCATCTCCTCGTCGAAGCTGCCTATTCTAAGGCAAAGTGTAAGCTGCAACATAAATTTTGGAAAATAAAATATATTAGGGAACATATGATCCGGGAAATGATATTTAAAAAAAAATGGGTAATGCTACATGTACACGGATGGTTACACGTTGGGTTACACATTATACTTGAAATTACATGATTATCCTACATGCATTTTTTAAAGATTTTTTCAAAAAAAAGTGCAGGGATAATTATTTAATTTCAAGTATAATGTGTAACCCAACGTGTAACCATCTGTGTACATGTAGCATAACCCAAAAAAAAAGTTCAAAAAAAAAACGTCAGTGATTTGAAATGATTTTAAGAAGCACTTTTCGAAAATTAAAAACACTAACAAAGTACGTACGTACCTCCGCACTGATAACCAACTGGTCTATCAGCAAGATCACACCTCTTGGGAATGGTAATGGCGATTTCAGGCTTCACCCCCGATCGCTTGGCCATATTGGACAGCAAAACGGCACACAAACACTTGGGATCATGCTCCATTTTCTCCACCTGAGTGCAGCAAGAGCTGGAGACCGGAGCAGTCGAGTTTCGTGCCGCAGATTGGCATGGAATCAGCTTCAAAGCTTCCTTGTCCGGGGTTGATCCAGGGCATTCACCAGCTGGATGAACTACGCTTAAACTTGTGATCCATATGATCAAAGCCAAAATGCACAAGTAGTACTGTTTCTTCATTGCCAACCAATTAATTAAACTAGTTGATTCAGATTTACTTTTCCGGCCGTTATTAATATTGTGATTTGATTTGAGCGAGTAATATTGGTGTGGAAACTTCAAATTATATAGCCTAGGATTTGAACTAGGTGTTAAGTTAGGTGGGTTGGGCTCGGGGTTAGACGCTAGATAAAGGAAAAAAAAAGATTATAGTAAAAATAATATTTATGAAATAAAAAGTAATAATTCTTGATTACGATTATATTTACACTAAAAAGTAATATTTTTTAACACAAAAATTAATAATTAATATTCATTGATCACTCAAAGAGAAGATTCGTATCACAAAATTGATTCATGATACCTGTCATTAGCATTCAAGTTTATTGCATTTTATGTATTTGACACTTACTTCTCTTGTCAAATATAAAAGTTATAACATACAAGAGAGCTGAATGTCAAAAACATTAAATATAGAAGACATGAATATAAATACCCATAAAAAAATATGTAAGTGAACATATGTGTTGATGATCCAAAGACTAATGTTTGACCATATTATAGATCAGAAAGAAATACTCCTGTTAAAATAATCCATTATTCTATGGATCAAATAGAGTAAATTTTTTTTAAATCTCTAAACTCAAACATAACTTTGCATTCAGTCCCTGTCAGAAAAAAATATGTTTGAACTCTCTGATTCATAACAAAATGTTTCTGCACTACCTAGGCCCACATGTTTTTTCTTGGATGAAATTCGGTACAAAAAATTAAAAATACAATATTAATACATGATATTGGAGCATAAATTGTTTCAAATTTTGTTGGAATTCTCGAGGTTTTGATAATTGACAAAACTAAGGTGATCAACTGATCTTGTCCAACATTGAAAGCAAAAGACATAAACTTGACGAGCTTTCGAGCTAAACTGCAGACATCAACTGAGTTGACCGTTGACCAAAGTTCAACCGAAGATATGAAGTAAAGTGCATTCAGTTTAGGAAAATAAAGTGAATCAGTGTCTCAAAGACTAAACTGCTACAGTAAACTAAATCATCCGTAAGACTGCGTGATCGCTACATTAGTTTAACTCTTATGGATAAGATCATCCATACAGATCTGACGTCGCAAAAGCCAGAGCACAACAGTGCACAAAAATGTTAGAGAATGTACGAGGAAAAGACAAGCTAACAACCACTATTTGAATTCGAAAGATTCGTTGCCCGCCAAGTATAAATACATATCAATGAGTACTTGAAAAGCATCCGACTCCTTAGAAAAATACTCGTGCATATATTCAAGTTATCAGAGGTAAACTGAACACCTTTAGTTTGCCCACAAACGTTCAAGTCGAGGAACTCAAAGTTCATTTTAAAGAAGAAATCAAGAGCCGAAGAACACAAGAAAGCATATCAACATATCAGATCAGTAGGATCAAATTGTGCTTAAGTGTTGAGTTGTAATACAAGCACTGTAGTTGTATTTATTAGTTGAGGTACTGCAAACCTCATTGTTACAAGAATCAGTCGAGAGCTGAGTTCTTGAGTCTTGGAGTTTTGGGATAGACGATTGTGTGTAAGTTTTAATCTTGAAGTGGGTTGTTGCAAGTGTTGTAATAGTCAAAGTCTTCTAAACTGAATCCTTCCGAGGTGGAAGAAGGGGTGACGTAGGAGGTTTGCTCCGAACATCTAAAATTTTTTGAGATCGATTAATTTATTTTGTTTGTATTGTTTAATATTTATGGAATCAGATTTTAAGTTTTATGCACAACATCTAAAACGTGTATATATATATATATAATAATAATAATAATAATAATATATATATATATATAATAATATATATATATATGTATATATATAAGTTTTTGGTTTATTAGTTGTCTATTTTTTCCCATTAATTTTTCAAATGTTGGTTTTGTTGCGTTGACTTTTAATTTTTATTATTTTGATCTAATTGCTGATGTGATATCGAAAAATGATAATGTGAAATCGAAAAATGACGACGTAGCTTTGATAAATGCTGACTTATCAAATTATCACATATCAATTAGATCAAAATAACCAAAAATTAAAAGTTAGTATAATAAAATAAATTTTAAAAATTTAATCGATTAAAACCAAAAAAATAAAAAATTAATAGACAAAAAATAAGTTTCCCTACATACAATCGTAAAATTACATGTCAGACGAGAATCAGCACGTCAACAATTATTATTTAACCATTTTGATGAATCAAATGTGAATGACGTCGACAAATGAATCGGGATAACATTGTCAATTCGGGTGGGCCGACAAACGTTCAAGTCGAGAAACTCAAAGTTCATTTTAAAGAAGAAATCAAGAGCCGAAGAACACAAGCAAGCATATCAACATATCAGATCAGTAGGATCAAATTGTGCTTAAGTGTTGAGTTGTAATACAAGCACTGTAGTTGTATTTATTAGTTGAGGTACTGCAAACCTCATTGTTACAAGAATCAGTCGAGAGCTGAGTTCTTGAGTCTTGGAGTTTTGGGATAGACGATTGTGTGTTAGTTCTAATCTTGAAGTGGGTTGTTGCAAGTGTTGTAATAGTCAAAGTCTTCTAAACTGAATCCTTCCGAGGTGGAAGAAGGGGTGACGTAGGAGGTTTGCTCCGAACATCCAGAACAAAACTGCTCAAATCAAGACATTTGTTCATAAGTTCTAATCTATTAGTTGACATCATTCCGCACTTAGTTAAAGTTGATTGATTAACATAGACACGCGAGAAGAAAAGAAGTTCAGTTGACTAACCTCAACTGAACTCAATTTGCAAGATTCAGGAGTCAAATGCTACAGTACATATCAGTTTGAGAAAATAGCATTCACACCCAAACCGATACTATATATCCAGAAAGAATTTTACCAACCCAACCGATTTTGTTAAATTTGGTACTAGTATATGTTTTTTGAGTACTCAATATGTATCCAAGTATTCATATTAAATACATATTTGTCTTATTTTGAATGAGCAACGGAACAAAACATTAAAAATATGATACTAATATATGATATTGGAGTAAATCATTATTTGACATAAATAATAACTTTTAGTTTGATTTTTTGTATTTATTGATGGAAATAAATTTCACTTGTTTAAAAGTTAAATAAATTTAATTCATATAAAATATTTTGCGATTGTGTAAATTTAATTTTCAAAATATGATAAATTATAGACTAATTGAAAATATTAAAACAGAAAATAAAAATCAATTTTACAAATATTTAATATAAAATTTAAATTTAATTTATTAAATATTTGTTATTACTTTAATGGGAAACCAAAATTTATGATTTTGTTATATTTAGTGAATAATTTTATTTAAAATTATAATTATAACTTAAAACTTGTCACAATTGCAGTAAGTTTAAAATTCATAAATAAATATAATAAAATTTATATTTTTAAACAAAGAAATAAATTATTTATCAATTATATCATGGTTTTTTAAATAATTATTATAAATTTTAAAAAAATTTAAACAAGTATAACAAATATATATTTGTTAAATAAATATAATAAAGCGGGGTCTCAAACCCCACTTTACGTGAGAAGTCGGGGTTTGAGACCCCTACTCTTCAGTCTTCAGATTGTGTCAGTAAAAGACAAGACCAAATAAGTTGAATGCATGTTTTATTATCAAGTAGTAATTTTTCACGAAGGTTATATAATTCAAATAAAAAATATATAATGATATTGATTAAAAAAATAATTAAATAAATAAATAAAATAAAGTTAGATTGTAGTAATAATGCTTAAATTTTAAAATAAAAACTAATAATTAATAACCTCCCGAAAAACGCTCGATCTTATAGTTGGGTTAACAACGTGGATGATGGAAATATTACTTCTTTTACAAGGAAAAGATGGATGACAAAGAAAAAAATCGTGAAAAAAAATTCAAAAAATAAAAAAAAAAATATTTTGCCCAATAATTTAATTTTAGTTTTATAATACATTATCTATATTAATATATTTTTATTTTCATAAATTATCAATAATGGAAAAATAAGTGGTCAACACTATGAATTATACTCTTTCTTCTCTTAAATTTTATATTAATAACTCTATTATGATATCAACTCTATATTGTATTTTTTCCAATATCTACTTTATATAGAATTATCAGATTGATTAAAAATATGTTTTCCTAACAAATATAAATTAATTTAGATTTGTAACATATACATTTTTTGAACAAATATCATTTGCATATATTTTATAATACATGCAGAACAAATTATATTACATGAATTTATTATTCACTAAAATAACACGAAAAATACTAATTTGTTGCTAGTTAATCTTCTCTCAACTTATTATTTCACAACTTTTATTGACAATATAATTAAGTGTGTTATCACATACGTCTCTTGTGACTTTTCTTAATAAAATTAAAAATTTTAAATTCCGAACAAGTAAAAAAATTATAGTTGTACAAAAAAACTGAAATCTTATGAGAAGTGAGGTTCTGGCTCTAATTCTCGTAAATAAATGTTGACAGTTGTATTTCACATCTCAAGTACTCTCTGACAAAATGGGTCTTGATTTTGGTAATATTATTATGAATTCATTTAAAATTCGTTAACCAAAATTTTCGAATAATATTCATGAACTTGTTTTTATTAATTTATTAGTTTTTTATTTTAAAATTTAAACATTATTACTAATATTTAAATTTATTTAATTTTTATGTTTAATTATTTTTTTTTCAATATCGTTATACATTTTTTAAAATAAATTTCATTATATTTTTTTAATTTGAATTGTGCAACTTTAGTGAAAAACTACTACTTAAAAACAAAAACCTCCATTTAATTGGAAAAAAGAAAAGAAAAGAAAATTCTCCATTAAACTTATTTGCCGTGTCTTTTTATTTTTATTTTTTTTATTGGCAATTTGCCCGTGTCTTTTTCTGACACAATCTGAAGAGTCGGGGTCTCAAACCCCGACTCCTCCATAAAGCGGGGTTGGAGACCCTGTTGAATCTGACATTTTGGTGATAACAAATAACAACTCATTGTATAGGAATGTGCTACTAATCTTTTGTATTTCAGGAACCTACTACAACTCCTACCGCAACCGTCTAAACCCTTCAAGTTATCTACCGGAAGCTTGTCAACCGCCTTTGTCTCTCGACCGGTTGCAATCACAAGCCTATCGACTGGTTATTCAAACCAGCAGAGGATAAATCTATCTACCGGTAGAATGCCAACTGCTTATCAAGATATCTCAAGACAAGTACTTGTGACAAGACGTTCATTGCAAAATCTTTTATCAAAAGCAGAACCGGCGTATCAGAAGATCTGTTGACTCTTGCATCGAGACAACAGGTTGCACTAAAATGGCAAAAACGCAGAATGGCTACAGATAAAGCATTCGACCGTTTATACCAGTTTTGGACCCTGGAAGTTGTCTGCATTTAAAGAAGTGTACGATCTTCATGCAGAATCATCAATGCATTTATGAAGCATTAAATGTGCATTCAATGCAGCATCAAAACGTTCAAAAATAAAGACGTTGATGATTGACCTATATAAAGGGAAGATTGCTCAAGAAGTAAAGAGGAAGATAAGCAACACGAAAAATCTCAATCAACTCAATCACTTGAATACTATCAGAAGTCCTCATCTGATATACTGAAGCAATACTTGAGCACACTTACAAGATCATTCACTTGCTGCTCAAATAAACCCTCGCCTACAGTTTACATATCTGATCTTCAAAGATCATCCTAGGGTTTCCAAGCCTCTCGACCGCTCTGCAGTTTGAGAAGCTCAACCGGACTGTATTCATTATTGAAGAGACTTGAAGCTACTCTGAAAGCTTCCACCAGTCTGATAAGAACTGAGAATCTTATCTGTGTAAATCTAAGAGTTTCGGATTAGGCATTGGATAAGTCCTAAGTCTGAAGTGGGTGTATTGCAAGACGTTGTAATAACCAAAGTCTTCTAGTGAATTTCTTCCTAAGTGGAAGAAGGGGAGACGTAGAAGGATTAAGCCTTCGAACTTCCATAAATCGTCCCTTAGTCTTTACTGCATATTCATCTTATATATTGCTCATACACCGTGTTATAACTTGCCTTTGCATCACTAAAACCTCTGAACTATTTCCGCACTATTTAAGTTGTTCAAACCGTTTTAGAAGTTGAGAAAACAGATTAAGTGAACTAAACTTCACTTGATCATTTTGAAAAGAAAGAAGATAAGTTTCAGAGTGTATTCACCCCCCCTCTACCCTCTGAACCGATCCCAACAAGTGGTATCAGAGCGGGTTCCTTTCTCAACTGCTGATCTAAAGTTTTAAAATCATGATTTTTTTCAACAAAATTCCTATGTTTTCTAAAGAAGATTATGATGACTGGAAAATTCGCATGCAGGCACATCTTGCAGCACAGGACGATGACATGCTATATGTCATAACAGACGGCCCTATCAAAATCATGAAGGTCAACCCAGCTCTAACCGATGGTGCAGGACAAATGATTGAGAAACCAAGAGCTGAGTGGACTACTGAGGACAAAAAGAAGGCCAATCTTGACAATGTGGCCCGGGACATCCTATACAAAACACTGGACAAGAACATGTTCAGAAAAATCAAGTCATGCTCCACAGCAAAGGAGATTTGGGAGAAGCTCACTCAGCTGTATGAAGGAAATGACCAGACCAAGGAAAACAAGCTCACCATGGCCATTCAAAAATATGACAATGCCAAAATGAAGTCAGGGGAAACCATGGCTGAATTTGATGAACGGTTCAGTAGTATCATTTGTGATCTTATTGCTTTAGGAAAAACTTATACTAACCGTGAAATTGCTGTGAAGGTTATGAGAGCTTTGCCCAAAGAATGGGAGATCAAGACAGTGGCCATGAGGGAGTCAAAAGACTTAAGCAAGGTTGAACTGCATGATCTCTTTGCAGATCTCAAAGCCTACGAGTTCGAGCTCAACATGAGAACAGAAGATGAACCATCTACCTCTCAACCAACCAAGGCCTTAACCTCAACGGTGATGCGTCCACCGGTCGAGGAAGCTCCAAAGAGATCAGCTGAGCAAATCAGCAACGAAGCCATGACACTCTTTGTCAAGAAATTTGGTAGATTTATGCGTAAAAACAATTCTAAATTTAAAAATTATCATAAATCGGACCATACAGACGATGGTCCTACTTGTTTTAACTGTGGCAAGCCAGGCCACTTCATTGCAGATTGCACCAAGCCTAAGAGCAATGATCAGAAGCAAGTCTTCGAAAGAAGAAGAGGCAAGGAGGACAAGAGGACGTTTAGAAAAGGAAGAGACCAAAGGGTTCTAGTAGCAGACGAAAGCAAAAGCAAGTGGGCTGAGTCTGACTCTGACAACCCCAATACCGGAAGCTCTTCAGATGACAGCGATGATGAAAAGGTGGAATGCCTTATGGCTGACATCGAAGAAGAAGCTGAGGAGGTATTTGACTTTGGTTCACCTGAATTTACTCACAGTGATCTAGTTACTGCTTTACACGAAATGGCTAATGAATACAAAGCATTATCCAAGGAATTCGAGGAGGTAAAGGCAGAAAGAGCTGACCTAAAAGATAAGTCAAGCGAATCAAGCTGCATGCAGCGAAAAGATCTTGATAGTCTTAAGTTCAAGCTAAGTCTGCTGGCTACTGAGAATGACACCTTGAAAAGAGTGTTCCAAGCAACTTTGACTGAGAACAAAAAACTACTTGAAACAATTAAGGCTTGGAATAAATCTTCTGTAACCATTGACAAGATTCAAGAAATCCAAAGACCGGCACATGACAAAACCGGTCTAGGGTTTGGAACAAATGAACAGTCTATGGAATCTTGTATTCAGTCAAGCCTGGACAAAGGCAATCTTAACAAAATAAGATTTGTCAGGTCCAGCACGATATATGAACATGATGAGTGCAGCTTTGACAAAAATCAGAAAGTATCTAACGAACGAAGCTCTAAGCTTAGAGGGTTGGGATATGTGGATCCCCAGATCTCTAATCAAAGAGGAACTTGGGTCAAACCAAAACCTAATGAAAGAAGAAAGGGAAACCAATCTAATTTCAAAAGGCCATGGAATGAGTCTAACTACTCTAAGAGAAGATGGTCAAAGGAGAAGCCTTACCAGTACTTTAATTGCAGGCCAGTTCAACAGAGGTACAGGCTAACTGATAAAGATAAAAAAGGCAAGCAGCACACAGCAACCTCACAAGCACACACATTTACTGCTTATCGACAGCACAGATTTCTGGACACACACACGGGCAAACCTGTAAGGGTGTTCCAGGTGTGGGTCCCGAAAGGGCTAATCCGACCTGGACCCTACTAGATATGGGTACCAAAAGTTCTTCACTTTTTGCAGGTACTAAAAGTCCAAACGGGCGAAAAGACCACTTCTATCAAGGACACTACCTGGTACTTAGATAGTGGTTGCTCACGGCACATGACAGGGAATCCAGAACTTCTAACAGAAGTTGTGCTGTACAAAGGACCAAAGATCAGCTTTGGAGACAACTCCAAAGGTAAAACCGTGGGTAAGGGTAAGATTATCCATGGTAACATTATTATTAAAGATGTGTTGCTTGTTGACAAACTGTGCTATAATTTGATAAGTATTAGTCAACTATGTGACAATGATCATTCGGTCGAGTTTTACAAACACACTTGCATCATCAAAAATGACAAAGGTGAGACTCTTATGACCGGTGTAAGAGCCTAAACACCTACAAGGTAAACTGGTCTTGCTCACATATTTCTTCACCTACTTGTCTTACTGCTCATCATGATAAACATTGGTTGTGGCATAAGCGGTTAAATCATCTAAATTTTAAGTCCATTTCTAACTTGAGGAAGCATGATTTGGTTTCTGGTCTGCCTGAAGGAGATTTTATAAAAGACAAAGTTTGTCCTGCTTGTCAACTAGGAAAGCAGGTGAGAGCAACCTTTAAAAATAAAGGGTGTATGTCTTCTTCCAAATGCTTAGATTTACTTCACATGGACCTATTTGGTCCTATACCAGTAAGAAGCATAGGGGGAATGAGATATGCTCTTGTTGTTATAGATGACTTTTCTCGATTTACTTGGGTCATCTTTCTCTCTTCAAAAGATCAAACTGCACCTCACCTGATTAAGATTTTTAAACGCTTGCAAAATGAACAATCTACGGTGATAGATAGAATCAGGAGTGATAGAGGGACTGAATTTTTAAACACCGCTCTTATGACTTATCTAGATGATCAGGGAATCAAGCATGAGTTGTCAGCTGCTATATCTCAACAGCAAAATGGGGTGGCTGAAAGAAGGAACCGTACTTTAAAAGAAGCAGCCAGAACTATGATTGCTGATTCAAATGTTTCTCAAAGACTTTGGGCAGAAGCAGTTAACACAGCTTGCTATACTCAAAACAGATCTATGATTAATAAACGATTTAACAAAACTCCATATGAGATCTGGAATGGCACAAAACCTGATATTTCATACTTTAAAATTTTTGGGTGCAAATGCTTTATCCACAACAATGGCAAAAATCATTTGACAGCCTTCGATGCTAAAGCAGACGAAGAAACTTTTATTGGTTACTCAGCCGTTAGCAGAGCTTATCGAGTGTTCAATCAAAGATCACTAACGGTCGAGGAAACCATTCATGTTGTTTTTGATGAATCTACTCTTTGTACAGAACAAACTCAAGGGAGCATAAATGATTTGAGTCATAGACTGGAAAACACAAATCTACAGGAAGAGAGTGACAGTGATCCATATCCTCCAAAGAATGATGATCCAGTTCCCTCTACCGTGTGTGATCAAACAAGGCCAGAAGAGGATCCACCGATTGATAACGATCCTCCTGCCAATGATGATCCAGTAAACGAGGACGTTCGTCAACCAATTGATGACAACCCTTTAGGAAATTATTTTAGGTGGAACAAAGATCATCCACCTGGGTTGGTCATAGGTGACCCTTCTGCTCCTCGAAAAACACGTGGTCAAATGATTAATGAATTCTTGCATGCAGCTTTCATATCTCAGGTAGAGCCCAAGAAGATAGATGAAGCTCTATCAGATGCCAGCTGGATTGAATCTATGCAAGAAGAGTTGAATCAATTCACCCGCAACAATGTTTGGCATTTAGTTCCTCGACCGGAAAATCAAAATGTGATTGGAACTAGATGGGTGTTTCGTAACAAGCTCAATGAACATGGCACTGTTGTGCGTAACAAAGCTCGACTTGTTGCACAAGGATTCAGACAAGAAGAAGGCATAGACTTTGAGGAATCCTTCGCGCCAGTTGCAAGACTAGAAGCAATCCGCATCTTTCTTGCCTATGCAGCTTTCAAGGACTTTAAAGTTTATCAAATGGATGTCAAGTCTGCATTCCTCAATGGTCTACTTCAAGAAGAGGTGTACGTTGAACAACCACCAGGTTTTGTCAATCCTACTCATCCTCAATATATCTATAAACTTGACAAAGCCCTCTATGGATTAAAACAAGCACCGCGTGCATGGTATGATACATTACTAAAATTTTTACTGGAACATGATTTCCAAATTGGAACGGTCGATAAGACCTTGTTTAAATTTGTAAAAGGTGATCATGTGTTACTAGTACAAATTTATGTTGATGACATTATATTTGGGTCAACTAACCCCAAGTTGTGCTCAAAGTTCTCTAAGATGATGCAGGAGAAATTTGAAATGAGCATGATGGGCGAGCTCAATTTCTTTCTTGGATTGCAAGTGAAGCAACTTGAAACTGGAATATTTATCAATCAATCCAAGTATGCCAAGGAATTGGTAAAGAAGTTTGGAATGGAACAGTGCTCAACTGTATCTACCCCCATGAGTACATCAATCAAGCTTGATAAAGATGAAGGGGGAATCCCGGTCGAGGTAACAATGTATCGAGGCCTTATTGGCTCATTGCTTTATTTGACTGCCAGTCGACCGGATATCATGTATTCAGTTTGTGTATGTGCTAGATTTCAAGCAGCACCTAAGCAATCTCATTTCATTGCCGCCAAACGAATAATTAAATATATTAAAGGAACTACTAATGTGGGTCTTTGGTATCCCAAAGATTCAAATCTTAATCTTATTGGCTATTCAGATGCAGATTATGCAGGCTGTAGAATTGATCGCAAAAGTACAAGTGGCACATGTCAATTCCTTGGAGATAGACTAATTTCGTGGTCAAGTAAGAAGCAGACATCAATTGCTACTTCAACCGCCGAAGCAGAATACCTTGCTGCTGGCAGCTGTTGTGCTCAAATACTCTAGATTCAACAGCAGCTTAATGATTATGGAATCCGGTCGAGTGAAGCTCCAATCTACTGTGACAATACAAGTGCCATAGCCATCACTCACAATCCAGTGATGCACTCTAGGACAAATCACATTGATGTCAGGCATCACTTTATCCGAGATCATGTCTTAAAGAAGGAAATCAGGCTGGAATACATCTCTACCGATCAGCAAGCAGCAGACATATTCACCAAGCCTTTACCGGACGCTAAGTTTTCATATTTTCGAAATATTCTTGGCTTAGTAGATCTAAGTTAGTATGCATGTTTTTAGGGGGAATGATTGCTAGTATAACGTTAATAGCTTAGCTGTTACATTGCCATAAATGTTGGCATATCATCCGCCTTTAGCTAGTCTCTGACAGGCTCCGTACTAGCAGCTTTGTGCTTTGAACCAAATGACATTAATTGGGCGCGGTGATTATACTCTTCAAAACTTTTTGAATTTCAAAAATACTTTTCATGACATCACCCTATGGCCCATAGGTTCCTATATATACTTCTTTACACTCGTATATCAATCTTTCACCGTTGCTAAAGCTTTCATATTGCATTAAAAGTTCTATGGTATTACTATCAAGCTTTTGCTTACTCTCTGCTCGAGTTCTTATCTACAGCTATCATGTCGATCCAGAAGACTTGCCTTGCAATCAACTTTGATTCCGTTATTGAGGCAAACAATGCAGGAATCACTGAGGTCTTCACCATGCTTGAAGCCTCTGGACTGAAGAAGTTTTTGGGAAGCAGCGCCATCTGCGATCTGCCTGTCTTGAAGGAGTTCTTTGCAACCGCTCAAATCGAGCATGGGACTGTCAAATGCTTGATCCGGACAGAGTCCTACTCCTTCAATCAAAAGTTCTTCGCCAGCACATTTGATCTGCCCTCCAGGGGTTTGACAAAATGCGCGGATCTTCCCGATGGTAACTGCTCATACTGGTTGAAGGAATTCTCAACCACTGATACTCCGATCAAACTGCCGGCTCAGAAGACATCTCTTAAAGCTCCATTCAGGCTATTGACCAACATCGTGGCCAAGAATCTTCTTGCCAAGGCTGGATCATACGACAAGGTGACGATGGAGAAATTCCAATACATGGCTTGTATCGCCTCCAAAATCAACATCAACTGGTCAGACATATTGTTCACTACTTTATGTGAAATGATCAGGGGAAAAGGGCAATCCGAGGGATTTGCTCTGCAAATTTGCCACATCTTGAGCGTCCTTGGAGATTCAACATTCAATATTCAACATAATATTAATAATAATAATATTTTTCAACACTCCCCCTTGTGATGATGATCGTGATATGATGACTGTATTCATTACGTGTTTTATACTGCCTCGTTAAAAACCTTACTAGGAAAAACCCAGTGGGATAAAAACCATAGTAAGGGAAAAAGAGTGAAGCCACGTAAACTCCCCCTCATGTTAACATGAGTGATTCTTCACATATTCCGCAGATTGCGCATCCCAATGTTGTATATATGCTTTCTGAATATCGTCGTGGGAAGTGCCTTTGTGAAGAGATCTGATGAGTTCTCACTTGATTGAATATAACAGATATCAATATCTTTATTCTTCTCAAGCTCTTGAGTGTAGGCAAAGAACTTTGGGGGTATATGTTTTGTTCTGTCACTTTTGATGTATCCTTCTTTCATTTGAGCAATACATGCAGCATTGTCTTCATACAACGTCACAAACTTCTTGTCTACTGATAATCCACAAGAAGTTTGGATATGTTGTGTCATTGATTTTAGCCAAACACATTCACGGCTTGCTTCATGTAGCGCAATAATCTCAGCGTGATTTGATGAAGTTGTTACGAGTATTTGTTTCTGTGAACGCCAAGAAATTGCGGTGCCTCCACGAGTAAATACATATCCGGTTTGGGAACGTGCCTTATGTGGATCAGATAAATATCCAACATCGGCATAACCAATGATACTTTGATTGGTGTCTTTTGAGTACAAAAGTCTCAAATCTGTCATTTCTCGTAGATAACGAAATATATGTTTAATTCCGTTCCAGTGCCTCTTTGTTGGATATGAACTGAATCTTGCCAATAAATTTACAGCAAAAGATATATCTGGTCTAGTGCAATTTGCAAGATACATAAGGGCACCAATGACACTTAGATATGGTAATTCTGGACCAAGAATAACTTCATCATCTTCACATGGACGGAATGGATCCTTTTCTATGTTTAATGATCTTACAACCATTGGAGTACTTAATGGATTTGATTTATCCATATTAAAACGTTTAATGATCTTTTCTGTATAATTTGCCTGGTGAACAAAAATTCCACATTCTTTTTGTTCTATTTGCAAACCCAGACAGTACTTGGTTTTTCCAAGATCCTTCATTTCGAATTATTTCTTCAAGTACATCATAACCTCTTGAATTTCTTTATTCGTTCCAATGATGTTTAAATCATCAACATATACAGCAATAATTACACATCCGGATGTTGTTTTCTTGATGAAAACACAAGGGCATATTGGATCATTTACATATCCCTTTTTCATCAAGTGCTCACTTAGCCGATTATACCACATTCGGCCGGATTGCTTCAACCCATATAATGATCTTTGCAATTTTACAGAATAAAATTCTCTGAGTTTTGAACTTTGTGCCTCAGGAATCTTAAATCCTTCAGGGATCTTCATGTATATATCACTATCAAGTGATCCGTATAAGTAAGCCATAACAACATCCATCAGACACATTTCCAAATTTTCAGACACTGCCAAACTAATCAAATATCGAAACGTAATTGCATCCATAACAGGAGAATACGTTTCTTCATAATCAATTCCAGGCCTTTGAGAAAAACCTTGTGCAACAAGTCTAGCTTTATATCTTACTATTTCATTTTTCTCATTTCGCTTTCGAATAAAAACCCATTTGTATCCAACAGGTTTTACACCTTCAGGTGTGGGGACTATAGGTCCAAAAACATTACGTTTATTTAGCGAATCCAATTCAACTTGGAAGACATCTTTCCATTTTTCCCAATCATGACGAGTTTTACATTCACCAAAGGTTTTTGGTTCATGATCCTCGTTTTCATTTATGATGTCACATGCCACATTATAAAAAAATATCTCATCAATATCTTCTATATCTTTTCGGTTCCATATTTTTCCAGTATTAATATAATTGATAGAGATTTCACGATTTTCGTCAGTTTGTGGTTCTGACAGAACATTTTCATCATCAGGTATTTCTTCTGGAACACCATTTTCTATTTTATGATCATCGTGTTTCTCAATGCCTTTTCTTTTCCGAGGATTTTTATCCTTGGAACCGACTGGCCTTCCACGCTTCAAGCGTTTTATGACATCATGAGTGTCTTCAATTTGTTTCTTTGGAATTTCAATTCGAGCAGGGGCATTTATAGCATGTATATATGATTTTGTTACCCCTTTTGTGTCTGCAAATGCATCTGGCATTTGATTTGCAATTCTTTGCAAGTGCACAATTTGCTGTACATCTTTCTCACATTGTTTGGTCCTTGGATCCAAATGTAACAATGATGGTACATACCATGTGATTTCTTTTTCGATGTGTTTATTTTCTCCCCCTAACATTGAGAAGATTTCTTCATTAAAATGACAATCAGCAAAACGTGCTGTAAACACATCGCCTATCTGAGGCTCAAGATATCGAATGATTGATGGGCTATCATAACCGATATAAATACCGATTTTTCTTTGAGGACCCATTTTTGATCGTTAATGTGGTGCAATAGGCACATACACCATACATCCAAAAATTCTCAGATGAGAAATATTTGGTTCTTTACCAAATGCAAGCTGCAATGGGGAGAATTTATGATATGCACTTGGTCTGATGCGAATTAATGCCGCAGCATGTAAAATTGCATGTCCCCATATAGAAATAGGGAGTTTTGTTTTCATAATCATTGGTCTAGCAATCAGTTGTAGACGTTTAATCAATGATTCAGCTAATCCATTCTGTGTATGAACATGAGCAACAGGATGTTCAATAGTAATTCTCATTGACATACAATAGTCATTGAAAGTTTGGGAAGTAAATTCTCCAGCATTATCAAGTCTTATTTTCTTGATTGTATAATCGGGAAATTGATTCCGTAATTTTATTATTTGAGCCATTAATCTTGCAAATGCCACATTCCGAGTTGACAATAAGCATACATGTGACCATCTGCTAGAGGCATCGATTAATACCATAAAATATTGAAATGGTCCATATGGTGGATGAATTGGCCCACAAATATCACCCTGAATGCGTTCAAGAAATAAGGGTGATTCTGTTTGGATTTAAGCTGGCGATGGTCTTATAATAAGTTTTTCAAGAGAACATGCTTTACATTGAAACTTATTATTCTGAAAGATCTTCTCGTCTTTCAATGGATGACCATGCGTATTTTCAATAATTCTTCGCATCATTATTGAATCAGGATGTCCCAATCGATCATGCTAATTGATTAATATTGAAGAACTATTAACCACCATATTTGATTCGATTGGCCTTATATGCGTATAATGTAATTCAGTAGGGAGCATTGATAATTTTTCAACCACATATTTCTTTCCTGATTTATATGTGGTAAGACACATATATTTCTGATTTCCATCAGTTATCGTCTCAGTATCATATCCATGAGAATATATGTCATTAAAACTCAACAAATTTCTTTTCGATTGTGGTGAATATAAAGCATCATTTATCAGAAATTTTGTACCATTTGGTAACAAAAATTGTGCTTTACCACAACCTTCAATCAAGTCTACAGGACCTGATATTGTATTCACCATTGTTTTTGTTGATTTTATTTCCAAGAAATATCTTTCATCTCGCAGAATAGTGTGCGTTGTACCACTATCCGATATGCAAATTTTCATGATATTATTTCCATGTTTGCTCATAGCATTTTCCATATCAAACTTCACAAAAATGCAATAAAGAAAAATTAAGTACAATACAAATGCAAAATATAACATAATTTATAATACAAGAATGCATAAAAATACAAATTTGTTACAATCTAATCCCACCAATCTTTTAATCAATGTCTTCGAAATCATTCAAAAAATATGCAGCATTGAAACTAGTTGAACCAATTAAATGGTCACTATTTTTAACAAAATTGGTCTCTTTTCTTTTCCCCTTTGTCGATTCTTTATAGAGTTTACATAGGTGCTCAGGGGTTCGACAAATATGTGACCAATGTCCTGGAGTGCCACATCTATAACAAACACTCTCAGATCTTTTTGAGTGATTTTCATTTTCACTCGTATTTTCATGCTGCCTTTTTGGTGGGTGGTTCGTGACGTTCTTTTGAGATGAGTTATTGAAATAACTATCTCGATTATTTTCATATCCACGACCACGACCACGACCGCGATAATTTTTACGTCCACGTCCACGCCCACGCCCACTTCCTCGAACTCGTCCACGACCAAATTCTGGTCTATGTCTTTGATTTTGGTTTTCATTTTTCATTACGACATTTGCTTCAGGAAATGCCGTTGATCTAGTGGGTCGGGATTGATGATTTCTTATTAACAATTCGTTGTTATTTTTCGCCACAAGAATACATGCAATGAGTTCAGAATATCTCGTAAAATCACGCACTCTATACTGTTGCTGTAGAGTTATATTTGATGCGTGAAAAGTGAAAAACGTTTTCTCAAGCATTTCCATCTCTGTGACTTCAAGTCCACAGAATTTTAATTGCGAGACTATTCGATACATCGCAGAATTATAATCACTTACTTTTTTAAAGTCTTGGATTCTCAACGAATTCCATTCATCACGGGCGGTCGGAAGTATCACTTCCCTTATATGCTCAAATCTTTCTTTCAACCCTTTCCATAAAATCATTGGGTTTTTTTTCTGTGAGATACTCACATTTCAACCCTTCATCAAGACGTCGGCGTAAGAAAATCATTGCCTTTGCTTTATCTTGTGAGGTTGATATATTAATTTCTTTGATGGTATCACTTAGACCCAATGACTCAAGATGCATCTCTACATCGAGAGTCCATGGCATATAATTCTTTTCAGTGATATCGAGCGCAACGAATTCAATCTTTGCCAAATTTGACATGGTGGTACTAGAAAAATAACAATGCATTTTATTAGTTAATTTTTATTAGTATGATAATACAAAATAATGGAAGGACGAAAATTACAAGTGCTTATATAAATAGATAAAAAATCTGTGGTGGAAAATCGCCGGTGAGTACAAAACTCGTGAGCATGATGATCATAGTCGTTATGAAAAATAGCCTTAGAAAGGTCAAAAACTCCATCTTATTCTTTTTCGAAAAAAAAACCGAGGAGAAAATATTTTGAGAGAAAGAGTGAATTTGGTGTGATTGAAAATGAGTTTGAGTGAATATATTTATAGGGCAAAAATTTAGCCGTTTGTGACCGTTGGGGGTAAAGAAAAAAATCGAGTATGTGTTGAATAAAAATTTGTGATAATGATGCAATGCATATAATGATAATCATAATTAAATAATTATGTATATCATATCACATTATTATAAGGTCAGTGTCGTAGACAGCCTTTTATATAATGTTGTGAAATTATACCAATATAGTTAGTATAAAGTCAGGTATAGTATATCATATCACATTATTATAAGATCGGTGTCGTAGACAACCTTTTATATAATAACATGAGATTATACAAATATGGTTAGTATATAAATACACAATAATATATATCATATCACGTTATTATAAGGTCAGTGTCATAGACAACCTTTTATATAATAACATGAAATTATATATTAATATAGTTAATATATATACATAATAAATATATATCACGTTATTGTTTAAAAACCTTAGAGGCTTTTATACTTGTCGTATCCCTTACCGGGAGTGTGGGATGTCGTTTTAACATCCTCCCAGGATTTATAACAAGTTTTGATAAAAAAACTTATTTTTTCGTAACATGATATTATATATTAATATATACACAATAAAAATATATAAACAGTAAAATAAAAATTCTTACTTGTTGAATATTTTTGACTTCTTCTTGTATTTTAGAGCATCGAAAAATATAGAGAACCTTCGAGCGATCGTGCTGATAACGTGTTGTGAAAAAGTAAAAATTTACGGTAAAAAGTAAATACTTCAAAAACTTAAAATATATCAAACTCTACACTTTATAATATTTTTTTTCTCAACTCAATTGTATTTTTCATCACAAATGAAGACCTATTTATAGATCCACATTTGAGATTAGTCCAAAAATAAATGCATCATCATCTACATCATCACACACTAATTTTTCACATTTTACAACTCAATATTCAACATTCAACATTCAATATTCAACATAATATTAATAATAATAATATTTTTCAACAATTCATACTTTTATAAGGAAAGTTATAATGTTAGTATGGAATATTGACTTCATATTTTAGTTTACTTTCATTTATTGCATATTGTACTATTAATTTATGGGAAATGTTACATGTATACATTGATTTACACATTGGGTTATAAACTACACATGAAATTACAAAATTATCCATCCACTTGATTTGAAAAAAATCTTTCCAAAATACATTAAAGATATTTATGTAATTTCAAGTACAACGTGTAACCCTCCGTGTACACGTAGCATCACCCTTTATTTATTATGTGCGATAAATTATATTTAAAATCTTTAATTAAAATACTTATTCTAGAACTAATTAAATAATATTGAAGTACATCGCTGCCCTATGATATTTTGCACAATCAGTTTAATGTATATTATCAAATATCAACTCGATACACTCGTGATAAATAATTGTTGCGAATTAAATAAAATATCTATATTTTTTCCCTTTTAAATTCCATCAAGATCAAGTTTTGTCTCTGCTTCAATTATATATCAAATAGTAGGTTTATCGTGAAACACACTCCCATATTTTTATCCGTGACATGAGTTAATTTTGTTCATATTTATAATTAAAAACAATATTTTTGTTATAAAAAATAATATTTTTTAATGAGTGATTCAAGCGATCTGTTTTATAAAATTAACCAGTAAAATTATCTCAGTCAAACGAGGAGTTGTGTTTCTTAGAATATTAGCTAAAATATTTCTAATATCGGTGAACAGATCCAACTGGATCGATCCATCATTTTCCCGATACTGCGATATCCTCCAACTAGATAGCCTAATAGATCTGAGGATACCACATGGGTTTGCGCCTTTGCGGTGATATTCATGATATGGCGATCATTGACAAAATCCAAGCGATTAGCAAACCATCTGATTTTTATTCTTTTTAAAAACAAACGCGTTGGAAACGATTGCATTAATTATTAAAGCACGTCCGATGGTAATCTTACTATTTAATAATTAAAATAATTGAAAAAGCAATGACGTATAACTCATTTGGCATCAAGTTTCAAATATGGGATGAACTCTCGAGTTCGCGATCTAATTGTAACAAAAATCTCATCCACTAACTAAAACTATTTTTTAGTGGACCTCTCATGTATGATGAATGATTATCTTTATGATTAATGATTATCCTTAGATCTATCATGAGATAGTGTTATTATAAATAGCATGTAATATTACATTATTTCAGGCGAACTTACTTTGAATTCCCATTCCCAAACGTAATTTTACATCAAGTCCATGTTAGAAAAAAAACATATATTGTTTGAACTCCCTAATCCACATGAAATATTTCTGCAATCCCTGAGCTCATATATTTTTTTACGGGTAAAAACAGTACAAAACATTGAAAATATGATATTTGACCACTAAATGATTTAGATCTGGTACAGGAGTAAAATATTGGGTATAGAATTTGAACAACATTTTTTATATCAACACTTACAACACATGTTTAAACACTCAATAATCATATATTAGTACTGGATCTAAAACAATTGGTACTTCAAATAAATCAATGAAAAATAATTAGATATATTAAAGATACAAAGTCATGTAATTGTATGAAAAGTTTACAAATCTTTGAAAAAATCCTGCGAAAATTCTAAAAGAAATCAATTGAATTCTTTTTATAAATTTGTAAGATTCTATAAAATTCAATAAAAATTCATCAATTCCATAGAAGTCTATCATTTAAAAAAGTCATTAAAAGTTAATAAAACTCTGGATTAAATACACAACCGTAAAGTTAAAAGGTGTTCAATATAGACTTGCATAACATCCATCAAAATCTAATGGTATCCAAAAAGACTTTTGTGAAGTTTTAAAAAGTCGTGCGATATTGAACTTTGACTTTTAAAAACTCTATAAAAGTCTATAAATATTCAAATTTTCAATAGATTCTTAAAAACTCCATGAAAGTCATTGAACTATAAAGCATAAAACATCATAATAAAATGCCAAGAATTATCTTTGTTTGAACCCAAATATTTGGATGGACTTTCCCTCCTTTTTTTTTTCCTTCTCCCTTTCTTACAATTTTTTTATGAAACTTTTTACAATTTAATCAAAATAAATTTAAAAAGTTAAAAATTTTATTTTTTAATTTTGATAGCTGAAATTTTGAAATTATTTTTATTTTTAATACATAGTTTATACAATTAATATAATATTACATTATAATAAAAGATAAACAAAAGAGTAACATTGTTTAATTTCTAGTTGGCTCTATGTTAAGTTGTCTTCAATATACGGGGACGTTCTCGGAATAATTCCGTTCTGCAATGGAATTTTGATATCTCCACAATGATATGATATTGTTCACTTTTGGTCCAACATTTATTGTTTTGTTTTTGGACTTCACCCAAAAAATCTCATACCAATAAATATATAATCCCATATATATATATATATATATATATATATATTAATTCGTAATATTTTTTTTATTTTTCAATGTGAGACTTTGGTTGCATTCTCAACCAGTGGCGGACCTACATGGTTCCGAAAGGATTGCGACCGCCCCTCCTGAAATTATCAAAAATTTTAGTACTATACACATAATATATCTTTTAAATATAAATTTAAATGTGCGACCGCTCCTTTGAATTTTTTTTAAAAAACTTAGTACTATATATATAATATATATATTTTAGAATGTTGATTTAATTTTATATTGATTAGGATGATCTTTGATGAATAAAGATAAGAATAAATTTATTTTAGACTATATAGAATTGACAGTATGCTTTGTATTGACCCATATTTGTTCTTGGAAAACGAAAAGTCTTTTATGTTTGAATGTGACATGGGAAATTTGATTCGGTTTTCTCAATTTTATCCATCTGATTTCTTCTTGATGGAGTTAATGCATCTTGAGCATCAAATTCATAACTTTATTTTTGACATGCGAAGTAACAATCTGTTCTCTAAGACTGCGAGAATTAGCGAGTTTGCTAAAATGATGTTCCAATCGAAGAAATATCGATTATATCATTTGATATATTTACTTTTAAAGTTAACATTGGTATTACTCGTTGCAACTGCTACCGTAGAGAGAGTTTTTCAACAATAAAAATAATCAAAATATCACCTCGTATTCGGTTGGGAGATGATGTGTTATATGATGGTTTGATTATTTAATACCATATATTGAGCGTGATGTGTTTGATACAGTATTATTCAACATTTTCAAAGTATGAAATTTCATAGTGTGTTATTTTAAAAACATATGAACTTAATAATATGACTATTTATCATACACTGTGTTGTAATAATTATTTTAATTTATTGAATTCGCCTTTCCTGATTGAAAATCCTGGGCACTGTTCCCTACAAATTCTATATTGAGCCGTGGTTGGTTGTGTTTGTGCGCACACTTGTTGGAGTATCTCGCAAGAGGATCGAGTTTGAGGTTCATTTCAACCTACCTATACAGGCATTATTCCCATGATAGATCTAAGAGTCATCATTTATCAATACATGCGGGGTCTACTAAAAAATAATGGACTCCATATTTATTGATAAATGTCAACCGTTAGATTCGTGTGAAGGCAGTGCCTGTATAGGTAGGATATAACTTACCCGAATTTGATGACATTCACATGGATAATGGATAAGTTGTGGATTGGCTCTCCTTCGTTTTTTGTGGGAGCAGGGCTATATTTGTGGAGTAGAAATTTACATTTTTTTTAAAAAAAAAAAATCAATATATACGCGTAATTTTAATTACTGTAATTGTATTTTGGTCTTTCTGTATTTCAAGAACTATTAATGAATTATGGACTAAACTTTCTTGGATCTATTATTCTATTATAGCACAACTGCACAATGATTTATGGCATGCCATCAAATATGAGGAATATATATTTCAATTGATGTTTAAGGATATATATAATATTAACAGCAAAATCCATTCGAAAAATAACGGATTTAAGTAGGAGATATGAATAAGGAAAGAGTTTTTCTTTATTCTTCATGCACGTATTATTGTAATTACATTATTTGCCAAAAGTAGCACATGATACACAACTCATGCTAGCTTCCAATTGGCAAAAGACAACACTTGTAAGGACACTGGACTGCCATTTCCTCCAAGCCATTTTAAGGCAAAATGTAAGCTGCAAGATATATATATCAATTTTCAGAATATATAAATATGAAATAAATATAAAAAATTTTAAAATGAACATACATATAAATATGTTACCTCCACATTTGAAACCAACGGGCCTGTCAGCAAGGTTGCACCTCTTGGGAATGGTTATGGCGATTTCAGGCTTCACCCCTGAACTCTTGGCCGTGTTCGACAGCATAACGGCGCACAAACACTCGGGGTTCTGCCCCAATATCTTCACCTGAGTGCAGCAACTTTTGGAAACCGCGGCGTTAGAGTCTTGTGCGGCAGATGCGCATGGAATCAGCTTCAATACTTCCATGTCCGGGGTTGAGTTAGGACATTGGCCGGCCGAATACACGCCGCTTAAACTAGCAATCCCGATGATCATGAAAAGCATAATGCAGAAGAGTTTCCCCATTGCCAACTAAGTGAACTAGTTAGTTTTTCAGGTTTTTCGATATATGATCTGGTTGGAGCTTGAAATCTGCTGCGGTTTATATAGGGAAATGTTGGAGCTTAAACGGGAGTGGGTGTGAGTAGAAATCCACCATTGTCGTTAGTGGAATGAGCACCAATTGAGATGATATGATTTTCAAATGCTGCATTGGTCTGTATGTGGCGGGTTTGGTGAAAAATATTACTGCTACGTGTGATACGTAAATGCAATCGTTGTGTCGCTCTTTTCTTTGAAAATCATAAGTTTACGCATATATGACATCCTACTTACGAAAAAATAGAGCAATATATATTTCTTTTAAAATTATTTTAGAGAAAAAACCTTCACGGGATGGATTGATTAGTGTCGAAATCTAAATCGACCAAATGAGTTCGAGTTTGTATACATTGGGCCGAATAAAAATGAACAAAGATAATTCAACAATTCTATAAATAGAGCTACCTAAAAATTAGCCCAAAAAATTCCACAGAAACAGAGCTAAAAATTGATTAACAGAAGCATTTGCTTAACAATGAGCAGTACCTCTCCGTTTTCAAAGGAAATCGCCGATTTGGTTCAACGAGTAAAAGCGTAAAGCACAGTACAAACGTAAATCAAAAGCCCCGACGGCACCAGAATCACCAGCGGCACCACCGCCCCAAACCCATGCCTGCTCCCTCCGCACCCCAGCATCCCCAGCTTTATCTGCACCACGTCCACCAGAGCCAGCATCAAGAAAACCGACCCAGTTACCGAACCCGCGGCGGAGACCACATACCCGACCCGGAGACCCGTTTTGTTCACCATCGTCAGGTCTATCGGCCAGTGGGCCGGGCTGTCGCGGGCCAGTCTTATGGCCTGTTTCAGCCCCAGCGCCACGAGGCTGGAAAAGAGGAAGCAGCTGAAGGCGTACACGTGGAAGCACACGAGGCGTTCGGCGGTCGTCGGGCTGGGGGAGCAGCCGGGTGGCTGGGTGGGATCGATGAGAGTGCTGTTGGGGTCGGTCGGGTTCCACGCGAGGCCGATGAAGACGGCGAATGTGAAGAGGGAGTTGACGTTCACGATCCCATCGAGCGCCGTTATGTGGATGCTGGTGGCCGACATCTCCGGTCGCGCTGCGGCGGAGATTGCTGCGAGTGTTGCGTTTTCTCTGATTAATGCCTCTAGAGGAGAGTTTGATAAAGTTAAAGTTGCTCCTTTTGCTTTTCAGACATTTGGGGTGCCGATGTTTTGGCGTAGGATAGCACGGTGCGCTCTTAAACAAAGATTTCAATCAACAGATATCTTTTTGCTTTCCCAAATCGAATCAAAGCATATGACTTGTGAGTTAACCAACCAAGCGACAAATGTTTTTAAACTTACATTTAAAATATTTATACAAAATCTAAAATTTCTCATTCGAGAAACAACCAAATGGAGTCCTCGTTCTACTCTCACTATTGTGTATAGCAAAGAGAGATGTCTTCTTCCCCTCGCATTCAATGATATCACCTCAATTCTTTGCCTTTACTTCGCATTCGAGGTAATTTGTGAGTACCCTTCTTACTCCTAATCCGCGGAGTGGGGATGGTTTGGTGCCGAGATGTGGACTCCTCTCGCCTCTGGCAGGGCTATTACCAAGTCGAGCAGGAGAAAAGTTTGGTGTGGTGAATGCTGTGCGGTAGGGAGAGCTCGAAACGGGCACCGAATATGGGAGTATAATCTTTCTGTGGCTCATCATGTTGGTTTTGTCTGAATGTTTGCTTATATCATCTACGTAGAGTAGATCATCGATGCGTGCCACAATGTTGAATGCCAAACTCTCTAAAACCCTTGAGTAGCTCTCTAAAATGGACTTCCCCACATCCTTGAGAGTTTCAAAAACAGGAAAAACAAATCATTATATAAAGATTGTCAAAAAGATCGAGGCTTTCAAGAAGAATGAGACTAGCTGGTGGTTGAAATAAAACCTTGTTGCACAGTATTTTGCTGACATCTAAGTCAGTTTGTGCAAGACACGGGAATCGTCTTCTCAAACATAGAAGAAGGCTTTCAGCTCTTTCAGCAAGCAAATCCCTCTTGTCTCCTCCTCCATCTTTCACTAGCTCTTTAACAATCTCCCAAGAGGATTTAGCAGTGGTACGGTTTGTGGCTCGTTTTTTACACAAGTCGATTGCTGCCTCCACTCGATTTGCTATGTCTAAAGCTGCGTGTTCAGTGGACAGATCGAGGCAATCAAGCAAGCATTCTGAGGAGAAATGGTCGGAAGTGATGCAGCTGTATATGACATCCCCCAGACAGGCTCTCCCATTCTAGCATTTTGAATTAGTTCACATGAGAATGTCAATGCAGGGGGACTAGAAGTACAGTAAACTTTATCATTCGAGAGATAAAAAAAAATATTTTAACATCAAGAAACTCATATTTGCTCATAAAGTAGAATCTATGTATCATTAGCATTTGCTTATAGAATCTTGCTTTGATAGTGTGCATTTAAATGGCTAAGTGCAAAAATTTCAAACCTTTGGGAGAGCTTCTGAGTATGATTCTGGAACTTCCATCTCAGCTAAGGCAATGCTGTTAATAGCCATTGCAGCTTTATGAATCTGACTTGCACATTCACGCCTGTGGTTTAATTGCTTTCTCGTGTCTTCAGGGAGACCGCCGTGGGGGACGCGTGGCACAGGCAGCCACCATTTATCCTCCTGTCGTTGAATGGCTTTCTGAAATGAAACTGCACCATTGGCCTCTGCTGCTATTCTACCTTTATCAACATACCAAAATTCTGTATTGGTGAATCCATCTAGTATTTCCTGAAACCAAAGCAATGTGAAATCGACACCAGAACTAGGAAAAAAAAAGGGAAAAAACAAGAAACGCATTCAAATCTTACTAGTAGCATGTTGTCAAGTTTTCGAAGAGCTGGGAGATTGAGAAAAAGATCTGATCTTGGGCGACAAGTCATAATCTGAAGCAGTTGAAGGTGACCATCAATGAAATATCTTTCAATAACTCACAACTCCATATCACTGGCATAGGTTCCGCCAAAGTCAACATAACGGTGCTATTTGAATGCCAGATATTCAACTCAATGAGTGAAAAGCAGAAGCATCAGCTGGAAAATCAGCAAGATTTTCGAACCATTTCTTTTTTCTTTTCTGAACAAGAACTTCTCTCTGAATAAAGCCAAACAAATCATAAATGCAAGTTTCTTGAGAAGCCAAGAGTATTACCTCAACCTTAGTTCCATCAGGAAACGTTTGGCAAGATGGTGCGAATTCTACTATATGATCGCCCACACAAACAAGCCATTCAATCTCTCTTTCCCACATTGCTTTCTTCTCAGATTGTAGGGGTTCCAATCTCGACAGTTGCCCAAATACAGTAGCTGCACATGTAAGAAGCAAGAATTATCATGTTAACTTTAGAAGTTGTGAAATGAATGGAAAGGAGACAGCTAACAATTAAGCCTTTACCGCAAAGATTGGTGATGGCATTCGAAATAGCCAGCGCAGGGAAAACCCCTTTGCCACTTCCAGACATGTCTTCACCAAGTAAAAGTTTTGCAAACCTCTCTTTCATCATCTCCAATTCTATTCAATTGAATCAATATCATTAGCCAGAAGTTAAAATTTTTAAGCATAAACTTCCCAATTATTCACCAAAAGTTAAAATTAGCCAGAAGAATACAAAACCACAGCAACAACCAAAATATGCAACTTTCTCGATAAGTTAAAACACAAAACAACAACAAATTCCAGTCTTTGTATTCAGCAAAACAGAGATCAAGTTCCGGAAAAAAAGAAATTTGAACTTCATATCTGACCTGAAAGTTTTGATCTTTGAATCTTCAACTTACAGTAATCAACACCACCATCAACATTATCATTGAGCTTGTTTTTCCCTTCAAACGCATCGTTTTTCACAGATTCTGCTGCTCTTCTTATTGGCCAGCAGAGAGGATCTAACAAAGATTTATCAGATCCTTTGTTCTTCTTCATATTGTCAGTGACACCTTCCATTTAAACTTCTTCCAAAACTAAAAACACAAAAAAAAAATAGCTATTTCGGATCAATAAATGATTGGCATAGCTTGATTTCCATTGTCCGGAAAATGGGCTTATCCAGTGCCATTAAATCTCACTCCAAAGTCTTGATCTTTACTCAGTTAAAGAGCTCAAAAGGTGAAAAAACAAGTTAAAAAGCAAGAATCTTTAAAAGGGATTGAATTTCATTTAACTTGAAAGCTTTTACCGCGAACGGTGGATTTGATTTTCAAAATTCTACAAGGCGTGGAACTGGTAAAGTGAGGAGATCAACGTCTAGTTTCAAAATGAGATTGATATATAGCCGTAAGCGTGGCCGATGACTCGATTGTTTGGCCTTCATTCACACAGTAGAAGTGCGGAAATCAGTACAAGTTCACTTTGCTTGCTTGGAATAATTGGTTACTCTTTTTTTTTTTTAATTTTCTTTTTATCAAAATAAAGATTTTCTTTATTTTTAAATATTCAATTTATTTAAACTTTTATAAATTGGTAGAGTTAGTCGAGAGACTACGGGGAAAAATAGCAAAAAAATGTTGAAGTTATTACTAATAACTAAGGGTACATGGAATGAAATATAAACACCAATATGATAGTTTGGGCAATATGATAGTTTGGGCAAAACTGGTTTGACATGTATAACAAAGGGTCCAAAACATTCCAAAAAAAAATTTGTGTGATACTCAAACGTATCATTGATTAATTTTATGATACAGATATATTATTAGATTTGATCCATAAATAACATTATTTTTAATGTTAAAATATTACTTTTCATATTATATATATATATATTTATATATCAACACAACATTCATAAAACCGTCTCCCAAAAAATATATCCAAAACAACTGACACAAATTTATGAGGGTAGAGGAATTTTCGGATTGTCATCAAAATTATAGATATATTCTAATATACTTTAGATTTCTTTTGAAACTAGCAGTGAAGTACACACTGTGTGCATATGATACAATACATAAAATTATATGTTTTTACATATATATAAAAGTTGAGAAATTTAGGTAGAAATATGTTAATTTTAGTGAATAATGCTAAGGGTGTAATTTTGTACAACCATTAAAATTACAAAAAAAATGATTATGTTGGGGATCGGGTGTGTGTAGAGGGGGTGAATACATTAAAAATATTTTGAGCTACAATAGCTCGTTCTTGAAATGTTCAAATACGAACCGAACACCGATAAATTATATCGAGTTTGGTTATAAAATCAAGCGAAAAACACTCGAAATAATCCATCTAAAAACTGATTAAGCATTTGAGAAATCGTTTGAAAAGATTGCAAGTTGAGATAGTAAAAACATTTTGGTTTAATCATTTTATCAAACACTTTGTATGAAATATTTTGGTACTTTAAAGGACATATAAAATGATTCAACAAATCACATAAAAACAGTAGCAAGAAGTAAGTGCGATAAATAAAGAGACGCCAATTTGTTCATGGATGTTCGGAGCTCAATCTCCTACGTTCCCTTCTTCCTCTTCGGAAGGATACACTAGAAGACTTTGAGCATTACAACGGCTTGTGACACCCCACTTCAACCTTAGGACTTATCCCACTGCTAATTAGAAACTCCTAGATTCTCAACTCGATTGTAGGATGCAACCTCACAATCCACATAATGTTTTAATGTCTTTGTGTTAAGACTCTCACTCAAACAATCTATACAAATCATCTAATAAATGTGTGTGAGTGAGTTGGGGTTGGGGTGTGAAGAACTTGACTGTGAATATGGGGACCTCGGGTTGCTAATCTCATCTTAGGCAATTAATGATTAATAACACAATTAATCAAGTATTTAAAAGAATACTCAAACCAAATAAAAATTTAATTTTTTAAAAATCTTGCACCTCGCTCGATCGGTTGAATTCATCCGATCGAGCGAGATGGAAATCTCATCTCTCGGGTCTGAGCAAAAGTTGGCATCGCTCGATCGGTTGAATTCATCCGATCGAGCGAGCTCAAAATTTCATTTCTTTGTTTTGCTCAATTTCAGGCCGCGCTCGATCGGTGGAATTCACCCGATCGAGCGGGCACCCTGTCCAAAAAAATCTGCTGCATAAAGTGTGCTGTCAAAACATGGAATAAGGCATGGATCATCATCAAATATGGATTCTAAACATGATATAAAATCTGGAAACATGCATAAATTGATAGTATCAAGTATCAAGCATAAATCCATGCTTTTATTACATTCAACGGATCCTTCAAAAGACAATAAAATACACAACTATATCAAGTGGCATAATTGTATTACAAACCAACTTAGTTATATCATGTTTGATGTTTCTAGACACCACAACTTCAACTAAAACCCGAGTCCTCACATGCTAAACTCTTTCTCAAGCTATCATTGACGTCTTTGACTAGCTCATGCCCCCTCTGTTGCCATGCACATATACAAAACAAAGCAACAGCCGGATTAAATCCCGTGAGAATATAATCTCAGTATAATCGACATATATAAAGCGTTAAGGAAATCATATCAACTCTATTTATAATCGACTCAACAATAGAGTAAATAACACATATATTGATCAAGAATTGATTCATAATTCGTCGCTGCCATCAAGATTCGTAACCGATCTTGACATGGATATCCATCTATCGTAGTCATTCTGGACTAGAAAATCAGGTCGCCTCCGACCTCGGCATAGAATCAATTCAATATCATATCATATCGACTCAAATTCAAAGATCCACTACCTGAGATTGATCGACAATATCAAAATCAAATCAAAACAATAAACATGTATGTGCTTTTTGCGGGACAACTCAAGAAGCCTCATTCTCGAGTTACAAATCCCTGACTTGCGATGTCGTCTTATACCTTCGTATTTCTCGATTCTGAATACTTCAAATCTGAAATATAACAATTAGAACATTCTTATCAAGCTTCATTCAAGATAATCAATCCAAAATCTGATCCAACTCATCAATATAACTTCAATACAATCACTTCAAACCTCAAGCAAACTTCTTCGGTTCAAAGTCGGACTTCTTGAGTTGATCGAGCTTGAAACTAATCTGAAATGTAACGATTATGATCAAGAAGCATCAGTATACAATCACAAGATCCTCATCTCAATCATAGGCTAACAAACACAGTCTCAAAACATAATCCATCAACGTAGCGATTGAAAATCGGTAACTGACGAAATATCGTAATCATTTTCCACTTCATAAACGTGATACATCAGCAAGATAATCTCATAACCAACATATCAGACACAACCAGATGCTATAACTCTCGGTATACATGCTGGATAGCATAACAAGTTCATTGAATAATCACTCTTTAATCCGGTTCCGACTATACGAAGTAGAAACGTTCAAGAACATAACAATAAACTCAAATTCTGATCTCTACCATATCTTACTCTTCAAACCATGCCAAAATAAGTATAAACTTACATTAGATCGAAGCCCTCGTTTTAAGGATTCCAGAACACTTTTCGGAATCAAAATCGGATAATCGAATCAAAAGTTACGGCGATTTGAAAATCAGAAAAACAAAGAAAAGGAAAGGATCTTGGCTTGCTCTGTTCTGAAATTCTGAATTGACAATGGAGAATGTAGTGACCCGCGCCGTGATCACCTACTAATAAGAATTTAAGCATGCATTAAATTTAATTAAACATAATCAGAGAAATAACAGCGGAAAATCTTAAAGATAAACAATTCCAAGATAAATAAATCTTGATACAACCAAATCGAATATATACCGAATAAAATCTTAATCTAGAAATCCTCTGATGACCCTTGCTACCAAGCCCTGGTCACCGATCAACTACTGATCTCGCTCCTGGTCCACCTGCAAAACCGGCCCCGTCGAATGAGGTGTCCGAGATAAAAGCAGGAACGTGAGCGCTAACGCCCAGTACGTAAAATATTGAATATACAGGTCTATATGATGCATGCAACATGAACTATGAATGATCTGGGTAACTGGGATCATATCTGGAAAATCATGATCAGTTCATAGGCGCCTCCAGTATGCGCACGCTGCTCCGAAGATCCAGTGGGTGCCACACATACTGAACCCGATCTTGGACTATCACTATCCTGGGTAAAAACCGTGCACGCTGCCCCGTCGGTCCAGTGGGTGTCACACGGTACCCGATCGTATAATAACAACAACCCTAGGGCTGAGCGACCCTAGAACAACTGGTTATCTCAAAAGGATAACAGACTCAACATGGTATGCAAATGCCGCATACAAATCATGAACAGTAAATCATGCGTATTATGACAGATAATAATGCAACACATAAACATGTATATTCAACTGGCTATCTCAGTCTGTACTTACGTACCTTAGTTCTACTAGGCAAGCTATACCAGCTCTAAAGTCCAAGCCTATAATCCGCACTACAATGCAAAATACTCATGCATTATAACAATATTCTAAAACCTTAACTGCGCTATAGCATACTTCCTATTTATTATAAGGAGTCAAAGCTATACCTGCGTCCGTCGTCAGCCCGCTGATGACGATTGCCCCAAAAATTTGGCACCACTCCGCAGCAACCCTGGAGCACCTCGCCAACCTCCGGACCAAGCCTAGGAAGGATGGAATCACTCCTAAACTCCTAAAACTAGGATGAAACAGAGAGAGAAAGATAGGAATTGGTGTGAAATTGTGGCCCTCGGAACCCATATTTATAGGCCACGATCGGAAGCTTCGAACTGAACGGAAGCTCCGAACTGGTTCCGAAGCTCCGATCGAACCGCTTCTTCCGAACTGTTTTCGGGTGCTTCCGAACTGGTTTTGGACCCCCGGGACCTACCCTACCATTTTCGGACGTTCCGGATCTGATTTTCTACTTATTTTAACCAAATAAGGAATCCTTAAACATGTTTTGACACTTTTAAAATTATATGTCATTTTCTAACATGTTTAAAATCACCTAATCTTGTAAAATGGAACCGGGCTACTACATTCTCCCCCTACTTAAGATATTTCGTCCTCGAACAATCTTAAGTACTGAATGCAGTAAAATACTGAATAAACATCTTAAGTACCGATATGGACTTGAATAAGAACAACAAGTTCTTTATTCTCTCATTATCAATCATCACTGTGTCCTGATGAAAATTGTAATCACTTGACAACTCAAAATCATATCTCTAATCTCATGGTAAAACCACCCAAATAAGTCTTACAATCACTTAATAAGAAACCCATCATATCCCCGATCACTATCTAAAACTCTGCTAAGGCCAGACTATACTGATCGAATCTCCTGGTTCTCCCCCAGTACCACCTGCGAAAACTTTCCATCCAGAATGTACTCTTGTCAAAGAATCCTTTCCAAGACCATTCTGTCAACGGAAACTAAAATTTGTATCCCTGATAAAGTCAGACGATAACTTTCAATTATCTTGGCACTAATCCGGTACCAATATAAAATTCATAAGAATATTCCTTTTGGTAATTATACCCCTTGCTATAACTGTGCAAAATATCAAGACTCGGGTAGTCTCCCCCAATAGCCTATTTGGAATAAACCTCCCAGAAAACACCGGCGTAGGTCGCGCTTCCTATCCCGTCTTTGAACAATCCAGCACAGTCCTCAGCACCTGGTATAATGCATCACTAAAAGTATGATGAAAATCCATCATCAATAAACAATTACTCAAACACTGAGTATCTGAGGAAACAAGTCAACTCTGGCACTATGTCAAATCACTGACTTTTTAAATCAAAGGAAAAATCCTAGAACTGATCATCTGAAAACTAGCACAACTCTAATCCTTGGTTATGCAAATATCAACTAATTCAACACAGTTGAATATTGATCAGAAAATACTTGGAATTTAAATTTAGAAAATTCCCAAATCATAAATCCACATGATTGTCAGAATACAACTTATTAACATTCTGTTATCACAAAACAAAATTATCAAACGGAATACTCAAATACATCATCCGTCAAAATCATTCTGAGTGTCATCATTCTTTTCTGACTGCATCTGAGATCCTTGCAAAGCATAAATCTGACCCTGCATCTGTAGCGACCCTACCCGGATCCGCTACCTAATCAGAGTTAAGAGCATAATTAAACATGCATTAAATAAATCGCTGCGGAAGACTTAATTAAAAACATACCGGCAGAATACAACCGGTTAAATAAATTCGATTCTACAACCCAATCGAATAAATAAACCCTAAAGGCAAAACCTACTGCTAATCTCGCTGTCTTCACTGGTCGCTGGCCAATCCAAGCTCCTGGTGCTCCACCCTGCACCTATACCTGCCCCGTCGAATGGGGTGTCCAGATACACAGAAAAGACTGGACGTGAGCTCTAAGCTCAATACGAAAGCACTGGGTAAAACATACAAATATGATGCATGCAAATGATAGGGTATCCATATCTGGGATAACTATATACAAATGCTCAGTAATGGCGCCTAGGACATGAGTGGTACAACCCGGGGAGCAAACCCTGTGTACACTGCTCATTCCTACTGGACGTGGACCGTGTCCCCCGATGCTAGCCACCCATGACCCGTCAGTCACTGGGCCCTAGACATCAACCGTCCTAACAGGGCTGAGCGGCCCTACATGGCTCATCTCAAAAGATGGACAGACACAATATGATATGCACATGCTGCATAATAATATGACACACAAATGCAACATATAAGCATGCAAACCCGCTGGCTATCTCAGTCTGTACTTACGTACCTTTCTATAGGCAGTTCCTAGCAGTCCCGCTCTAGGTTCCAAGTCTATATCAGCTCTACAATGCAAATACCCATGCATCAATAATTAAGCTCTAAAAGCCTTAATTAAGCTATTGCATACTCCTAAATAATTTAAGGAGACCATGGCTATACCTGCGTCCGTCGTCAGCCCGCTGATGGCAATTGCCTCAAAACTTAGGCACATCTTTGCCTCGACTTCGGGATCGCTATGCCACTTTCGGATTCCCAATAGGATGCCTAGAACTCCCTAGATCTGAGTTAGAAGGCCTAGGAATTGAGAGAGGAAAAGGAGAGGTGCGAGTTGAAATGAAATTTCGGACCTCTATTTATAGGCAAAGTTCGGGCCGTCCGAACTCGACTTCGGATCCTCCGAACTGGTTTGGATCCCCCGTTCCTGACTTCGGAGCCTCCGTTCCTGTTCGGAGCCTCCGATCCTGACTTCGGATCCTCCGAAGTCCTATCAATGATGTCACCCATGACGCATTATCTTCGGAGCCTCCGATCCGAGTTCGGATCCTCCGATCTTTGGTTCGGATCCTCCGATCCAGTTCGGAGCCTCCTAACCCGGTTCGGAGCCTCCGAACCATCCGAACCCTCGGAACCTTCCCGACCATTTTCGAGTGTCTTGAATCCATTTCTGGACTTCGTTAACCCATTTGGAATTTCTTTAATCATGTTTTACTTAATCTAAACATGATTACACGATTAATTATTTATTAATCGTTAATTCTGGATACGGGACACTACATTCTTCCCCCCTTAGAAGATTTCATCCTCGAAATCTAGGGTAAAACCTCGAGAACGTACAAGAAACCCTTGCTCGAGTGTCCGGTCGAAATATCCTCCGACACACTCAGACCCCCGTCGAATTCTCTGCAAGCTTCATTAATGCTGAACCGCATTAACATTTTCCCAGCTGAAAATTACTGCGCTACTGGTCGACAATCGAACTCCTCTAGCACTCGCATATCACAACATTGATACGTCTTCCAAACTGACCCCGATCTCTCTGGTCACGAAAGATACCAACACCTACTTGATCGAGATTATCGTCTCAAAGGAAATCTTATACTGACGAAGACCAAGTCATAACCTGACTGGTTTTACTGCATTCGTCGAATCACTAATCAAAACTAACCATCTAATGGTTCCAAAAGTTCTCGGTGCTCAACACCTCTAGTTAGGAAACACTTTTCCCAACACTGTGCCGACACAACAAAACTCAAATTTCTCCCCAAGAGAATCTAGTTGACACAAGGTCATACTACAACATAACTGCTTAACATAATTTCCAGACTGGTCATCCTTCCCATGCCTTACCAAAGCAAAGAGCTTCCCAAGCAATACGGGGAATTCAATACCATGTCCAGTGCAAATCACAGTTCACGTTTCTCAGTATAACTCAACACTATGCCTTGATGAAAACTATCATCGATCACTAATAATGACACTAAGTCATCTCCTAGCCATTGGCCTGCGAAGTCACGCATACATTGCAATAGAAGTTATTACACCTCTAATGATCTACATCACCTCACCCATAGGTTATTCACCCATGAATCCCAATCGTTGGACATCCTCCTGATAGTCATACATACTCGCAACCACTGTACATACATCAAGACTAAGGCAAGATCCCACCAATATGCTCGACTGGGACATTCCACAGTGCACAGACATATGGAAACGCTTCCTATTTCGTCTCGAAACTCGACAGTAATTTCACTTAGTATTTCTCATCATGGAATTTCTGATGATACCATCATAGCTCATCCCAACCTCACAAGGTCGAATCATAAAGATCCTGGAAACTAAATTCCAACGGATTCTCAATAGTCAAACCGCTCCCTTGCTGAACGCATTAGTCTCAGCACTGAACGAACTAATTCGTCGATTCCCTAGTCAATCCTGGAAAATACTTGTGCTCGAAGTAACTTGCCACCCGACGCACATCCAGATATCGATCATTGCTAACGCGCAATATTCTTGACAAAACAATCCGCATAGATGTGACTCACTGACTCGAAAGAACAATTTTGATCCGTTACGATCTTGCGAAATCTTCGATCCCAAAGGAAAACCTCGTTGGCTACTAAGTCGACCCTTGACTATCTCAGTCACACATCGCACATCACTCGCTGAAAATTAATGACACCCCCTGCCGGACCTCGAGAACTAGATCCAGGTTAATGTCACATCCCACAATCAAACAACTGATGTCCATAGAAGCATCCAATCCTTGTTGGATCCTAAACCCAACGGCATACTTAAGACATCATGACAAGAAAGCTATCCAGGGAGTTACCAATTCCTTCGCTTTTCTCCACCGTCAAATTATCACCTAACTTGACCATACAAGCCAATTGCAATCTTTCGATAGATTCGTCTCTGGCAAACCTAGAGATTCTAAATCATCCAAATTGTCGAATGCTCTAAGATGATATCCAGTACTCATCCCATAAGCACTACTCGACAAAATACTATCCCAAGTATTTCTTAATTTCTACATCCTGATCAACCCTGAAGAAAAACCCATCATCACAAGTCTACACCTACCAAAGGTCAGGCAGCCTACTATTCTAAGGAGACAACTTAGAATAAAGCCCAATGTTCTAAATCAAACAATACCCTTAATGCCTCTATATGAGTCCACTCATCGTTGGCACTAACTTAGTCCACCGACTAACTAGGTCAAACCTAGAAAAACGCCTAGACTAACCACAAGTCAAACTGTCGCAGTCGGCCCACTTGAATCCCTTGAGTTACCACAGTTGAACACTAATCAACTAAAACAATGCCAATCCTAGCAAAATCACTCGCAATCATTCACGAATTGCTGGATAAATAAAACATGTATCATTGCTTCCATTTATGTACAATTTCTCAATTACAATCCCATGTAATACTTACAGTATTCAAAATACAATGAAATGTACAACCAAACTTGAAATGATACAACCATAGTATGATGATTCTTTACAACTGAAATACTGTTTACAACTACAACGATACAATATTTAAATCATCGTACTAGTCTTGTTCCTTGAGCATGAAGCTTCTAATCGACACACGCATCGATGCAAGCATACTCCCGTCCAAGTCTCTCTACATGTCCTCCTACGAAGAACTCCGGAGAAATGGCACGTGATAGCTAACCAGCTATGCTCTGCGTCAGTGCATGTCGGTCGACCTCTTTTGCTCACGTTCTACCGTCAGCTTTCTTCTTGTAACCAAATCATGCTTTTGAACATGAAGTTTCCCGTGTGCCTACCGAACGCATCGATACAAGCATACCGGCAAAACTATGTTTCGCATGAAAATCTCTCCAACTACGACTGGAGAATCTTCAGAGTAGTGTCATCATGGTAATGACTGTACAGATGCAAGCATCAAGTAAGTCCCCACCAATCCTCTGGCATCCGGTACTCGATCCAAAACTAGGATCCACCTGAGTAGAAATCTTGAAAACTCGGACACGATCCATCACTCCTGTCCGCACTTGCTGGTATCCCATAAGCCAAATCTTTAGAAATCCAGCCGATGATGATAGTCTTCAGGCAACTTAATCGCCGCATCATCACCTCTTCCAAGGTCTCATCCATCCTATAAGGATAACCCAAATTCTCAGTACTATATCCCAAGTCTCTTGCATGCATATGCTCTGATACCAAAAAGTGTAGCGACCCTACCCGGATCCGCTACCTAATCAAAGTTAAGAGCATAATTAAACATGCATTAAATAAATCGCTGCGGAAGACTTAAATAAAAACAGACCGGCAGAATACAACCGGTTAAATAAATTCGATTCTACAACCCAATCGAATAAATAAACCCTAAAGGCAAAACCTACAGCTAATCTCGCTGTCTTCACTGGTCGCTGGCCAATCCAAGCTCCTGGTGCTCCACCCTGCACCTACACCTGCCCCGTCGAATGGGTTGTCCAGATACACAGAAAAGACTGGACGTGAGCTCTAAGCTCAATACAAAAGCACTGGGTAAAACATACAAATATGATGCATGCAAATGATAGGGTATCCATATCTGGGATAACTGTATACAAATGCTCAGTAATGGCGCCTAGGACATGAGTGGTACAACCCGGGGAGCAAACCCTGTGTACACTGCTCATTTCTACTGGACGTGGACCGTGTCCCCCGATGCTAGCCACCCATGACCCGTCAGTCACTGAGCCCTAGACATCAACCGTCCTAATAGGGCTGAGAGGCCCTACATGGCTCATCTCAAAATATGGACAGGAACAATATGATATGCACATACTGCATAATAATATGACACACAAATGCAACATATAAGCATGCAAACCCGCTGGCTATCTCAGTCTGCACTTACGTACCTTTCTATAGGTAGTTCCTAGCAGTCCCGCTCTAGGTTCCAAGTCTATATCAGCTCTACAATGCAAATACCCATGCATCAATAATTAAGCTCTAAAAGCCTTAATTAAGCTATTGCATACTCCTAAATAATTTAAGGAGACCATGGCTATACCTGCGTCCGTCGTCAGCCCGCTGATGGCAATTGCCTCAAAACTTAGGCACATCTTTGCCTCGACGTCGGGATCGCTATGCCACTTCCGGATTCCCAATAGGATGCCTAGAACTTCCTAGATCTGAGTTAGAAGGCCTATGAATTGAGAGAGGAAAAGGAGAGGTGCGAGTTGAAAATGAAATTTCGGACCTCTATTTATAGGCGAAGTTCGGGCTGTCCGAACTCGACTTCGGATCCTCCGTTCCTGACTTTGGAGCCTCCGTTCCTGTTCGGAGCCTCCGATCCTGACTTCGGATCCTCCGAAGTCCCATCAATGATGTCACCCATGGCGCATTATCTTCGGAGCCTCCGATCCGAGTTTGGATCCTCCGATCTTTGGTTCGGATCCTTCGATCTTTGGTTCGGATCCTCCGATCCAGTTCGGAGCCTCCTAACCCGGTTCGGAGCCTCCGAACCATCCGAACCCTCGAAACCTTCCAGACCATTTTCGAGTGTCCTGAATCCATTTCTGGACTCCGTTAACCCATTTGGAATTTCCTTAATCATGTTTTACTTAATCTAAACATGATTACACGATTAATTATTCATTAATCGTTAATTCTGGATATGGGTCACTACAGCATCCGAGACTGTTGACCATCTCCATGATGCCTACTCTGGGTCCTCTGCTGCACTGATGCCTCAGACTGTCTACTCACCTGAGATCCCATCCTAGATGTTTGTCCATTCTGTCCGCTACGCTTGGGACAATCTCTCTTGAAGTGATCAACACTTCCACAGATGAAACAAGCTCCAGCAGCGGCTCTACAATTCTCAGTGGGATGATCTCTCCCACAATGATCACACTGCAACTTTTTCTTGCCCGACTGACGAGTCTCACCAGATCCTGTAGATGAAGAAGATCCGGATTTCTTAAACGACTGAGTACGGGGACCCAAAGAACTCGGGGGTCTTGACGAGATGAATGACTTGTTGCGTCAAATGCTGTCCTCTGTCTGGTGACATCGACTCACTAAACCCTCGTAAGTCATGTCATCTCCCACAGCAACTCGGTCATGAATCTCCGAATTAAGGCCTTGGAGGAACAGATTATACTTCGCCTCTGAACTATCGGAAATCTAAGGGCAATAAGGCAACAACTCAAAGAACTTCAACTGGTACTCCTCAATCGACATTGATCCCTGCCGCAAACCCAGCAACTCACTTGTCTTTGTCTGTCGGAGAGCAGGAGGAAAATACAGCTTATGAAAAGCCGTGCGGAACTCATCCCAGGTAGCAACTCCTCGGGCTACAATAAAAGGCGCAGAAGTAGAATCCCACCACTTCCAAGCTTGTCCTTCGACCAGGAAATCAAGAGTTTCCATCCGCTGCTCCTCAATGCATCGGAACTCCCGGAAACAAACTTCCATATGTCGTAGCCAGTTTCCCGCATCCTCTGGTGACTCTCCTTCGACTAAAGGCTTCGGACCCATCTGCATAAACCTATGCATGCTGAAATGCCTGTGATAATCATGGCGATGGTGATGACGGCCCCGACGATGCTCTCGATCGTCCTGATCACCCCAGCGTCCAACTATGCTGCCTTGACTACTCTCGTCACCATGACCCGCCATCTACACGATGATTAAAGGTTAAACCCAATTCCAACAATCTAGTTCCCAAGATTACTATGCATGCTCTGATACCATAAATGTAGTGACCCACGCCGTGATCATATACTAATAAAAACTTAAGCATGCATTAAACTTAATTAAACATAATAAGAGAAATAACAACGGAAAATCTTAAAGATAAACAATTCCAAGATAAATAAATCTTGATACAACCAAATCGAGTATATACCGAATAAAATCTTAATCTAGAAATCCTCTGATGACCCTTGTTACCAAGCCCTGGTCACCGATCAACTACTGATCTCGCTCCTGGTCCACCTGCAAAACCTGCCCCGTCGAATGGGGTGTCCGAGATAAAAGCAGGGACGTGAGCGCTAACGCCCAGTACGTAAAATATTGAATATACAGGTCTATATGATGCATGCAACATGAACTATGAATGATCTGGGTAACTGGGATCATATCTGGAAAATCATGCTCAGTTCATAGGCGCCTCCAGTATGCGCACGCTACTCCAAAGATCCAGTGGGTGCCACACATACTGAACCCGATCTTGGACTATCACCGTCCTGGGTAAAAACCATACACGCTGCCCCGTCGGTTCAGTGGATGTCACACGGTACCCGATCGTATAATAACAACAACCCTAGGGCTGAGCGACCCTAGAACAACTGGTTATCTCAAAAGGATAACAGGCTCAACATGGTATGCAAATGCCACATATAAATCATGAACAGTAAATCATGCATATTATGACAGATAATAATGCAACACATAATTATGCAACACATAAACATGTATATTCAGCTGGCTATCTCAGTCTGTACTTACGTACCTTAGTTCTACTAGGCAAGCTATACCAGCTCTAAAGTCCAAGCCTATAATCCGCACTACAATGCAAAATACTCATGCATTATAACAATATTCTAAAACCTTAACTGCGCTATAGCATACTCCCTATTTATTATAAGGAGTCAAAGCTATACCTGCGTCCGTCGTCAGCCCGCTGATGACGATTGCCCCAGAACTTGGGCACCACTCCACAGCAACCCTGGAGCGCCTCGCAACCCTCCGGACCAAGACTAGGAAGGATGGAATCACTCCTAAACTCCTAAAACTAGGCTGAAACCGAGAGAGAAAGATAGGAATTGGTGTGAAATTGTGGCCCTCGGAACCCATATTTATAGGCCACGATCGGAAGCTCCGATCTCCACCTGTAGCTACGTGTTCAATCCTCAAAGACACTTGGCATTGGACAGGGATCGGAAGCTCCGAACGGGGATCGGAAGCTCCGAACTGGTTCAGAAGCTCCGATCGAACCGCTTCTTCCGAACTGTTTTTGGGTGCTTCCGAACTGGTTTTGGACCCCCGGGACCTACCATACCATTTTCGGACGTTCCGGATCTGATTTTCCACTTATTTTAACCAAATAAGGACTCCTTAAACATGTTTTGACACTTTTAAAATTATATGTCATTTTCTAACATGTTTAAAATCACCTAATCTTGTAAAATGGATCCGGGCTACTACAGAGAATACACGTGCACATGGTGATACATCAAATAATAATTTGATAAATTCAATTATAATTGCACTTTAGTCCCTCAATTCTTCAAAAATTATAATTCAGTCCTCGGCCCTTATTTTAATTCAATTTCAATCCCAAATAATTTAAGAATATTAGAATTTAAATCAAAACTCTAAATATTCCCAAATTAAATTTATTTGGATTAAAATTAAATTATCTCGGATTACATTAAATAATCCTGGATTAAATTAAATAATCTTGGACCTTACAGTGAAGCTCAAAAAATCTGTTGTGTTTGTCATACCAAGGGCAAGCTCTTGACTTAGCTACATAACCTGTTTTGACGCCCTCTTCATGTGAAAAAGCTCTAACAAGATGAATATTGTTTTGGTTTTCCACTTTCTCTTTTTTTCAATCTTCGGATCTTGTATTTATAGTCTCAAAGAATAATATAGACATTAGATACAAGAATATGACTGTTGAAAAATGTTATGTACTGTTTCTGACAACACAACGGTCATATTTAAGTTTTTGGAAGGCTACTGATCAGTTGAGAAGAGTTCCATCAGCTGATAGCACCAGGTGACAAGTTGAGAGATCAGGTGACAGTACCTCGACTGATTTTGAGAAGCCATGTGACACCATCTCGACCGGTTGAGAGGCAAAGTAAGAGCATCTCAACTGATTGTGTAAATGTCGTCTGTTCAAATACCTATTAGTCTTGCTGTGTTGATTTCTGGGCAATGTGGTAAATGCCGCAAGAATCACTCAATTCAGAGTTCATATGAGAAATTTATGTGCGAAATACCAGAGCTGCTCAAATCGGTCGAGTAGAGCTTTGCAGTCGAGGAGATCTCATCGGTCGAGTTCATGTCGATCGGTCAACTGCAAGTAGATCTTGATGCGTTGATTTTTGGGCAAAGTGGTGAACATAAAAGTTGTAGCTCTTTGTCTTGGCTTTCCAACACATCAAGAATAACGCAATTCGGAGTTAATATGAGAACGTTATGCCCAAATTACCAGACCATGTACAGCCTCAAGTTCTGTTATCAACCTGTGCAGAACCAACAACTTCAATGTGATTTATCATCTTCTTAGGCTTTGATTTAGACTCTGACTTGTGAATATGACTTGTATATCTTTTTAATATCTTTCCAATGCATATTGAATCATTCCATTTGGATAATGGATCTGAGAGATATGGCCATTAAACTAGAGCTGGAATGTAACTCCATCTACTGCTATACTTTCGTCCAGCTCTATCTTGAGACGATGGTTTGGCCTAGATATTATCCGAATTGGTCAACCTGTCATAAGACATGACTTGTAGACTTCTGCGTGGGCTATGTGTCGATTTTGGCGGCTGGTCCTTTGGATCATCAAGCTATGAGATATGCTTGTAACAATCAGCTCGCCAGTGAATCCGAAACATATTTACTTAAGTGTTTGAAAAAAAAACTACACACTTGAGTAAATATGTTAGAAACACAATAACAAGTTTTGTTATCATCAAAATCAAGATTGCTTGCATTTTCGGACCCAACATATTACCATTAGTCTATTACGCTTTCAAGCATTACAATATTGTATAGGTTGTATAGACAATAGTTGGAGCCCAACAAAAACTAAAAAGATTACAACAAGTGTCTCCAATAAATGTGGGTCGCCCACTGAAGATATTGGTTTCGTCCCTATTTTTGTATTGTTTTATATATGCGTAGAAATTATTTTAGTACATAAACTATTGATAAAAATATCAAATTGGTACATAAACTATTAAAAATGGTTTAATTAGTATATGATCAAACTCAAAAGTCAATTTTGTCTTTGACTTAAATTGTTTTTAAGTCCAATATTGTTATTAAATTCAATTAAATACATATTTTGCTTTTTATATTATTTTATTAATTAAAATTGTAAAAATAAATATTTACCAATTACTATAATATAGAAAAAAAATTATGTATCAAGTATCCGAAAAAGTATTCAACATGAAATTTGGATATCTTAATGTAAAGACACACACACATATATATATCATTTTTTATTTTATTTTGTTAATATAAATAATAATATTATAATCAAGATAAAGAGAAAAACTTCATTTAGTATACATTTTTTAATATATATTATTTTGAATATATAATTTATCAATTATTATATACGAGTTTTGTATGCTGCCCATCTCCCGTGCCCACCTTCGTGCCCACCTATGAGGTGACACTCATCCATTGGATGATCCATTTGTATATGATTCATCTCATCCATGGGATAATTGCCACCTCATAGATGGGCAGGAAGGTGGGCACGGGAGGTGGGCAGCATAGCAAAACTCTATTATATACATGTGTGTATGTGTATGTTTGTATAAATTAATATTATAATAATTTCGTACAATGAGTACGATCTTTGTTTTATAACATAAAATTTTAAATAAATATAAATGCTTATAATTGTATGAATAAAATAAGAAAAATACAATATGTAACTACTTTAATTGAACAAAAATAGTGGACTTTAAAATAATTTAAGTAAATAGTAAAATTGACTTTAAAACTTGATCATGTATCCATCAAAAAAATTTCAATAGTTCATGTACTAATTTTACCTTTTACCACTAGTTCGTGCCCTAAAACGAATTTTATTCTTTTATATATATATATATATATATATATTATATTATATTATATTATATTATATTATATTATATATATATATATATATATTGTTTTATAAAAATAGCTATCACGATTATTTTTAATTTAATATATTTTTTAAAAAAATATGTGTATACATCGACTAAATTATATTTTTTTTTACAAGTAACAGATGTACATTTAAGAATAATAAAATCTTAAAATATCACGAGTTCGGATATGTTTGGTGGATCCCAGCAGTATAAAAATATTTTTGTTACTCCCGAAATTTAATTTTAATCTAAAACAAAAAGGAGGAAAAAAAGAGAGAGAGAAGAATGAAACTCCTTCGCTGATAGGCCTTTTCTTCCACATCTCTGAATCCGAATCGTTGTAAACAGAATTAACCGAAAAGGTACCCTTTTTTTTTTCCCTCGCAAATTGCTGCCTTTTAGTTTACGCTATTTCATTTTCATGATAATGTTTATATATTTGTATTATTATGCCGTTATTTGATTTCTACGACTGAGATTTTGGAATACTTTTGGATATTTTTATATAATAATAATAGGAATTTTCTTTTTGATTGTTCTAGACTGATAGTATTGTTTTAATGTTGAATACGATGATTCATGTGATGCAAGTTGTCGTTTTCATTGGTTTAATTTCCTATATGGTTTCGTGGATGGTTTAGTTTGGTTCACCGGTTTTACTTGAAATCTTGCTCGTCTGTATACATGGAATTTGCTGTAGAAAGGAGGCCTTCAGAGTTGAGCTATAATTTTGAATGTTTTTTAGTTCTTTACGATTGATTTGTTCATATTACTTCCAATAGAGGAGTATAGGCTTTGATTAGCTCGATGGGGAGAGAAGGAAAAGAAAGGTTGTTAATAAATACCCTTTTCACTAGTATAGATGTGGTAAGATTGGTTTGTAGTTAAGCCTGCATGTAAAATTTCTGATTCTTTTTCATTATTCATTCTATGTTGGACTGGGTCCAACAGTCATCATGCCTTATGAGAGAGATTCGGAGGGATCACATGTTTCAAATCTTTTTATCAGCTGGTTTAGGAGTTTCCGTGGCTTTTCTTCGGGGATTTGAGGTTAAGAGTTTTGTTTTTGTTAAAATCACCTTTTCAAACAAATTAACAGAGTAATCTGTTTTTCCTACCACTTCAGACCGCGAGATTGGCATATGATGTCTGCGGTTTTTGGCATAGTAACACCTCAATTTTTTTGTGAATGCATTTGAAAATTAGCTGATTTTTTACTAATGCAACTTGACAACAAGAATATAGACCTTAGCAACATTATGAACTAAAAAGGTGATCTTTGAATGGTTTGCAGGGTATTTTGTTCGGATGCTGAAGTGTTGTTGATTCATCAGCTGTCACTGCTAGAAAGTTTGGAGTTCAGTTATAAAAGTAGCTGGATTCTTTTTCTCGACCTAAACAAACAATTTAAGCCACTTTTTCCTTTTGGAATAACTGCAACTAGTCTATATACTGTTGGCCTGTTGCTGAGACCAATTAAAGTTCTTGTGGTATTGTTGATTACATTTCAACATATTGAATGATGTGGTCTATACATCTTGTTCTCAACAAACTATTAAAGCCAGACGAAGAAGATTTCGAAGGATCGGCTGGAGATCACTTAACTTTTAGAGAACCCTACCCATTAAAACAGTCATCAAACCTAGATCAGTGCAAACCTTCCGTCTTGGCCCACTTCACTGACGTAAGTCTCATTTCTTCAGCTGGCCTTGTTATTTGATGTGATTTTTCTCAGCTATTCCTGACCTCAATTGCGGTTATATAGTGGTCCTAGGTGAAATAAACGGTGTACGTGGTTGTTATGTAAAATATGACAGTGTTGTACTTCGTGTCGTACCACCAAAGACAACACAGTGCAGCGGAAATTTAAAGCGTAAATAAAACTCAAGTAATAACTTTTGCACGAGTATAAAAACTCATGCGGGTGCCTTAGGGCTAAATATCACTAGTAAACGTAAGAACAGTCTTACAAAATAATCCTAGTGATTTTACGAAAAGTCATTAAATTCTAAATTCCTCAACACGTTGAGAAATCAAAGCATCCTAAAATACGACAAGGTATAAAAGAAACTGGATGCAACTCCCGTAGCCTAAATAGAAGAGACAGTAAAGATCTTCGAACAACACTATTCCCACAGTGTTGTCTATGGTGTCTTCAACACGAACGGCAACACGGGGAAAAGCAACAACAATGGTTGCAAACCTTGCTTCAGAATTCTTCAGATTCTTTAATGGAATTCTTCAGAGTATGCGCAGTGAATTGTAGTCTGAAGCCTCTCTTTTCTTGTACGTGAAAATCTTCTTTTATAGATAATCATCCAAGCTTTGAAGATTTCCTTAGATAGAGTCCTACAAGAATAGGTAACAAAGTTTTAGTAGGAAATAAACTCTATCAAATATTTGTAAATCATATCTTGATAATATCGAATTATATTATGTCAAAAAATCACCTTATCAAGATCTAATTTAAATTTTGGCAAATATATCATTAACATATTCGAAAATATACACACAATATTTACCAAATATCCTAACTTGTCTAGAAAGCAAAATCTTATAATTTCCAATTAATTAGGGCCGAAATATTCACTAGAGATAATCTAGAAATCAGTTGTATGCAACTTTTTTCATTTTGAATAAACTGGAGTATGCCATTAATGATTATAGGTCCCGCATATAAATCAACAATACACGTGGGATTGTGGTCTTGCCTGTGTTCTGATGGTTTTGAGAACTCTTGGGGTCTATGACTGCGATATTCAAGATCTTGAAGATCTATGTTGCACTACAAGGTAACTTGTTTTTGAGAAGATCTATAGCTCTAAATCATGCTTCGTCAGATTTTCTGTGGCTTCTTTTCTTGATGTAAATGGAATGAAGAAATTAAGTGCTTTAGGATTTCTACCAAGTTTTGCCACAGTATCTATTTTCTAAAATCAATTCTATTGTCCGTTTCCCTTGTGTGCATGCTAATTCTTTGATCATGATAGTTACTTGCCAGCCCGTGCTTATGTTGTATAGTCCTCATGGAGTACCAATAAGCTGTATTCTTGTTTTTCTATCAGTTGATGATTAATGATAGTGATAATTATGGTGTCAAAGTGTTTATATATCTGGAATATTATGCTGATTGTCTATCCTTTTGTTCATGTCTCCATTTCAGTATTTGGACTGTTGATTTAGCATATCTGCTGCAAAAATTTTCCGTTATATTTACCTACTGTACAGTCACATTGGAAGCCAACCCAGACTTCTCAGTGGAGACCTTTTACAAGGTAATATTCGTCATGAACTTGTGTACGTAAGTTAATTGCTTGTTAAGTGGTAAATGTTTTGCGACGAGTGTTACATCTAATAATCAGTAACCTCATCGATTCTTTAAATGTAATGTAAATTGTGAAGATTAGCTTCACAACAATTGCATGTACATATAGCTTTATCGTAACTTGGTTTATCAGATGTCATGTTGCTTCATGTAAAAGTGGCTAATCTGTTGAGTTTTGCTGATATGCTCTGCTTCTTGTCCCATTGAGTGCTTACTTCAGTTCGCCGTCATACCTTTTGGGTTTTCCCCTGTCCATTAATATTCGTTGTGCATGAACTTGTTGCTGAGCTGTGTCAACGCTTGTTGCTTTTCAGTTATTGTTGCTGAAACTTGCGTTCATCTCTATATGATTTGCATGTTAAACAATAAAGCCATTACCTCTCTCATGATTTGTTGTATTAACTATATCTTACGCAGGAGCAATTACCTAATGATTTAGTTCGAGTAAATATGCTATTCCGGGAAGCTCGTGAAGCTGGAATCTTTGTAGAGGTACAGTCTACTATCTATGTTCATAAGAGATTCCACATATTTATGTGCATCAAAATGACTTGTCCATGGGATACTTTTTTGAAAATCTTGATATGCCATTCAAGAATTAGCTCCTTAATGTGCTAGCTTTAGATTGAAGACCTGCATCTACCAGATCTATTGTAGATTGAAAATGATATACAACCAAATTCTTTCATTTTAAAATTTCTTCAATGGATTCCAAGATACAAAATAAGCCTATTATCTCGATGATATATTCTCATTATTTCTCTTCATGATTAGCCTTTTCTTGTTTTTGGTCTCCTAGGCCAACTTTTCCTAGTAAAATGCCACTATCTCTTGACTTTATGTAATTACTTCTACATCTTTTTCAGTCAACTATAATTTCATTTTTATTGTATGCAGTGCAGATCAGTTAGTGCCAGTGAGATTTCTGAGTACATCTCATCCGGAAAGTATGTTGCTATTGCTTTGGTTGACCAGTATAAACTAAGGTATACTGGACATTTATCTCTTTTATTTATTGCTCAATTGAGGAAGTCTGTTTTTCATTTCCTATTTCCAATTTTTTTACAAATGTGGCAGAGCCCGGCGTGATAGCAAAAACATAAAATTTCAGTGAACTATTTAACGGCATAATAGCAAAAACATAACATTTCTGAGAACTATTGAAGCTATCAGTGTGATTGATCAGACAAGTACCAAGGGCTTTCGGTAAACTTCTTTCATTTCCGAATTTGCTTGCGACAAGTCTTAGCTCGTTGTCTGTGTTCCTTGTCTATGAGTTTTACCATATATTTATTTACCATAACTCAAGCCTTTGTTTTTGTTTCTGGGAAACAATTTTCTATCCCCCGAAAAAAAAAGAAGCAGCAAAAACCATTACCGAATAAAAACTGAAATTATCATTTATATTCATTCTCTCTCGCCAGATTGTATTTTCTCTCATGTTCAATCTCTAAATATAAATGTTACCTTTAACTAAATTCTAATATTATATTATTTGATAACTCGGAACATAATATTTTTAAATTTTGAAATATTTTATCCAATACTTTTTGGCATACTTTGACATCTACTGTAACTGTATGTTTGGAAAACAAAATCGAAAAGGAATTATTTTTCATAATACCTGGGCTTATTTGTCAAGTGGCGGTCTTTTGCAGAATGAAAAAAAACTGAAGGATGTTATATTCTTCATAATATCTCACAATTTTCCTGGAAATATTTCACCTTTCAAACTTGTAAAAAATATGAATTTTGTTTGTTTCAGTCCCCCCATGTTTTCTGGATGCAGTAATTCTCGGTCTGATGGTGTTTGTGTCTCTGATATCTGTAGTGGAAGCACCGGCTACACTGGTAAGAATTAATCAAGTAGTGATTTAACCGGCAATCTTCATTACCTGTCTTGCAAAAGATTACTTTCACATGTAGAATTGTACTGAAAGTGATCCCATTTAAAAATGTAATTATGTATTTAGCCATGTCGCTATTATCTCAGTGGTAGCAATTGAATGTTCTGATTTTGCCCTCATGGTCTAGTTCATTGTATGCACGCGCGCGCACATAAAACTGATTTCTGCTACTGGCTCTGCAGGACATTACATTGTTATATGTGGCTATGATGCTCGTACAGATGAGTTTGAGATTCGGGATCCTGCCAGCTCAAGGTTTTCAAGTTTTTTCTATGTCTATGTATGATGTCGTTTTTTTTTTTTCGTTAGAAATCTTAAGAATCACCTTGAACTTCAATAAAGCAGTCCTAACCTTACTGATGTTTTCGCATCTGATGGATTTTTGAAAATTTAGTCTCATATTTGTTGAGCTTGTTTTAAACGTAGTTTGTTTTCACTCTATAAACATTGCAGAAAACGTGAGAAGATTACTTCATGGTGTTTGGAACAGGCGCATAAATCCTTTGGAACTGATGAAGATCTTCTACTGGTAAAGCTACCAACTCTACATTACTTTCACCATGTATATTAACATTCTGACAATTTGAGCTACAATAGCTCGGTTCTTGAAATATTGAACACCGATGAATTATATTTTCTTCTTGTTGAGAGGTGGAAAGACTCAGTGTTACTAACATGTTGATCGGTGCGTCTCGTTTTTATTAACTAGAGAAGGTGGTGTGTCTCAAATTTTATTGCAGATTTCTCTCGAAAGGATAAATGGGACTCGTTAGGGATGAATTCTTTGTATCATTGTCGATTCTCTATCAGTTTTTGGATGAAAGAAATGCCATTCATTTGGGTTATTGGCTGCTCACAGATCTGTCGCCCTTTATATGTCACTGTGTTAGTGTGAATATAATTCGAGTCTATAGACTTGTACATAATTACAGAGGAAGCATATACGTTCAGCAGTCGTGGATGTTAAATAGTTTATTGCTACCCGAAATTTTTTTTGATGGGTATTACATGTATTTTATATTTAGGATTTTACTTGTTAACGATTATATTAGGGTTTTTTTTAATAAAGAATATAAATACTAAAAATTTAACAAAACATAAGCAAAATAATTTATTCGTATTGATAATATTATTATTTGGTTTATTCGTTAATTTGTCATGTGTATAAAAGTAATAATAGTATTTTGAAGAAAAATTAAAGTTTCATTTTTTTTATGAATAATAAAAAATGTAATAAGTTTTTCAAAATAAAAGATTAGAAGAAGCGACTGATAAGTGTCTGTAAATTAATACTAGTATTTTTTAAAAATTAATAATTTGAGTTCGGCTTAAATTAAATACATTTTCAAGTTCGAGTTTGATTTTATATTTTTTTTTGCTTGAGTTTAGCTCGAAATGGAGGTTGAATTCAGTTCTATAAGTTCGAATATAAATCAAACATTCATTCCGTCCCTCAGTGGTGTACCCAGAATTTTTAATCAGAATGGGCGAATTCAATAGATTTTAAAAAATATACAATAAATATCATATATTAATTTTATATGTTTTTTGCAATAACATTTTCCCAGATTTCATGCTTTGAAAATACTGAATAACATTTTCATTATCAACTCATCAACTGTATCAAACACATACGGTACCAAACAATTATTTAATCATTTTCAACAGATTACGAAGTGATGTTTTAATAATTTTCATTACTAAAAAAAACTCTCTATTGCAGTTACAACAGATATATAACATTGCTAATTTCCAAAGTAAATATATCAAATGAAATATTGATGTTTTTTTTTCTATTAGACGATCCTTTTAGCAATCTCGCTAATTTTTGCAACATCAAAAAATTGATTGCTACTTCATATCTAAAATAAAAGTATGATGTTGGTGCTCACGATGTGCTAACTTTATTAAAGTAAAATTAGATGATAAAACTGAGCAAATTAAAATAACTTTTCTTATCATAAGTAAAAAAATAAATTTGATGGATCAAAACATGCTATACATAACAATAAATTTGTGTACACCCAGTTAAAGTGATTGTTTAAATCTCTGAAAATATGTCACTTCATAAAATCTTTCAAAACGATAATATTTAAGATGATCTTTTTTTCAGTATTTTGTCGTGATCTCTAAATATGTCTTTATTGTTATTTACTCAAAGTTTATCATGATAGTCAAAATAGAGGTGACTCTTTTGTAATTGAGGAGGTTGCACATTAAAATTTGTATTTTAAAAAGATATTATGGTAGTGTTTGGGAGATAGCTGAAAAATGTTTCCAAAAAGCTATCTCAAACACTGTCTATATATATAGTACTAAATTTTTTAAAATTTGAGATGAAGCGGTCGCACCTTTTCGAGACCATGTAGGTCCGCCACTGCCATCCCTATTATATATGTCGTGTTTTTTTTTGTTTGTCCAAATATATAAGCATAGATCATTTTGTGCAACCATTTTTGAATGCATTAAATAAAGATAAAAATAGAAAGTGTATACATAATTTGCTTTACGAATGTTTTTTTTTTTAATCTGTCTAAAAATAAAAATAAAAAAAAACAAGTCTTTGTAATCGGGACGGATCGAGTATTTTAGTCACTTTGAATAAAGAAATTGCAAACTTAAAAATACGCTTAAATAAATTCGATTTTTCTAAGTGTTTTTATTTTTAAAAAAGCAGAAACGACCTTTAGATAAATGTTAAAGAAATATTTTTATTTAAAATTTTAAATATTTAAAAGCTAAAGTCCAAAAAGATTAAAAATTCTAATTTATACTCTCGTTTTTCTTTTCTTATTTTGGATAGAAATTTATACTTTTTAATTGCTTTTATTCTGTCGGCTTCTCAAACCAATCGAACTAAACGAGTTTTATCAGCTGGTTGGAACGAATTAGATTGATTCGTTGATGAACTTGGAAGCGTGGTTTCCATGAAATCCAAGGGAACTGTGAACTCCGAAATTCCTCGCTGAGTCATTAAACTTGTCATTTCTACAATTCAAATAATTGAAGAAGCGTGATGTCTAGGCTGTGGGCGAGGTTCACATCGCTCTTCACCAGCAGAACATTTTCTGGAATTGATAAATCGGGGAATAGATATTACGCCAGAAACGAAGAAATCGATGGTTTTAGTAAGTGCCTCCTCTCGCGTGCTCCTCATTTGCGGTCTTAGGTTTCCCTCTGTAAATTTTTGGGTTTTGGATGATCTTAGGGTTCCGATCATGGGTTTGGTTTTACTCTATCTGCTTGTCTTGAAAACGCTCAGTTTCTGCCGTTTGTTTGTTTGGCATGTAGGAATTGGCTTTAGTTTTAACCGTGGAATGTCTGAAGTTTTGAACATGGGAAAAATGCTAGTGTGGGCTGTAGTTCTTCAAGATCACATCTTTTTATACTGTTTTGTCGTGGTTAATTGCTGTTGATTCTAATCGGATATGGCAACGTTCTTGGTTGTATATTTGTTTATCAGTGAAGGAGAAACGATGGGTAGAGTTTAAAGGAGAGCATGATCCCACCTCCATTCCTGGTATGTTTTCTCGTTCTCTAATTTCTTGGTTGAAATTATTTGCCGTTTCATTTGAAAATACTCTGTAGTTTACAGCTGACACCCCGTCAGTTTTTTAATTTGTTCCTTCTATTACATTATGGATACCCCCAGGCCCCAAGTCAGTCTTATAGTTTTTGTTTGCCATTATTGTGATTGTTAAAGTCCAGAACCAAATTAGCTGCTGCTTTGAGTGTGATTTAGTTCAACATTGTATTTTCTTTTGGTGCTTGAAACCGTTGTCTTCTTCATGAATTGATTGATTTCCTCTCAGGGTATAACCCACCAAGGACACGGTTAACATTTCACATTCACATAAGTTTTAGTTTTTTTCTTTGTGGTCAGTAATTATTTATGTTTCAATAGTTTTATTGTAGTTGAATGGATATGCTGGCTGAATGGACAGCGCAAAAGAGCTCCAACTCCAGAGGTAGATGAGAATCATGAGATGACACTTCTTTTATGCTTCTTAAGTATTCGTATTTTCTGCGATGTACGCCTTTGATGTGGAATCCTCCATCTCCACGGCTACTGTCCTTGACTAGTCTTTATATATGTTCTTGGCTCAAGCCCTTTCAAAATATTTTCACAAAAGTTTCTAATTTGTATGCTTTTGTTTAGTTTGCTTTTGAACGTTCACTTGATTTGCCTCCTTTTCTAAGTAGTTAACTTTATTTATGAAAAATATTTTTAATATATATTATATTACATCAAAAGGTTTAAGATTTGATGAAGTTGATTAAAAAATTAAACAATTGGATTGTTGATTTTAGCAAGGAGGAATTCTGTTGGGAGTTGGGACATGGAAGTACTACTTATTTTTAATCTTTGGGATCGTGCAGACTGCGGATAAAGTTTGTATATGTCCTATTCTGCCAGAATCCTCTTACCTGTCCTGCACCACACTATAACTGTATCACATTCATCATCCATAACTGATCGTCGCCTAGGGACTTGATCATTTAATAACTGTTTGGTGAAAATATTTTTTCCTGTCTCACCACAAAAGTCTCTACGCAGTTTGAATTTGTTAAACCAACTCGCCTTCATAAACCAATCTACACTTCAACGTTTCTCAGTTCTCTGAAAGGTTTAGAAGGATACGATTGCTTCATGATAAACACCCCCCACAGCGGACCCAAACACATAGAGGGAGAGAGAGAGAGAGAAAGTGTCCGTGTGTTTGTGTCTGTGGCTTATCTCGTCAACTGTAGGGCCAAAAGGGCTCCTGAAAGTCTCTTTCTTGTGTCTTAAGATATTACCTTGAAAAACTTATCTCGGTCGATAATATGGTATGCGAAACAATAAAATTTTAGAATGTTGGTTTTTTTAACAGGAAATGACTGAGCTGGAAGCAAGAAGAGAACGTGTTAGACTCAGTGTTGCTTGTGAGCCTTACTGATTTTTTGCGCACTTGGTTTTTATTTCTGCCAGATACTTGCTGATTAAAGAACCATATTAAAGAGACAAAGTCAAGCACTTTCTTCTGATGAATCACAAAAATGTCTCTGTGTGTGGCTTGAGTGTAGGCTTTAAAATATTATGCAAATTTTGTTGTTGACCTTCTCTTATAAGGAAACTCAAGCAACTGTTTCTTTTTTTTTTCAATCACCACTCTGACAGTGTTTTTTCTTTTCTTTCTTACGAATTTGCGCAGATTGTTTTATTACTGTTGCCCTGTTCTTGAAAGTAACCTTCAATCTATTTTTATTACTCTCAGTTCTCAAGAAGGAAGAAGAGGAACGAAAAGCTAAAGAAGGAAAAGCCACAAGCATTGGTAAGCTTTCTCAATTTTCATTTGAAAAGTGAACCTGCTTTTTGTGATATGATGTGTGCACAAGCACTGATTTTGCATGGTCTTTTATTATAGGAAAAGCTGTGGGACCAGATTTAAAAAGCTTTATCCGGCAATTTCCTTCTGATTCAGAAAGTATGAAATGTTTTCTATGTAATCAGTTATTACCGGTGGTTTATTTTCTTTGATGTCTCCAACTTCCAATGATGTGGTAAATTATTTAAACAATTATGGTTTTCTTGCTTTGATTGCCTCAGACATAAAAACGGGTGATAAAATAGAAGAAGCATCTGATCCCCCGGATGTCACAAGGTCAGTCTGTTTAACCAAGTAGGTCTGGCTTCGAGTAGACTACAACTTGTTACATTCAGGGCTAATACTGTTTAAACATCAGGTTTAGAAATTGCTGTGGTATTTATTTTAATATAGTTTTGACAATGAAACTGAATCTGAAATGTAGTGACAAGGACCCCAAACAATATCAGTCAGAGAAAGAGTCCCCAAGTTCCTCATTTAGCTTCATTTCAGCATGTGGGTTACCATGATATACTGAGTCCTGATTGTATTTGATCGATTTTCACATGCATATGTTTCGATTTCTTATATCTGTGGCATACATAAGTTTTTTATGACTTATTGACTTCTATGTTTAAGACCTCCAACCATTCCACCTCTGCCGCACCACCATTGTCCTGATTTATGAACTTCACTTGCAAAAACAACACAAAGGGGTAATGAATATACATCTACTTTAATTTTCAGGTCTTCAGAGCCGACGGGAACTGGTGAATCTTTCAGACCTGGGACATGGCAACCATGAACGGGATGCTGCACCAATTCTCAAAAGTATTTCATCTCATCTTGTTTTGTAACCCCTCCTCTGATTTTTAATAGTGATATATTAAGGTGAATTTTGTATCCTTTTCTCAAACAATTTTGGTTCCAAGTTTTTGAAGTGGATCCTTTTTCTTGCCGAAGCTTACTGCTAGTTAAGATAAAGGTGAGAAGAAAATATTATATTATTGAATGAATTTACATCATTGTTTACTGTACAATATATAGACCCAAAGAATCCATTCGAGAACCATCTAATGACGTCAGCTACTAACAAACTAGTAACCATAATTTTTACAGTAAGCTATTTACAAAACAATACAATTAGTATTAATATTCTAATACTTTAACATTCCCCCACAAGCTAAGCTTGGTGGACGACATCACACTTGGCTTGGAACGCAATCTGTCAAAGGAGGCAAATGAGAGTGGTTTGGTAAGTATATCCGCAATTTGATCAAGAGCTGGAACATGTTGAACGAGTAAGGTTCCAGCAAGTACTTTCTCCCGAACAAAGTATAAGTCGAGCTCGATGTGTTTGGTACGAGAGTGTAGAACTGGATTTGCACTCATAGAGACCGTACTTAGGTTATCACACCAAATAACAGGAGCTTTTGGCAAAATAATTTGAAGCTCATGTAAAAGTGATTGGATCCACGTTATTTCTGCAGCAGCACTTGCTAAGCTGCGGTATTCTGCTTCAGTACTGGATCGTGAGATGGTATGCTGCCTTTTTGAGCTCCAAGCAATCAAACATTTGCCTAACTAAATGCAAAAACCTGAAACTGATTTTCTGTCATCAGGGTCAGTGGTCCAATCCGCATCAGAGAACCCAACAAGATCAAGAGAAGCAGACTTGGGAAAAAATAACCCATGATCTGAAGTTCCTTGCAAATATCGTAAAATTCTTTTTACGGCTTTCCAGTGAATATCTTTAGGGGCATGCATGAACTGACAGACTTTGTTTACCGAGAAAGAAATCTCTGGCCTTGTGATAGTAAGGTACTGTAACGCTCCAACAATACTCCGATACAGAGAAGGATCTGAGAAAGCTTCTCCCTTATGCGCAGATAAATAATCATTTGTGATAATTGGTGTAGGCAAAGGTCTAGCATTATCCATACTAGCACGAGCAAGAAGCTCTCTCACATATTTCTGTTGGGTAAGAAGTAAGCCACCATCAGAAGTATATTTCACTTCAACACCGAGAAAATAATGAAGTTCTCCAAGATCTTTTAAAGCGAAAACAAGACCGAGTCTGGTAATGAGTTGTTTGATCTTGGCTGGGTCACTTCCGGTAATTAATATATCATCAACATACACTAGAATATATATACAAGAACAGCCAGCACTTCTGATAAATAACGAATGATCAGCTCGAGAGCTTGTGAAGCCTTCTGAGATAAGAAATCCTTTTAACTTTTCGAACCATGCCCTAGGTGCCTGCTTAAGGCCATACAAATCTTTATGAAGTTTGCATTTAAGAGGTTGACCAGTAGAGGAAGATACCTCAAAACCAGGTGGTTGATCCATATATACTGTTTCATTCAAAACACCATGTAAAAAGGCATTGCTTACATCAAGCTGTTGAATCTTCCATCCACGAAAAATGGCCAAAGAGAGAATAATTCGAACAGTGATAGGTTTCACTACGGGGCTGAAAGTTTCTTTGAAATCCAAACCTGCAGTTTGAAGGTAGCCTTTGGCCACTAGACGTGCCTTGTAACGAGCAACAGAACCATCAGAATTTCTTTTGATTTTATACACCCATCGGCAACCAACAATGGCACTGTTTGAAGGTGGAGTTACCAATGTCCAGGTTTGATTGTGAATAAGAGCATCAAACTCTTGTTGCATGGCTTGTTTCCAAACAGTATGACCTAGGGCTTGCGTGCAAGTTTGAGGTTCAACCTCAGAAAGATTAGCAAGCCACGCCTTAGGCTTGTAAATTCCATGTTTAGATATGGTAATCATTGGATGAGTATTTTGTTGTACAACTGGTAATTCAGACATGGGTAAGGTAGGAGAAGGTGATGGTGGACCATTTGACTTAGAGATGAGCTGTGGAGATAATGGAATACTGTCACTAGACTGTAAGGAAGAGTGAGGAGAGGATGTCGTGGGATGAGCATCCTTGGATAACAGAGATTGTGAATAAGTATTAGTTTGGGAAGAATGTTGTTGTGTTTCTGGTGATATATAATCTGGAACAGCTCTAGGAAAACAACTAGGGAACTGCTTTGGAGATGATGAAGTATCATTAGAGGTTGCAAAAGGGAAACAAGACTCATTAAAAACAACATGTCTAGAGATATAAAATTTTCCACATTTTGATAAACATTTATACCCTTTATGTTGACCACTATATCCTAAGAAAACACATGGGGATGAGCGAAATTCAAGTTTATGAGAATTAAAAGGTCTAATATAAGGAAAGCATTGGCAGCCAAATACCTTAAGAAAATCATAGTTGGGTGAAGTATGGAACAACTTTTCCAAAGGTGTCTGTCCATCTAGCACAGGTGTAGGAAGCCGGTTGATCAAATACACCGCAGTTTCACATGCTTCATCCCAGAATTTGTAAGGTAAGGATGCTTGAGCTAAAAGAGTAAGGGCTGTTTCAATGATATGGCGATGTTTTCGCTCAGCAACACCATTTTGGGATGAGGTATGAGGACAAGAGACTCGATGAGACACACCATGATCAAGGAAGAATGTTGTGAGTGCTCGATACTCTCCACCCCAATCAGATTGAACAATTTTAATTTTGCGATTGAGTAGGAGTTCAACTTTATTTTTGAAATGGAGAAATGCTTTATAGACATCTGCTTTTGTTTTGAGAAAGTATATCCAACTATAACGAGTAGCAGCATCTATAAAGCTAACATAATACCGATTTTCATTGTGGGATAACACATGAGCACCACACCATAAGTCAGAGTGAATTAGATGCAAAGGTTCTGTCTATTCTGTTTCAGAATGAGAGAAAGGTAATCTATGACTTTTTCCAAGTTGACACGCAGAACAGAAATGAAAATTCTTATTGATATCAACTAATTCTTTTTTTGCTGACAAAATTTTCTTAAGTACAGATATAGATGGATGTCCTAACTTTCTATGCCAGAGATCAAAAACAGAATCCGACTTTTGAAGACTGTGACAAACACTTTGTTCTTGGGATTCAACTGCAAAAACAAGAGGAGACGAAGGCTGTTGAGTAGGATGGGAGGAAGCACAGAGATCTGCAGGTATCTCGAACCGGTATAACCCATTATGTAGACTCCCTTGGAGAAGCTTGGTTCCCGTTGTGAGATCCTTCACAAAACAAGAAGATGGGTTAAACTCAATGGAAACTCTATTATCTTTAGTAAATTGGCTGACACTGATCAGATTTTTAGTAATATGGGGAACATGAAGCATATTCCGAAGGGTAAAAACTTTACTGGTAATTGGAGAGCAAAAATTAAAAGACCTTGTATGAGATATAGGAAGACCCATACCATTACCCATGAAGAGTTGGTGATTACCAGTATACTCGGATCCAACGCTGAGATTACTTAGCTCATTTGTGACATGATTCGTGGCTCCAGAATCGGGGTACCAGTTTGGGTCTGGAAAGTTCTCTGAAGCAGAGGCAATAGCAGCCATCGGAGAATTTCTCTGTTGGGAAGAATTGGTAGAGAGTTGGTTTCCAGAACTTGTATTTGAATTAAACCCTGTGAAATTTGAATCAAAGCGATAATAGCACTTTTGAACGGTATGCCCAAATTTGCCACAGAGCTGGCATTGAGGACGATTTCCATTGTTCCAAAAGCGACCTCCTCTATTTCCTCGACCTCGACTACGAGTACCTTGATTCTGTGAACCATTGTGAAAGGTGGAGTTAGAGGGTGAAGACCCAGATCCACGGCCTCCAAATTTTTTGTGATGAAAGGCAAGATTTGCCATGGGAGCAGAAACATCTGATGTAATATGAAATTGGTCGAGACGAGCTTCTTGTGCTTGAAGAACAGTACGAACTTCATCCAAAGAGAGAGGTTCAGTGCGATTAGTGATATTAACCACAACAGAATCATACTCTAGTCCTAAACCAGCAAGAATATGGAGAATTTGGTCTTCATTAGAGATACGATGACCAGCCAAAGCAAGAGTATCCGCTGTTGTCTTCATTTTTGCGAGATAATCGATCATCGTAAGACCACCCTTTTTAAGAGTTTGAAGCTGAAGCTTAAATTGCATGATTTTGGCTTGTGATCTCGAACCGAATAAAACAGAGGCTGCCTTCCAAACATCATAGGCTGTATTGCAGCCGACCATTTGAGGTTGAATATTTTCAGCCATGGTGGCCAGGAGATAAGAGAAAATCAACGAGTCCTGTCGCTGAAAGAGGACATATGCAGGGTTGAGAGACCCTGGGCGGCCATTTTCTGATGGCAAGAGCTCAGATGGGCAGATCGCTTTGCCGTAGATGAAATCTTCAAGCCCGAGTCCACGAATTCCAGCTTCAAGTTGTTGCTTCCACATAAGATAATTTCCATCGTCCAAGCGTACAGTAGCTAGCTGGTTTGCCGGATTGATGAGATTTGAAAGAGAAGTAGGGATTGGCGGTGGTGGGTTAGGCGAAGTGAAAGAAATAGAGGAATCCATAAAAGCTGTAAGCTAATGGCTCTGATACCAAGTTAAGATAAAGGTGAGAAGAAAATATTATATTATTGAATAAATTTACATCATTGTTTACTGTACAATATATAGACCCAAAGAATCCATTCGAGAACCATCTAATGACGTCAGCTACTAACAAACTAGTAACCATAATTTCTACAGTAAGCTATTTACAAAACAATACAATTAGTATTAATATTCTAATACTTTAACACTGCTGGCAAAAGATTTATACAGACAACAATCTAATTTTATTTGAAATATTATGATACGTTACAACCACCATATCAATATCTTTCTCAAGTGATCTAGCCACCCCTCAAGAGGAGCATACTAGACACACTCATGGATCCCAAGCACAAGATCGTTGTCGCTAGAGTATCACCTATAGCACCCGATCAGGCAATTCTAGGGGATTCGTCATCAGTTGGGAACCTCGTGGGGCACTAAAAATCCCTTCAATTTCAATTCTATTCTTATAAAGGAGTGTCACATGGGGTATGCATGTGGTGTAAAAGTTTTGCGATGGGCATCGACTCCTTTTTTATATATATATATAGGTTTTACATTCTCCGTTGTCGAACGTGATATGATAATAATAATAATCCTTTAATATCTGTAATATGATAATTGGTTTTGATCAATCTTTTTCTGAGTTTCTGATGAGAATTCAATTCAAGCTCCATTGCAGTGTTTCATCAATCCCCAAGATAATTTTCACGCGTTAATTTCATGCAATTAGTAGAATAATCAAGAAAGTTGTGGAAAAAAATTTCATAATTATTGCGTTTTTATTTGCTCTTCATTGACGAGAGAGAGCCAGTAATCACATGATCAATATAAAGTGGGAATATATATTCTCGTATCTTGGGCCAGTCATTTTGTATTTTGTAGAACGTCGGCTTTCCACTAGTTTCGACTTTCGAGAGTTCTGGCCCAACAACGTAAGCCCACTTTAACCGGCCCAAGAAAGGGGATGTGGTAGAAGGGTATAGAAGCTCGTGGAAAGAGCGAATAATTTTTCCCCAAAAAAGAAAGAGAAAAAGGAAAAACGGTTACGCGAAAGCGCCAGAAAGATCCTCCACTGCTCTATAAATACTCTTGCTCGTTCCTCACAGAGATCCCATCAGAAAATTGAAGAAATCCAAGCAGCAGATCAAAGATTTAACCATAGCTAAAATGTCTCTGATTCCTAGCTTTTTTGGCAACAACAGGGGCAGCAGCATCTTCGATCCATTCTCAACGGATGTTTGGGATCCTTTCGAGGGTTTACCTTTCAACAGGTCGGTGGCGAATGCGGGCCAAGAGATCTCGGGCTTCGTCAACGCCCGCATCGACTGGAAAGAGACTCCGGAGGCCCACGTGTTCAAGGCGGATGTCCCCGGGCTGAAGAAGGAGGAGGTGAAGGTGGAGGTGGAAGAAGGGAGGGTGCTTCAGATCAGAGGTGAGAGGAGCAGCGAGAAAGAGGAGAAGAACGACAAGTGGCACCGCGTGGAGAGGAGCGGCGGGAAATTCCTGCGGCGGTTCAGGCTGCCGGAGAATGCCAAGGTGGGTGAGATCAAGGCGGCGATGGAAGACGGAGTGCTGACCGTGACAGTGCCCAAGGAGGAAGTGAAGAAGCCTGAGGCCAAGGCCATCGACATTTCTGGCTAAAAAAATCAAGAGGTTTTCCATATTCCAATTGTTCACTTTTGTATGTCAATGTCAATAAAAGTTGAGTGTATGTGTGTGGAAATATAATCAATGTATTTGAGAAAGTGCAAGTTTGAATTTGAAGGTTATTGCTTCTGTACTTGCTTGTATTCGACTTTTTAAAAACAAAGAAAGAAAAAATAATTGTGTATAATAATAAGTTTGCATGGTTATTATATTATATAGTTTGCATGGTTATTTAAATTCGACGAAAGTTCAAAAATGACATTATAATTAATTAATGGGAAGAAAATTAGTTGCACGAGATACTGCTTGCCACGTGGCAATCTTATTATTGATCTATTTTTTTTTATTATTATTATTTGGATAAAGCACCTGAACTAAGGTTTTGCTAGAAAGTTCTTTTCAAGTGGGTTCGAGAATCCAATTTTAACCACAAATTCTAAATAGGTCCATCGAGTCATCGAGAGTCAGTGGAGTGTGATAGAGATCAAAATGAAGCTTGTACTGATCAACGATTATCGATGTGCTTGGATAATTTCATATTCATTCGATTATTTGGATGAATTAGTGTTTGTTGAATATAGTTTTTTTTTTTTTTGGGGTTAATTTATGCAATTTGTGTTGATTGTGTTAAATTTATTATGCAAATATCCAACCAAATAAAATCATTCATTTCAAATCGTATCGTTCAAGTGCAGCAGCCAAGAGAATTGACGAAGCTCATCGAAATTGCCAAGTTTACCAAAGCTCAAACAAAACGTAGGACTTTTGTACATCTTTAATCAGATTCTACGTTTGCGATCTTACATAATATTCACTTCTAATAAAAATGAACTCTTCTAATTTAGCATTGTTTCATTTTTTTTTTCAATGGATTTCGAGAAATTCACTCTTATTAACTGAATTTATGAGACATTGAACCCTAGATATGAACTTTTTTTAGATAAATCATGTGTCTTTCTCCAATTCATACAAAAATTATTCGTTCTAATTTTGAATTCTAAGTAGAAGTGTACATCAATTCATACACAATTAGGTTCACGAGTTTTTCGAGCCAAATTTGAAAATGTTTAAATGTTTTTTTAAGCCCACAAATTCTATGTTCTATGTTTTATTAATATAATATATTTACATTATTAATAAATGTATTTGAGCTTTCATTTTCGGATACTTTATCAAGACATTTGAGCATGGAAAATTATATATCATATATGTAGGATAAGGGTTACAAATTGGACTATAAAATGCAATTGAAACTATAAAATTATCCCTATATTTTATTTATAAAAAATCTTTCAAAATTATATTTAGGATAATTTGTACTTTCAAAGGCACAATTTTTTTTTGAAATTTTTAATATATTAATTTTTAATAATTTGGATTAATTTGATATTAGTTCGGGTAGCTCGATTCAAAAAATTAAAGTATTAGAGGGCTTAAAATTTTAGTTCGGATAGATTGATATTTCTGGCTCCGCCATTGATCGTAACCTACGTGTAATCCTAATATGATCCTAGTATTTCAAACATTGATTTGAATCGAGTTCGGACTTTAAATATTAAATATTTTAGCTTCGCGTCGCATTTGAGCTCAAATATAATAAATTCGGCCTGAATTTGGCCGTGTTAGTACTTCAGATTAAGTCTTTTCTTATGCTACCAGTTTTTCTATCCTTATCACATATGAGAAGAAGTGCGAATGAAGTGGCGCACATGTTGGCTAAGAAAGTTTTTTTTATCTTCAACTCCTTTTGTTTGGTTTTATATATGGTGGTTTTCCACCTTGGCTATCTACTGTTGTTTCTAATGATTGTGTGTAATAAAATTTGGTTTTTTTCAAAAAACAAAAAAAAAAAAAAATCTTCATATTCTATTCTATTCCATTACCCTAATTGTAAGTCATTTCAACTATTGATTAATAGACAGTTATATATACATAATCGATTGATTCACATATATATACTATTAATAAAGGGAAAGAGACTTTAATATTCCAAATATACAGTTTTGATATGTTAGTTGTCCACCAACCGTGCCAATTTCTGTGTCTACCATGTATAAAACACTTAACTATTGCACATGGTGGAGACAAAAGTTGACATGGTTGGTGGGCAGCTTAGCAAAACTCTCCAAATATAATCTTTTAAGTTTGTTGTGGTTTTTGTTTTTTATTTAATTTTGATTTACTTTTTAAATTTTCTTTAAACTTTATATTATTTTTTTTAGTAAGATGTTTGAATTTGTTCAACCGGACCACAATTATAAATCATATAATCATATTTTTTTATTAAAATTTTTTTTCATCTTCTATATTTTATATACAAGCATCATGTGTGTCATAATTGCTAATATATATGTGTTTGTACAATCATATTATTATATAATTTCTCAAAATAATTAGTTTGATCGTTTTAATAGATAAACACAAGATTTTCCTATATCTCAAAAATTATTATTTATAACTATCATCATTTTAAAAATAAATACAAAAACAAAAATACCCTTCTATTTGTATTTCTATAAATTTACATTTTATTGCTTATAACTATCATTTTTCACATTTACTTTCATTTAGAATTAATGAAAATATTGATGTATATTTGAATATAACATCTATCATTTATATAGATGGATAGTCGTTACTAGTATACATGTAATTTTCCGGTCGGTCGAATTAATTTTTTGTAATGAAAATCATATTATTTTGGAAGGAAAAATTACTTTTTTGTCATGTATATTTGTTATTTTTGCGATTTTGGTAATCTTTGTTTTAGATTTCAGTTTTAGTCCGCTATCTTTATTTTTTTTTTTTTTACAATTTTAGTCATTTTTTAGATGTGGCGCTGATACAGTACTGATGTAAAGCTGACGTATATAGTGTCACGCAAGAAAAAAATGACTGAAATTGCAAAAAAAATCGAAATATAATGACCAAAACTAAAATATGAACATATATAGGAACGAAAGCGCAAAATGACAAACATATTGTACCAAAATTGCAGTTTTCCCGATTTTTGATAACTTCTTTTCTCGTAGGAAAATCTCATGGGGGTATGCATGCATACTATTTGGATAGGGTTAGCTGGAAATAGATTATTTTTTTTTAAAAAATGTAAAAGTGTGGATACATATGAATTGGGCACAGCGTGGGCTTTCGACTAGCTTCGAGGGTGTTGTAAAAGCATGGCCCAACAATGTAGGGCCGTGTAAACGAGCCCAACAAAGAAATGTAGAAAGATATAGAAGCTCGTGGAAAAGCCGAGTAAAATTAAAGGCCGAAAAGGTAACCCGAAGACGCCAGAATTCTCGTTCCACTGCTGTCTGTTACTCCTATAAATACTCCTCGTGTACATTTTCCCTACAAAACACATCAAGAATTTAAACAACTTACAGATAGATTTCAAAGTTTCATAAGAATAATGTCTCTGATCCCAAGCTTTTTCGACCCTTTGTCCATGGATATCTGGGACCCATTCGAGGGCTTCCCCTTTCACAGGTCGGCCGCGAACCGAGACATCTCCGGGTTCGTGAACGCTCGCGTGGACTGGAAAGAGACGCCGGAGGCCCACGTGTTCAAGGCGGATGTCCCCGGGCTGAACAAGGAGGAGGTGAAGGTGGAGGTGGAAGAGGGGAGGGTGCTCCAGATCAGCGGAGAGAGGAGCGGCGAGAAAGAGGAGAAGAACGACAAGTGGCACCGCGTGGAGAGGAGCGGCGGGAAATTCCTGCGGCGGTTCAGGCTGCCGGAGAATGCCAAGCTGGGTGAGATCAAGGCGGCGATTGAGGATGGGGTGCTGACGGTGACGGTGCCCAAGGAGGAAGTGAAGAAGCCTGAGGCCAAAGCCATCGACATCTCTGGCTAAATCATAATAATATTAATGCAGAGCTAGCTCTCCTTATTTTTGCGTTTGGATTTGTATGATTTGCGCTGGTGTTGTTTATATATGTACTTATGCTCAAGTATGTGTTATTTATATTTTACGTTTACTATTATTATGTGAAATAAAGGAGAGTTAATGGTTTAATATTATATCTCTACGCATATTGATATTTACATATTATATGTTGCATAAAAATAATTTATGAGAAAGGAGTGGTTTTGTGGATTGTGGAGTATCCGGTAGTCATTCAAACGATCTTGATAATTGATGATGGTTTGCTAAACCTGGTGCTCAGATGACCGGACTAGAAAAGATGATATATGATCTGCTCTTTTTTGATTGAGATGATCTGCACACAAGAAAATGAAATGAAAGCACGTTAAGTCAGACTTAGAAATAGAGTAAGCTTTTAGGAAAAATGAGTATAGTCTTTTGGAGGTTTAGATGAACATACTCTTTTGGAGGTTTAGATGAACATACCTTTCCTGATACCTGATGCAAGGTATTTATAAGCCTTAGAGTGAGGAAATGCCTCCGCATTTCCAGGTTAGTGGCCACGATCTGGGTCGTGGGTGCAGGAGTTGCCCACGTTTACCTGTCACACACGGTGAAACCGGAAGGCTCGAGATTATGGCCATCGTGGGGATCATGTCCTTGAGAAATGGGTTTTGCCTAAGTCATGAAGACTTGGTCTTCTCGGACTCACGCCTCCGTACGTATCTGAGCTATTAGTCCGACCTTATCTAAACCTGTTATTCTTGCCTCTCTGTAGCCCTGATACCCCTGACTTTTCGGGGTATCACCACTCGTCCCTAAAATAGTCGGGTTAGAGCCCTGCTCGCTGTCCTAAATAGCATCCCTGTTGCCTCTGCCTCTCCGTAGCCCTGATACCCCTGACTTTCCGGGGTATCACCACTCTTCCCTAAAATAGTTGGGCTACAGCCCTGCTCGCTGTCCTGACTAGCATCCTTGTTGCCTTTGTCTCTCCGTAGCCTTAATATCCCTGACTTTCCGGGGTATCACCAATAATAATATAATAATCTTTAGTGGATCGTTTTCTATGTCACGAAACCAAGTTATGGGCTTAGGAAACTTCACGGGTCCATAGAATTTTTGGGCTTTGTTAATTAATTGTGTCTGGCCTAAAATATAACTTTGACCCATTGAATAATTGATCCTCACACATCAAAATAGTTAATTGAGAAATGTTAAATTATATTTTCAATAAGGTCGGGTTGACGAAATTAGCTTTAAAAAAATTTCGACCCAAACACGAGCCAACCCGAAAATGTCCAACCCGAAACCGAACGCGACTAACCTGACTCACCCAACTAACATGAATCAACCCGGTTTTATTAATTATTTTTTATTTTTTTAACAAAATAATTAAATAAAAATTCAAACACATAATAATTGATTAATATTTAATTTAATCACATAATAATAAAATATAAGCTTGTGTATAATTTAAATTTGAAAATTTAGTTGTAAAAAATTTACAGTATATTTATTACAAAAAATAAAAATATTTTAAAAAATAAAAATTGTACAAAATAAACATCAAATAACTTAAATCTATCATATCAATATACAATATATTTTTTCCAAGCATAGAAAGTATAAAAATTATGAATATATAATATTTTTTTTCAAGCATACAAAGTATAAAAATGTAGAGAATTTTTCGTAATTTTATATAAAAATAATAATAATTAAAAGTTTTGGGTCATGAACTCGATTAATTTTTTCGAGTTAGCTTTTGAGTCAACTCGATTCAACCCGAACCCAAGAACCCCCAACCCTAATCCGATATTTTTCGAGTCGACTCGTGTCGGGTTGACATGTTGAGTTGAATTTTGACACGCCTATAATCAGCAACACAATGTGCAATATAATGTTTTCATACCGTTATTTTTTATTTTAAAAAAATTTGGATATGTGCATCATTCGCATATATATTTGGGCAAATTATTTTAAAATCCCCAAACTCAAACATTTCTTTCTCTTAACTCCTATACTCAAATTTCTTTGTTTCAACTCCTTAGTGGTCCCCAAATTTGTCTTAACAAAGTGTTTAGCATTTAATCCTTTGTACATGGCATTGTTTTACCTATCGAACCCGTTCAGGCCAAGCAGAACTATCGGTTACGCAAGGTTTCCAGCCGATATACTCTGGATTAGGGTCCAACATGCTTCCGTAAGATGAATTAAATTCAAATACCTCTTTGACCATAGTGTCGTCGGGTCATACCTCCCAAGTTTTACGAAGTGCTCCTCACACTCCAACCACGCAGTCGCAACAGATGGTTTATGCACAAGCTCTTTCAACGACACCCAGCACAGCCTTAATTCGTTTTCAACCTTAAGACGTATGGTATATGAATTTAATTATAAAATATGAGCATGAAAGAACAAGAGACTTTAGAAAAATTATTCAGACATAATATTATTACATAAATCAACTCCTTTGAAGAGGAGAAGACAACTTGTTTAGCTACTCATAGTAGCTTTGTTCTTGAAATACATAAACAGAAAACTTATTACAATAGAAAGAGAAATATTACAACAATTTATTTGTAAGAAAATTGAAGGGAATGCTCGATGTCTTCAGCTTCCTTGAACGCTTATATTTATAGCTGAGGTTCCACTCGTTTCACCGAAAAACTTCAGGGAATCTTACAGCTATTTTGTCTTGTCCTTTTATGCCATTATTAATGGCATCTTTAGCTAGTGGATGAGTCACCCATTATCCACCTTGTCCTGTTATGCCATTATTGATGACATCTTTTGGTGGAGGAGTCACATGCTGTCCTTTTTATTTTGGCTCTATCTTCCTCACATGCCTTTTTTATTGTTGTCGGGGCATCTTTTGCTTTTGCAGTGGTCCCTTGAAAAAACGCATCTTTGGTGGTCCCTGTCCACCTTTGCTTGTCTCGGAAAATTCTTTTCGATCCGTTCGGGGTCTGAAGTTTTTTCCGAATTCTGGCTCCTTCTGGTTTGGACACTCTGGGCAGATGTTTTCTGACCATCTTCTGATATGAGCCATGTTACAAAATTTTCGGCGAGTCTCTTTACTCCCCGGCAGCTTGTTGTTCCACAAAAAGTTTCTCTTCTTTTCGAAGAGTTCTTTCGCAAAAGCCGTAGTTTTTCCTGTCATTGTGTTTAACAGGAATGATCCGTTCACAGAATTCTGATAAAATTTGAACGAAAACTTGACCTTGTCCATCTCGGTGAGACAAACCCAAATACCCCATGCCCTTCTGGTTGAAATTTCATCTTCTCCAAAAGTGGACACTAATGGTATTTCTTCAGATAGGGGATCCTTGATGAATTTTTTATTATTCATGTCAGGTCTCCTCAGCTTGATGAAATGAAAGGGCTCGTGTGATCCTTTCCCGGTTGGTTCTGGAGCTGCACTAAAGAAATATAATTCAAGCACATCTCCTCTGGACAAATGGTCGTTATTTGCCCATGTTTCTTGAACTGCTTCCTGAATCCATTTTGGTAACTGTGATATATCCGAAAAGATTGGTGGCGTTGTATAAACTGAGGCCAAAGCCCCAAATTCATACCAGAGCTTTACATCCTTAGGATTGACATTGTTTTTTAGCCAAACCCTTGGATATATCCCTGCTACATCAACCCTGCAAGGGTTAGGGTTAATTTCACTTCTTGTACTTAATTTCTCCCACCTCTGTTGATAAACATGAAATGGAGAAATAATAGTTGGGTTAGTATCGATCTTAGATTTGCTCTTGTCTGTGTTGGGCCTAAGATTGATCTCTTCCTCTTTTACCCCAGAGGCGGAGGGTTGAATTGATGAGTTATCCTAATCAATTGTTGCTTCATCCAAATCATCAAAGGCTGATGATAGATTCACACTTGTTTCTTGAGTTTTAGATCCCTCAACATCTTGTTTCACAACCGGTGGTTGTATTTCTTGTTTTTGTAAAACCAGTGGTTTTAGCATATCTTGTTTATGAGAAACCAATGGTTTCTCTATAGCCTTCACAATTGGCCCTTGAATAGTAGCCCAAAGTTGTGTTTGAGCCTGCATACATCCTGTAATTCGATTAGATACTTTGATCCGATCAGCTTGTTGTAACCTGCCGGTCATTTCAGCATTAATGGCTAACTGGTTGAACTCGGTTTGAAACAACCCAAGGTGTTCCCTGAGATGCCTCTGCATTTTCATGATGGAATCCACGTCACTGCCTTCCATCTCTTGTTAAGAAATCTACAAGAATATTTTCATGAGATTTAATAATAACAATATCAAAAATATAATTTTGACATAATGCTTGCCATCTTAATAACCTAGCTTTCTCAGGTTTAGATTCAATCTTATTTCTTAGGAAAGCTTTTACCTGGGTGTTATCAACCTTGAGTGTGAATTTTTTAGCAAGTAAAAATAATGGCCATTTTTCGAAAGCCCTTTTAACTGCATAAAATTCCTTCTCGTTGATATGCCATCTGATGGCCTCTGATTCTGAAAAAAGACCGCTACAGTATCTGCATGGTATTTTTCCATCTGGGGTGATCTTGGTAAGGACTGCTGCTCACCATTCGTCACTGGCATCCGTGAATAACACCAGATCATCTTCATCTACGGGTATAGCCATTTTTGGAAGATTCTTACATATCTCCTTTAATTGGTTTACCCCTTTAGTATGGTCATCGGTCCATATAAACTTAGCATCCTTTTTTAACAAAGGACTGAACACCTTTCTGTACATTGCTAGGTTGTTAATGAACATCCCTGAAAAATTAACTACTCCAAGAAAACTCTAGAGTTGTTTTACGTCTTTGAGTTTATCTGGAAAATTCTTTAACTTTTCCACAATATGGGGTTGTAGAATTATTTCGGATTCATCAATCTCAATACCAAAGAATTCAATTTTTCTTGTTGATATGACTGCTTTCTTTTCAGATAAGACCAATCCCTCTTGTTTGCAAATTTTAGAGAAAATCTCTAAATGTTTAACGTGTTCGTCGATGTTTTTTGATGCTATAAGAATATCATCAATATAAACAAATATAAAGTTGAAATAATCCTTAAAAAGGTTATCCATCTTTCTTTGAAATATCTGGGGTGCATTAGCCAATCCCATTGGCATAACTTCCAAAATATAGTGTCCTTGTGGAGTAGAGAAGGCTGTGAATTTCTTACTGTCTTCTTTCATTCTTATCTGGTAGAATCCAGACTTACAATCAAATTTTGAGAACACTCTAGCATTTCGTACACAGCTAATTAGATGTTCTCTACTGGGTATGAAGTACCCATCAAACTCCAGGATTTTATTAATACCTTGGTAATTAATAACTAACCTGAGTTTTCCTCTTTTTATTTCACCATGATTTCTGACAAGAAATCCTGGGTTGCTATATGGTGAAACTCTTTTTTTGATTAGACCAAGGTCCAAATGTTCCTTGATAATCATTCTCATATCCCTTTGATCTGTTAAGTTCATCGGGATAGGCTTATATCTGACGAATTCATACTCTTTGCCTTCCTTTAGAGTAAGACTGGCTTTGAGTTGATTTCTATCCCACTATGCCAAAGGATGTTCGTTATAACTTTCTTTGAGCCTCTTTTTGACATCTTCAAGGGATACCTTATTTTCTAACTCTATATCTCTGTGATGTAGAGTTACCTTGAGAAGCTCCATATCCTCTGTTTGGAGTTCTTGTTCTGTTGTTATTTCAACATGGTTTCTCCAAACCTTCTTGGATCTTACATTTTTGGGTGAAAAAGGTGTCCTTTATCATCACGCTGGCTGCGAAATATTATCGGCAATTGTCGATAAAAAGCAACCTTGAGTCTTTGAACGATAATTTTATGATCACAAATTGTAGTGAACATAAGCCTTCTTGACTCATTGTCTTGTGTGTACTTCTTAAACATTTGTAAGAAGTTATTTTCCAACATGATATCAGCTCCTGTATCATGGAAATAGATTGGTGGTGTCTTTACCTTGTACCAAGGTGTCTGACCTGCTCCTCCCATAAGGATCTCTGCTGGTTTTATTCCTTTACAAAGAATTAAAATTCTTCTAGAGAAATCTCGTCCAACAATTTTTGATAATTCTTCTTCACATTCTTCAGAAAAGACTCCTCTTTTTGCTGTACAAATTCCTGCTCCCGAATCAATATAAGCTGCAAAGTATTCAGCCTTATATTGTTCATACAATATCCCTATTGGAATGTATATGGAGAATGGACTTGTTGTCATTTTTTAAAGGGATTACTAAATGACCCTGCCATTTTTAACAGCATGTGTTGTAACTCAGTAAGCCGATTAAGACTATTAGCCTTTAGTCTTCCTAAGGCTTCAGAAGGTAGAGTATGGTTACTCCTTTCTACCTCTTCAATGCATTCTAGTAAATCATGTTCATGACTTACTAATTTCAACAATTGCTTCTTCCTCTGTTTGTAAATAAAATTTTCGAATCTGATTAAGGGATTGTCCCTTATCCAATTCTCTTGGTTTTCCATTTCGTAGAATTCTTATTGAATCCTCCAAGTCTTTTCTTTTGCCATGAACTCTATTCTTTTTTCAAGGCGTTTCCATGGTTTATGGTCCTCCAGAAACTCTAGGCCAAGAATGAGCTGATCCACTTTTTTTTTCTGAAATTCCATAGATTTGAACTTTCAATTCTCCAATATTTATCAATCCTTGGTAAGTTTCTTTTTCCTGTTGCTCCAAATATTAAATCGAGTTACAAGGGAACTGGTTCCGATGACTTGTAATTTCGAATACTATTTTTATTTCTTTCCATCATTCTGGAGATCTAAGTTTTCCTATTATAGAAAACTCTTTTTCTTCTGATGGAATTTCTTGAATAGGAGATTTGTCCCATCTTCTACTTGTCATTCGGTTTCCTTGGAAAGATAACCTTCGAGGTTCTATTTTAAGGTCTCTGTATAGAATCGGCCTGTCTTGAATTTGAATGTCTGTTTCCTGAATTAAAGAAAACTCGATTCTTTCTGGGTATATCGCATGAGCAACTTTCCCAGAGATCTCTGGAATTTCAATGAACTCATTTCTAATAAATAATTCAGAATGGTGAGTATTAGAAAGAGCATATGAAATTTGATATATAATAGAATATGGCCTATTACCTTCCTTCATTAGTCTTTTTTTCTTGAAGTTTTGATGCAACGTCAATGCTCGACTAAAGTCCCTGTCAGCTAAATTGTAGGCTATTCTTGGATAAATAACTCCTACAATTTTTTCTGCACAAAGATTTCCTGAGATAGTACCCAGGACAGCATCTTGAATATTTCCCATTCTTTTATCGCATACTACGATATCTATAGGTGAATCTATTCATTCTTTAAAAATTGCCTTAATCATTATTTGGATTGCTCCAATATGAATCCAAGACATCGTTCTTGCTACCCCATTTTTCAACTTTTGCAATTCCTCTCTTATTTTTTCAAAAGGAATTAACTGCATCTCTATTTGATTACTTGTTAACTCCATCGGGATTGCCATTTCCCTTCTGGATACTTTGTAAATCAAAATGTCTTCTTTGTCTCAGCCCTAGGTTGCCTAAAACTCTTTCTACTTGTCCTGCCGAAAATCCCTGGTACTTTTGTAACGTTGGATTTTCTCTCATAATCCTTTGGACCATATTATGAGATATCGTGGTTTGGCTAAAGAATCCAGCCAAACTTTCATGTGTTTCCTGCCGAAACACTTCTTCTTTATTCTGATTCTGATTCTGATTCATCCTCAGAATCTTCTTGACTAAACAATATCTCTTCTTCGTATGTGCTTTCATCTGAGGGGATATCCTCAAATTGATATACTTGGACTAGATCTTGAAAGAAGACCGCATCATCCATATCTGGTGTTGCTTCAAAGAGTTTAACTCCTTTTTTCTCGTTTTCTGGACAATTTGTAGATATATGTCCTCTTGCTCCACATGTCCAGCAGTTGCAATCCTTGAAACTTTCACTTGCTCTTGTATGAGTTCTTCTGAAAGTTCTTCTTGATGGTGTTCTTCCCCTGCTTTGTGATGAGCTTGTTACTGGGGATGTTCTTGTAGGTCCACTTCTTCTTCCTGATCTATAAGATTTGGCCTTTTGTTTGGACCAAAATGTTCTTGGTTTCCAAGAACTTCTCATTCTTTTATTATAGGAATTATTTCTGAATTTTTTCTTTTTAAATCCCTGTGATCTGCTTCCAATGATCGTTGGAAGATCATTTTCTCTACAACATAAAGGTGTACGTTTATCTATACTCCTTATTTTCTTATAGTTCTTCTGTAATGCTGCCATATGACACCATTCTGCCAATTTTCCTTTCAAAAAGGACGCGCGTCTTGCCAATGTATCAAGATGACCTGGAACGTATTCTTTAATCAGCATTTCTCTCCAGGGACTTGGCATTTTTGCGAAAAATAGCTGAATAGCTACATTTTCCTCGACTCCTGAATTCCATCTGTATTTGGTGAATAACATAATGTATTCATCAACTAAACAGATATCATGTAACTCGAGGCTATACGGAGCTTGAGTATATCTTCTCTTTTTTTCTGTATCTTGATTATTGAAATAGTTTACCCCTATGAATTGTGCTTTAGATAGGGTGGCCATTCTTTCTCCAATCTCGCTGAGGGATTCTCCTGCTAAGATTGATTCCTTCGTATCTGGCATAGTCATCTCCCATGCAATCTTGACAGATCCCATTAGACTCATTTCTAGAAGTTTAATGAATTCTTCTTTATTGAGATCTAATGTCCCTGCTGCAATTCTCATAGTTGACGTCCAATCATCTATAAGATCTTCTCTTTTTTTGAAGTCCAAAACATCAAGGTTTAACATAACCCCGTAAGAATGTATTGGATCTAAAACAGTTTTTCCGTAAGGAGTTTGATGGAGTGGGATTTTACTCCTTGATCTGGTTCCTGCTGGATGTGAATTTTCTCCAACCTGAAATTCACTATGTGGTTCTTCTGTTTTAACCACATATCTTGGGGGATTCCCTATGGGTTGTTCACCCTCAGGGGAATTCATTTTTAGATCTACTACTTTGAGATTCGCAAAAGAATCCGCAAGATCTTGTAGATCCTCGAGATTTAATCTTTCTAAAGTAGTCATCAGATAGTGTTTTTCTCTGATACTGCTTTTATAAGATTAATCATCCTTTCATCATCAGTTAAAGGTTTTTGAACCATTTTGGTTTTACATTTCTGATGTAACAAAGGTTCAGTACCAAACGAGAGTGGTAACCTTCCTCTTGTATTTTCTTTTCTAGAACTAGAAGTGTGTTCTAGATTTATGATTTTATTTTGAAGATCCTTTAGAGTTTCAAGAATTTCTTCTTGTTTCTTAAGGATTTCTTCAATTTGCCGAGGTATTTCATACAGCTGATTGCTGTAATATTGTACCGTCTTTTGAATTTCTCTAAGATCTCCGAAGAGTTTAGAGGAATATGAGGTAATCTCTAAAATTTTAGAGTTAGAGATCATCTTTCTTACTCCCTTCAAAATTAAGAGCATTAATCACAACCTATTGTAAGTAATCTATTATGAGTAGATTAACTTGTTTATAGGATTTTATATTAATAAAATCCTATTGATTCAAACCTTCGTTTGAAGTCATCTTTTGTAGAAAATCTTCTCCTCAACAAAGAAAAGTATGAATTAACGAATAATATAAAGTCTGAATAATTAACCTACAGCTCTGATACCAATTTTGCGGATGATTCAAGTACCATAATTGAACACAAAAATAGCATAAATGAAGTACATAAATGCATAAATTGGGTACAAGAATTAAACATTGGATTTGACCAAGTTTGGTGGTCCTAGGGAGTTTTAAGAAAGAATTTTTATTGTAGGATTTATAAAAAAGTTAGATTTGGGTTTAAGGATTTATTCACAATTCACTCTTTATATTTAGTAATAAATAATAAATAATAAATAGCAAACACAAACTTCAATTCAAGGGAGCTCAAAAAGCTTCACTAGCTACTGCCGTTCATGGATTTATATATACAAAACTGAATATTATTCTACATATATATATATATATATATATTGTATGAGGCAAATTAACACATATATGACTCGAATTCAGACCTCTATAAATCCCCAAAACCAAATCCCAATCAATTGGTTTGGACACATTTCTTTCGGCTGAAAAATGAACCTTAGCTTATTTGATTCAACCTCATATATCAGAACTCATCATCTCTTTGAAAAATCTCTAGACTCTCTTCATCAATAGCCACCACTTTTGTGCCTCCTTTTGCAACATTCATCCTAGAAGAATTGGCCAAGATCACACGTTGCAACGACTTGTTTTTCGTCAAATCGCCCTTACCGATCACCCCGCATCCTTCGTCCTCCTTCTTCAAGTCAGCAGGAGGCAAGAAGCAATCCATGGAAAGCCCCATTATGTTGAAATCCACCTCTTCCACACTCCAAACCTCTTCCATTCTTGTCCTGGTATGGCTTCCCGAGTTTTCCCCGAACCTGAACAAAGAGACACTAGTCCTCCCACCATGTGCTATGTTCACCCCATCTATGGTTCTATAATCTTGGACAGATGACTCCATCGTTGTCTCCCAGAAGACGTCGTTCCTCGGGTCATTTATCCGTAGCAAATGCGTGTCTTGTAGCTGTGTCAAGAGTCCTGTTTTCTGGCTGAAACACCCCCAAACCGTGTGTCTGATTATTTCAACATTGTTGCTGCTTCTCGCTTTAAGAGTGGATGAATCTGCTTCCAACTTTAACACAAAGCAATCCTCGTTGTTCGCGCTTCTTTCGCCGATGCAGATCGAGTTGGAGAACATATTCGCAGTTGATCTTGGATCCAGCCCCTGTTGATATGATTCATCAGTAACATGATCTCATCAAAGTCTATATCAAATGATACATATCTATATACTAAGTTGTGTATATAGTAGCCCCAAGAGGGTGTCCAAGTAGGTGGACCCCTGCCAACACTTTTTTTTGGACTAGTCTGTGACACATGGTTTGCTCAGTGTGGTTTATCTGACTAGCATAATTTGCAGGCTATTGCGTTAGTCTGTGGTTTACCCAGAGAGCACCTAAAGGTAGCGGCTGCGGGTTCCCACGTCACAAAAAAAAGTTGTGTATATAGTATTTAAAGAGTAAGTAATCTTTACAATCAAATTTTTAGTGTGTTATATATCAATTTAGACAGGTATACAAATGCCCCAATGGCAGAGGAGTTGATGTTGGCTGTGGTCCATAACATGTGGCTCAAATTTTGACTTTTTGGGTGTTAATGGCAAATCTTTCAAACACAGCCAACAATTTGAAAAAAAAGTGACTTGTCCCAGTATGAACTTCAAGGAGAGTTTACACTAGCCAGAGTGAAAAAGAACCCCACAAAATATTTCAAGAAATGTCATAGAGGAAACCTGATCTCCAGGGGATTTGAATCGGTGGGGTGATTTGCATAAAACACACAATACCAGAAACCATGGATCTTAATTCCCATTGCAAAAAACAGCAAAAGATTGATACAAAAAATATTCACCTGCAACAATCGGCGTAGCGGTCTTGGGGGGCCACGGGATGCATGCGAGTGTTGCCATGGAGTTTGTCTCCATGCCACCTTACCATCACTACCAGCACTGATTTTACAACCGGAAACCATCAACTCAAGGCTCCACAAATCAGGCCTCTTCTGCCACAACACGAATCCCCCGACTTCCCCGGGTCCGCCCCCGCCCTGTTTCATGTTCTTAAGCTTCGTGATCTTTGCAGCATCTTCCCCGGACACCACTTCGGATGCCACCATCTTCACTTTCCCCATCGCGTACATGCTGTCGATAGAGTTCAAGGCATGTTCACCTCCTGATGCGGCTATGTACTGTTGCACTATGTATTTAGCCATTGAAGTCTCCTGTAAGTGATGATCATTTTTTTTAGAAATTTATATATACAAACTAGACTCAAAATCGTGCCTTCATATATATAAATATGACTTACAATGGGATGTCCTTTGATGTTACTATTGAGCGTACGATCGCAACGTATAGGAAGTGGTACCAAAGGTGCACCAATCACCCCTAGCAAGAACTGAACCTCGGTGTCGCGGCCTCCGAAAACCGAACCGGTCCTCTCTACATGTGGTCTCATGACCCAAGATTTCATGCATTGCCAATTCTTGTGCTTGCTAGACCCGAACATCTCTTCGGGTATTGGGACCTCGAGCACCGTCTCGAGTCCGTCTTCTTTGTCTAGATTGGGGCATAATGTCCTCATGAAAATGGAGATATGGAATGGGAACTTACTCTCAATTGTTTGCTGCTAGCTAGCTTCTTTGGCTTTTGATTATAGAGTTTGGAGAAGTAGTTTGAAATGGTAATAAGGTTTGTTATATTATATGTCGAGTAGAAAATTATGGGGTGGGCCAACACCAACGTGCTATGCTTTTGTATATGTCGTGTTTGCACGCTTGCTTTTTTTGAATTTTTTTGTCAATGAATTTTTATTTTTATTTTTTAAGAAAAAAAAAAAGTCTTAGGTTCTCCATCATTGGAAGACCGTTTCTTGTTAAATTACTAACAATAATGTATTTCAAATAAATTAAATTAACCCCACTAAATGATTTTTTGGATTCAAGTAAAGCAACCCTTTCATATCCCTTTATGTGCGCTAACTTTTGACAACTTCATGTTCATTATTTTCAACTACTTTGGCTTGGAAAAATTCAGTTCATATTTATAATTTCTACTCGTATTCTATATATTATTGAGTACACGAAAGTCATAGAGCATTAACTGAGGAAGACTTTAAAGGGCCAAAAAATTAAAAATCTGGAGAAAGCTAAGAGGATGGCCTCTTGTCTTTCACACTGTCAATTCTTGTCAATATTAGAGAATTTTAGGTTTCAAGCTGCTAAATTCATTGTATCTTACAATATTAAAAAGTGGATTGTTTTGGGTGTATCTGTGATATCTAGCTACAATTCAAGATCCTGTTTCATTGCATAGATTTTATTTTAAATAATTTTAAGATGGGTAAAAATCACAATATTAGTATATATTAATTCCACTAGCATTAATTAATTATATTATAAAATAGAAAACTTTAATATTTTTAAAGAAATTTGAGTATTTAACGTCCCTTTTGGGAATAAAGAGTTAGTTATGCTTCTAATGACCATAAAATATAAATAACAATAATTAATTATGACAGGTATTAATTAATTGAAGCAGCACGTTAGCAAAACATTGAATGAATTAATTTGTCGGCTGGAGGCATCACATGCAACAACATGGCCTGGACAATCAATCTAATACACTTCATTTTGTTGTCAAATGTGTTTCATTATTAATGTAAAAAATATCATTTAAATTGTAGCTTTTTAAGTTCAGCTTCTTAGTCTGCCACTCATTTTTGCCATTCACGTCCAGACAAAGTGGATAACATTATTATTTTATTTTTTATTATTATTAATTTAACCTCGGCCTTCACTGTAGTAAAAAATATTAGAATTTAATCAATTTATAGAATAAGATGAAGAGAGGATGATTTAATAATACAAGATCATGTGTGTCTGTGTGTGTAAATTAGGAATATTTTGATAATTAATTGTGGGTAAAACATGATTAAAGTTCACCTGGTTATGTAAGGATATAATTTCCGTAAAATTATTTTTTTAGTCCTGTATATTTGTCACTTTGCGATTTTGATAATCACCTGTATAAATGCATAACCCTTGCATTTCCCAGTCCCTAAGTCAGTTGGCATCTGCAACAGTTCGACAGCTCCAAAAGGTTCAAACACCTAAAATTCATGCCCAAATCGTGAACCATAGTTTTAAATTAAATTCATAAAATAGAATAGCCTAAGTTCAACAATTTAAATCACAACCAAAAAATACATACCTAGCGAAGCTGATCTTCTTTGATAGTGACTGGCAGATTGCCAACATACAGCCTTCTAGCTCCCCCTGAATATGGACCAAGACCACCTTCACCAGAAGCAACAGGAGTAGATTGAACAAGATTCTTTTCAGCCTCTGATGGTTTAACCATCACTGGCTGGCCAAGAAGAGCTATAGCCATGGGAACTGACATGGCATCATAAAATTCAATATATCTGCAAAATATACATAATAAATGGTAGAACATTAGAGTACAGTTAACTATGACTCGGCACATTTTCTGCAACGTCTAGATGAAAATACATAAAATTTATCACATTTAAAATGACAGTTGTGATAATCATCTACAGCAAAATCAATTGGCTTGAAATGTATACTGGATGTTTATGGAGTTTCAGAAATATTGGAAAAAATGATGCACATTCTCCTGTTAACCAGTTTAATCTCAGTAGTCAGTCCAGAGGGACTTTACCATACTTATAGTAGAAATTAGACATTCTCAGTTGTACCTGTAGTTCTAAATTACAAAGTGAAACCTCAAACCCAAGCAACATACATTAGACTAATTTAAAGTAAACTGCCAAACAATCAGCCATAAACATGAGAAATAATTCTACTATCTTAATCAAATGCAATAGGACATGATGTTAACTTTTCCAGGCTTCATAACTAAAAGGCGATGATTACCCAAATCCTTTTGGAGCGTCTGGAATTGCGATCCATTATTAGCTGTACATCTCTGACCTAGAAACATCAAATCAAAACTGTTGTTTTAGCAAATTTTTTTTTTTTTAAAAAAAACTGTTGCTTAGCTGTACATCTCACAACCTCGTGTGGAAATAAGTTACTTCTAAATAGTAAAAAGTAGAGAGTATGAAGAAGTAAAAACAAAATTAAAATCTACAAATGAAAAATAAACAAAACAAGATAAACTCTCCAAGGAACCAGTCACGTGCATTTCCTTAGCCCAACAAGGGCTCAATAATTCATACTTCAAGGACAAACAAAATAAAAATCTAGCTCGCATGGTAAGCTTCATTTGCTTTGATATATAGCGTTTCTATAGACAGATACCTTAGAGAGAGCAACGAGATGTTAACCCAAGATTAGTTCCACGTAACTATTTTGCTACTTAGGCGGTAATGATGCAACAGTATAATGCATTACAAGACCAAAAAGAAATTGTAAGTCAACCTTTTAACTAGAAAGATCACATAAAATGACTCATCAAATAAGAAGGACAACCTTGCCAGCCCTAGAGAAGAAATCATAGACGTCTCTTTCACTTGCCTTCTACGGAAATTGTAACAGGCTGAGTTAGAGAGCATTCAGATATAAGCAAACAACAGAAAAATGCTTATTTTGTGGTTTAACTACCTGATAAGCAAAAACTGTCCTTTGATCTCGTTCAGGATCAGCTACTGCCACTTCCTCTTTTTTCTCTTTGTATCTTCTTTAGAACAAGAAAAACATGAAAGTTAAGATATACACTTCCACATTAATAAAAAAGATCTTGTAGTTAACCCATAATCAGCACCCAGGACAAACGGCATAGCCAAGTATGAGTTAATGCTTTCCTCCTTACAAAGTAATCAATCAAGTGGAAGGTTCCACATTTATTAAAGAGAGTAATTCCAAAATGTGAGTAAAATTTTCTCCAGTATGCTTAAAAGAGGCCAAAGCCAAGATCATAATCCTGCAGGCAACTCCAGAGAGTCAATATGCTGTACAGCTATTGTACATTGGGTCAAACAAGAAACTTCTGGATGATTAAGCAATAACACCAACCTGGGATTAAAGTGCCAATTAAGAGAAATGTGAACATGGAATAACTTCAGGCATTGAACTAACAACGGGCCTGTCCCTCTATGGCAAACCTAATGTTACATTTGGCACCACCATATTAAAGAACAATATTTTATTTGAAAGTGCAAAATATGTAAATCATATGCATAGCTAAATTAGAAAAATAAAGGGTACAGCAGCACTGAAAAGCAGTGACATTTTTAGGTACACAAGACTAAGCGCACACAGACATAAAAGTCAAGCATCAATCATCATGATAAATATCATGCGTGACAAGTCTTCGAAGGGGAGGGAGAGGAAAAAGAGGAAAGAGGAAGAGAAAGAGAAACTTCCTAATGAAACATTGATTAGTAGGAAGATGCAGCGGTTTCAATTTATAGCTAAAAACTTAAATGGAAAAGTTATGTACTTCATAAAGGCAAAACAACACGTATCCAAGGCAACAAAACTAGTGCATTACATAAGGAATGCATTTGTATGGTATAGATGTCACAATATGCTAACTCTATCAAATTTTTTAGTGCAAAAACAAGATCTCCATGAAAGACGAGAAGAGAGTAAAACTACTACTAAATGGACAGTTCCAAGGTAAGTTTGGTTAACATGTAGGATCTCAAACCACAGAAGAGTATAGATAAGAACAGAAACTCGACTTTTCGAGTAAAGAGTGCTCTGGTGACCAATATGAAACCAACAGAAACCATATGGTTTTCTGTTGAAAAGACTTGAGTACTTAACTTTTCAAGTCAATGAGCGCATCTAGTGACCAATACAAAAGCAGGAAATAAGTTAATCATTTTCATCCGAAGAGACCGAAGTAACATATCTATAGCCCATCAAGTGTCCCCCATTTCCATCCATGTCAGTATTTTGGTGTGTCAAGCCCAACCAAGTACATGAGTACATGACATCTATTCTCAACAAACAATGACCAACTACATGCTTTCATACTGTTTCTGTCAACAATGCAGGCAATTGTTCTCCAAGTGTCGGACTCCTCACTGTTGCACCATACTGCTTCACCATTGTTGGTGCCGATTTTCAGCTAAACGCTGCTGCCATAAGATTCCCCCACTCTTTGTCACCACACCATCAGTTAAGAATGCTCATAATTTAAGATCTTCTGCAAAAAAATATTGCCTTGGTGTTTGACATTGCTGTGGATCAAAGCTGCAGGCATTTGGACCATGTCGATCAAATGTGTTGGAGTATCATTTTTAGTTTTTTCGTTCGACAGGCTTGGGGCGTCAACTTCAATAAACCTCAAGTTTGTTGCAATGGGACTTCGGGTGTGGCCCTGTTGGTGGCAGTATGTTGAGCACTTTATAGGTTTGAAAAATGATCTAGGCCATTGTTAAGGGCTTTTTTTAATCCAATATCATAAAATTTAAAATGATTTAACAAAATATCGACGGGTTTCACCAAAATAAGGCAAACCTTCATTCTAAAATGTAGAATCAGTTCGTCCATCAAGAATGGCAGAATTCAATGCACAGTTATTAGGGGTGTTCATCGGTCGGTTCGGTTTTAATTTGTATAATTTCGATTCGGTTTTCCGGTTTTCGGTTTAAAAAAAAATTAATCCGAAATCAAACCGTTCTACTTCGGTTTTGTTTGGTTTTTGTACTATAATGGATCGGTTTATACGGTTCGATTTGGTCGGTTTGATCATTAATAATACATAACTCAATAAAGTTATAGTCATATAGTGAAAAACAAAAAATAACAAATAATACAAGTGTTAAGAGTCGTGTTTCTAATATCGTGTTTGTAAATAAGTAGTGTGTACATATAAATAGGTGCTAGTTCATTTCCAACTCAGTAAGTTGTAAACATTTTTGGTCAAACCTTATGGAAGCAGATTTACATTTTTTTCTCTCGAGCAATATATTTTAAGAACAAGGAGAAACATCGAACCACATTTTTATAATAATTTCAAAAAACAACACAAATTTTGATACGGTTATTCCGATTTTGATACAATTATTAAAATTAATAATATAAATACATTGTAAAATATAATATGTTTTTTTACATGATTTCTTAGTAAAAACTTCAAAAATAAAGTTTAAATAACTTATAAAAACAATAATCAACTAAAAATTACATAAAGAACAATCAACTATAAATTACATAAACAACAGCAATGATTAAATAAACAACAATCAACAAAAAATTATTCAAAATCATTATTTATTCACTAAATATCATCTCATAACATATATAGTATAAATAAAAAAATATAAATAAAATTATGAATTTAATTCAATTTCGATTTTTTCAGTCGGTTCGGTTTTGACATATATAATCCAAAACCGAACCAAATAAACTTCGGTTTTAATATTTATATCTGAATTACAAAATACGATTTTTGGTTCGATTCGGTCTTTGATTTTTCCAGTTTGGATTTTCGGTTTTTTTGGTTTTATCCGAAATATGAACACCCATAACAGTTATTCCGTCATTCACAATGGCTAAATCACAATAGCTAAATTAAAAAAATAAAAAGAAGTCGTGTGCTGCCTGCTGTAGGCTTTATATTTTTTATTAAAAAAATCAATAATTAACCTACATACACTTCAAAGGTTGCCCGTGCACAGGCATTGGCATGAGGCAGCCGTATTCTAAAGGTCCGGACAACTTTATCTGGAATTCACCGAAGCACCTTTGATAGTCAAAACATTTTTTCAAGAGGCTTTTAAAAGACATATTGACAATTATTCTCTCAATATTTTATTCGAGATTTCAACATACATTTCTTGGATCTTTTTATTCAAATTTTATATAAACTTTCTGAAAATTTGTCACTAAGAATACAAATTAAAGACACAAGTAACTCTCTTTAGGAATTTAACCTCATCTTACCATGTAAAATGCACATTTATGAGTTTTAAATTCTTTTTAAATTGTTGAATGATGTACCTAATTCGTATTTTCATTTAATTTAAAGCAGCTGGCAATAAATGGGAATCTTTAAAAAAATTTACTTCTAACTCTTCATCAGGTATCCATTATTTTTCATTTTCGATAATCTTTTTCTACTAGAAAAAGTGGACTGTTGTTGTAACTTTTATTCGTAATGTATATTTGTTAGTAGATGTAAATGTGGACAAAAAAATAACAATATTTAGAGTATCAAATATAAATTAATCAATGCATTCGTTTCTAGCATGATATCAATTTCCAGTTTGTTCATCGAAATTAAACTATAGCCATACCCTTGATGTATAAAAGATCACTATTTTCACCTAAATTTATTATTTCTACGTGTTTATTTTTTGACTTATGACTACTAGTTATTTATCTGTTATTGAGCTTAGGATGACATCAAACACCGATCTCATGGACCTCAAAATACTATATTTACTGGCAACCCGGTCCCATATACTCCGGCTTGAAGCCAGGCTTCATCTGTTTATTTTAAAATAAAATAAAAAAAACTAGGGAAAACACGTTTCACTTTAGGATAAAACAGGTAGTAAAAAATGTTACATACAGGTGCTTTAAATTAACCGAATATTAGAATTAGCACACGCTAATTGACATTTAAAAAAAAAAAAAAATAGAACCTCATAAATCTGCTGATAAAATCTTACACACACACACATACAAATTTTAAGAAAAAGAACGACAAAGCCTGTTCATGCAATTCGCAATAGGCTATTCAACAGACAGAGCACAACGTAAAGTTTTTCACTTAGCTGCAGTAATTTCGCCATTGTCAACGGGTGCATTGAATTCTGCAGTTCTAAATGACAAAACTGATTTAGCCATTTAGTACAGGTGTTTACCTTAATAAGGTAAGGCCCCTCCTTTCACATTAATTTGTTAAATCATTTTAAATACGACAATATTAAATTAGAAACCCATTTGCTAATTCTTTTTATTTACTGTATGATATCCATTTTATAATCTGGCATCCGTTATACATGCAAATCAGCAAGGCCAATCTAGCAATATATTCCATATAAAGCAGCTTAATGCACAAAACAAAGATACATGTAAAAAATCTATAGGTTCATAATGCATATCAAGTTAAACAGTTCATATTATAATTTTATACCAAAGAACTAGGAACATAAGTTTACCTGCTGTCACCATCTCGATCTGCAAATTCCCTATTGACACGTCTTCCGTTATTATCCTTATCCACACTATGTCGCCTATCTCTACCCTCCCTTTCCTGTTCATCTTGATGCCTCTCTAAAAATCTGTTGCTCTGCCTCAACCTATCTCGCTCCCCTTCCCTTTTAGTTCCCCCTTCATAGCCTCGGACATTTTCTCTTTTGTTCATGTTCCGATCATTTTCTTTGTCTCTCTCCCTCTCTTTTTCTCTTTCATGGTGCCTGTTCCTGCTTCTCTCTTTCCCACTCCCTTCCTCCTTGTCTCTATTTCTGAGATTCAGATTATTCTTGTCTTTCTCACCCTCTTCATCTCTTGAAGATGAACCATGATGTGAGACCCTATTTTTCTCACGATTAGAAGCATCATCTTTCCCTGCCCTAGGACGCTTAGATGAGTGCCTATAATCATCACGATCATAGTCATCATTTCTTTGCTTCAGCTTCCGACTCAGATCTTCCTCTTCAAAATCGACCATATCATCACTGCCATTTACCTTAAGATCCAACCGTTCCTTCTCTGGATTTTCAACAGTACTTTCCAAATACTCGTATTCATCAAAATCCATTCTAGATCAACCAATAAATAGAGTAACAACACTTCACACAACTAATTATCTGCAGTGCGAACCAAAAAAATATTAAAATCTAACACACAAACAAGTATTTTCATCAACTTTCTAATAAAGGTTTAGCTACCAACTTTGCTTAGCTAATTTAAATAGGTCATAGGAGTATAGAAATTAAACTATTATCGGAGAATTAAAACTTCTGAAGTAGAACATGCTTTAAGAAGGATGAAAAATGAAAAAAAAAAAAAAGAAGAAAGAAAAGGACAGGAATAGGATGATATTCCCATGAAGGTATGGAAGTGCCTAAGGAAACAGGGTGTTTTATGGCTTACAGGTTACAAAGTCATTAAACGTGATATTGAAAACGAAGAAAATGTCTTATCAGTGGAAAGTAGCTATTCTAATTCCTCTACAAAAAACAAAGGAGACAAACAAAATTGTGCAACTCATAGGGGCATTAAACTAATAAGCCATCCCATGAGACTTTGGGAAAGAGTGACAGAAAGAAAACTAAGGAAGGAACCAAGTTAACCGAAAATCGATTTGGATCATGCCTGAAAGGTTGATGATAAAAGATATACATCTTCTCAGGCAACAGACAACTAACTGAAAAGTATCGAGAAAAGAAGCAAAACTTACACATGATATTCATCACCCTAGGAAAAGATTATGATAGAGTCCCAAGGGAAACAATGCTGAGAATTTTGGAAAAGAAAGGTGTTATGGTAGCGTGTATTGAAGCAATTAAAGATATATACGAGGATGAAATGATAAGAGTGAAGACTCCAAGGAGAGAAGAGTTTCCTAATTCCTATAAAGATAGATCAGCTCTAAATCACTATGTTTTATACTGGGCTTGGATGAACTCACTTGACACATCCAAGACACATTACCATGGTACATATTGCTTACACACGGCATTGTCTTGGACTTGGTAGATGAGACACGTGAAGGAGTAAACACCAATATCGAATTTGGTGGAAAACATTAGAAGTAAAAGGTTTTAAGCTCAGTGGAATAAGAACATAGTATATCGAAGTAAAAGGAGTAAACACCAATCTCGAATTTGGTGAAAAACATTAGAAGCAAAAGGCTTTAAGCTCAGTGGAATAAGAACATAATATATGGAACTTAAGTTTAACACTATTAGACGTAGTAATTATTATACAATGGTTAAGACAGGAGATGACGAGTTATTTGTAAGTGAGAACCTTAATTATTTAGGAACCTTTTGCAAAAGGATGGAGGGGTCATGAGAAGTATTACTATTACATATAAATAATACAAGCATGATGGTTGAGATGGAAGAGTGTGTCAGGTGTTCTTTGTGATTGTAAGGTATCTCTTAAACTTAAGGGAAGTTTTACGAAACAAAGGTTATACATGCTATGTTTTATGGTGCTAAATGTTAAGCTATGAATTGAATTCACGAGCAGAAGACGAGAGACGCTGAGATGATGATGTTAAGGTGGATGTGTGGACGGGGATAGACAAGATAAGAAATGAAAACATTAGAGACAAAGTAAGGGTTGTCTATCGAGGAAAAACTTGGAAATATGCGATTAAGATGACGACCAATAAATGGCCCAGTTAGGCCATTTGATAACATGGCAAATAACAAATTATTCGAGGTCTAAAACAAGATAAAATTCATTTAAATATAAATGAGGATATGATAGGGGACTAGCACCATAACATAGGAGGAATCAAATAGCTTACCCCAATAAAAGCTTAATTCCTGTTGTTGTATAGAAATAAGTAGAATTATACCATCATTCATGTCAACTATGACGTGCTTTCTTTCAGAATTTGGTTCCAAGATTCAAAACATTGATAACATGAATGTAATTATAACGCTGCCAGTATGCACAGCTAAAAACGAAAAAATTTCAATATGCTGCAGATTGACAGAAGACATCACCACCAAACAAATAAATAAATAAACAGCAAAGTTCCCAAGTTTCTTACAAGTATGGAAAAGTTGGATATAAAAGATTTATAAAAAAAACATACTTATCAACGTGGGAATACCAGACAAAACGAAAAAGAACTCAGAAAAGGGAACCTTCTCCCACAATGACAAAATCGAATAGAGAGACAGAAGAACACAAATCCGGGAAAATTTCGCATGAATATACATTTGAAAAACCCACGAATAATACAATCAAGCGAAATTTCTTCACCTATATATATATTTGAAGTTTGGCGACAAGAAGCAAGGAGGACTCGACGAGGGTTTAACCAAGAACTGCGAATGGCTTCAGCAAACTATGTTGAGTGAGATCGTCTCTCAGTCTTCATCATTTTATTGGGCCCTTCAGAAAATTAATTATATTTATATTTAGTAAATTTTAATTTAATTTAAATTTTCAAATCATTTCCTTTCAATTTAATTGTACTTACTAATTATTTGAAAAAATAAATATATCATCATTTTAATATATAATCTCCATAAAAAAAAATTTAAAACTTTTTTATAATTAAACTTCCAGCAATAAAGATAGTTTTATTAAACAAATATTACATTTCAATATTGTATGTGTGACTCTATAGTCTCTATTAGACTTAGATTGTATTTGGATCGATATATTATTAAGATTTCAAATGTAGAGTAGGTTTTTTGTGAGATTATCTTGAATATGTGAAACTAATAAACTCAATTCATATTTACAGTGGAAAAATAATAGTTTAAACATAAAATAAATTTTTTTCATAAGTTAGATAGTAAATTATCTTACAAAATTAACCCGACGAAAGTTTTTTTTCGTTCAAATGTATTACGAGTAATTTCGAGAATTGCAATGTAATTTTATCAATAGATTTGAAACGTGAAAGTCATCCAAATAATTTGAATTAATTTGTGGTAAAGATTTGAAATCCAAATCCAAGAAATCCTTCCATCTCCCTTCGTTCCAAATTGAGCCTTATAATATTGGTGCAATGGCAAAGTAAAAGGGTTAAATCTTATTTTACTTTTGAGGAATTTTAAATTTTAATTAGATTGCATGAATACGTAGAAATTAGTTTCTCAAGCACTATTCGGCTCAATTGTAGCTTTCTTGGCACAAGGTCAGTTATACACCTCAAAGTACCAAAATTAATGAAGAAACAAAACAACCAGCTTTGAGACTGACATTCAATTCTTATTGGACTAGCAGGTTCATCCTTAAATAACTATGATTCATGTAATACAAATCGCAAAAAGCACAAGTATAAATCACTTTGCTTGAGTTGGAATCCGAGGAACATTATTTGCGGAGCTCCTTGTATCACACTCACTCGTAGACATCCTAGATCTTGGATCTCTTGAGTATCTGTTAACCATGCCTTGCTTTGGAACCTCCGTGGTCGTGGATGAGGTTGCATGGGCTCGTGCAGGCTCAGGTATAGGTCTAGAGTTAGCACCTGAAGAAGAAGCTGATGTTGCAATTTCTGACTGATCGTTTCTGGGCAGGTCATGAGATTCATCCTCAATATCAAAAACTGTGTCGAGATCTTCAGCATCATGAAAAACAGTCCATTCAGATTTGTTGGTCTGAGCATTTTTATCCAACAATTCTTCAGAATCTAGTACCTCCCCAGTTTCCAAGCAAGCTTCCTCCATATCCCCATTTTCTTCCAAAGGAGATCTTGCAGTCGGCGCAGAGCCACTATCCTTTGATGAAGAGTTTCTTGTTGATTCAGAAGCCTGAGTAGAGAGCCTTTTTTAGGACCAAATTTGATGCTGCTTCTTTTCAACTTTTGGTTCACATTCCTCAACAGCGACGTCTTTTATCTGTGCAAAATAACAACTATGACTTCATGCAGTGATCAGTGAGGAAACACGATATGACATAATAAGAGCTCTGCATGGAGATCCATGAGAAGATTAGAAATGAAATCTTACCAAAGCATAAAAACGAGATAGTAATGTTTCCAAGTCAACATCCCCGGTAGGCTCAATTGCAGTGCACTATCAAACAACCAGAAAATTAAATAAATTACTTCTGTCTATCTGTTTTGAATTTTTATTCAGCAATTCTAAAACCCGGAGTTCATAATTGGCTTCCGAGGACCATATGATAGCATCTCTCAAGTACTTGCCCTTGCTTAGACAAATGAGAAAACAATATGAAACTCAACTCAAAATTTTCATCAATCTAAGAAACTTAAACAAAACAAGATTTTAAACTAAATGGTTTTGTAAAGTTTGATAGGTTCTAATTTTGTTCTGTTATCTGAAATTCTAATCAATGGTGAATGGTCCCTATCAGAAAATTTAAGTATACCTAGATATCCACCAGGAGAAAAAATGAAGAAAGAGAATACCTTGACTCGATGACCACTGTCCATGAGTCTCGTGACCATATCTGCTTTCATCTGCATGCAGGTCTTTTTGTTTCTTGAACCAGCAAAGCAATCGGTCCAAAAAGGTAAACATGGTATTAGACGGTGAGATAAGTTACTAACATGTTATGGTTAATCATAAGCATTCCTGCTTTCATTAAATCCCTATCCACGCTCAATGTCATATATTCTCCCCATGAAAGAGAAAATACATTCTATATTCTTCGGCAACAGAATAAATAGCCGCGAAGAAGATTAACCAAGGACTAAACAAGACACCATCAGACGTATACACACCATCGTTAACAGAAAGAATTCTTGTGCAACTCCCCGAACCATGCTGGAGATGTGTAAAGTGGAATGTTAAGAGGAAAAATCTAAAAACTTACAATTTTAGCAGCAAATCGAACTTCTTTAAATGCTCCCCTCTTAAGCTCAGTCTACAAAAGACAGTGAAAGTCAAGAAACAAGTTGAATTCAAAATTCCTAATGATGGCAATCTTTTCAAACATCCACAAAATGAGTTGGGATGACTTCAACCACAGACTAGAGTTTGTCTCACCAGGTCATGATTAAACATGAACTGTGGTTGATGAGAGAAAATTTGAGTTTTACAACGTTGATACAGGAAAACTTTTTTCACTTGAATATGAAAAATGAAGTCCTACGGGTAAAATATAAGAATTCTGTAGAAGCCAATTACTCTAAGTTCCACAAAAGAGCACACCCTAGGGTTAAATTGAAACACCAAGAAAAAGTTCTAAATCTTTTGAAGACATTTTAGGTAATTCAATCCCTCATGCTTTTATTGTCTAAGAATATATATGAATAAAGAGATACTATGTAAACAAGATGTGTCTTTCTTACCTTGCTCTTGGCACGTTCTTTGTCCTTCATTTGTCGAAGGTACTTTTCTTTGTTGAAGTCAAAATTTTGCAAACTGGTGGTTTGCCAAGTCTATCAACCTTCATCATGTAAAGCAATAATCTAATTCAGATCCATAAACAGCATAGGAAACAAAATAATCGATAAGAAAAGAGAAATTGCATTAATTTGAGGCATCGGACTAGGAGGATTAGGGCCACTTTCTATTTTTTGAAAAAAAAAAATCTTTGGTCACCCGGTCCTGACGAACGGCAGACCAGGAAAAGCGGTCAGCGGAAGGTAGCTGAAACGACCCTGACTCAACTTTAACTAATAATTAAATAAAATGCGGATTTAAGAAAATTTTATTAAAAATTTCGGCATGACCTCTCTGTTTACAACCAATCTGTCTCAAACAGCAACCAAATTAAAATAAAAGAAATAGACGACTCAAGAAACTAGACCGAGACGAGAACGAGGCCCAAGAGACAGGTTCGACATATCAAATAACCACAAGATTAGAAATCTAATGTTTACCTGCCCAAGAACAATGCTATCAAAACATTACATATACATTTGACAACTAAGCAAAATAAATGCTCCATAACATAAAGATTCTAGTAACTATGCGGAAGGCGAGCATAGGTCGGAGGGATGTGCCGGGCCCGCATCGCAGTCCACTCGATAGTCTTACCCCTTGATCTAAAAGATATACTCCTCACCTGAAAACAATAAGTGTAGTGAGTCTAAAAGACTCAGCAAAAATATGGGGGGATAACGAGTACTACGTAAATACAAGCACACACAGATTAAAAATAGTTGATACTAAAAATACCTTTGTTTTGTGCCCTTACTTTAAACAAGTAAATAAACTTCAAAATGAATGAGAAAACATGAATGATACATATGCATGGCTAAGTCATGTATAATCAATGAAACTGCATAAACTGTATCTGAATCTGTAACTGTAACTGTAACTGTGAACTTAGATCCTTGATTGTGACTCTGTGATTGCGATCATGATCATGGCTATAGTGCACAATGCCGCAAGGAGGTCGAGATGAAACCCACCCGTACTTGCCCTCTATTGGTAAGGGAGACCAGAATAGCTCCGGCCCCACACGAACACATGCTAAGGTAAGGAAACCCATAATGAATTGGTAAGGGAGGCCAAAACGTCTTTCGGCCCCACATGAACACATGAATATGTAGTCACAACCATCTCACTTCGTTCAAAAGTATTTCTTTCCTTTATTGAAATTTGAGACTTAGCATGCATATGTAAATATGAATCATGCATATGACTCACACATGGATGATCGGGATGGTGATTTAGGGAACAACCGAAGATGGGGATCTAAACCATAAATTTGCACTTAGGACAAACCGAGCAATCCGTCCGTAAAACCAATAACTTACTCAATTTTCACTCAAAAAGATTTTCGCTTGGAACCACAACTCCCTTACACTTAGAACTAAGTAAGAAAGTTATCCTCGAGGTATTATCCCTATCCAATCATTCTCTAAAAATTCGATTCCGGACAGCAACCTCCAAAGATTTCCAAAAATCAGCACCTAGCCATACAAGCGCCTAGAACTCGACCAAAACTTAACCGACTTACTTCCCTCTTGAAATGACGTATTCCTAACATCCTACACCGATTCTAAACCCGAGCCCTTAACCAAAACCCGAGTTTAAACCCTGTTTTAAACCAGCCTCTTGACAGCCCAAACACTTCCCAAAATTCTGCTCAACCTTGTTTCAAAACCCACTCCATGAACTTAGCCCAATGCCTCCCAAGTTCCAAGCTATTAGGCTAGGACCAAGTCCAACCCTTAGGCTCATCCAAACCTTGAGACCAACCCCTTGCTCCCAAACTAAATCCTCTAGCTCGAAACAGCCCCTGCCCCGAGCCCATTTCCCAGCTCATGACAGCCCCTTTCGAACTCGACCCAAAACAGTTCCATTACCAATGGCATTTCAACTCCAATTACTTAGCTACTTCCAACACGTCCTAAGCATACCATGTGAACTACATTTCACCCATGGCAGCTCCTACTTCACCATCCAAATCAACACAATGAAAGCAACAATTATTCGACTCACATAATATATCCCATTTCTGAAAAATTCGAACATCACAAGGCAAAACAAATCTGAAATCTTCGGATATATAAATGGAATCATTGAAACTGTACATAAATCTGGAGAAATGATCGAACCAATGCCAAGCACATTTCTGAATTTCTTTTTTTTTTTGAAGAACACGAAGCGTAGAAAAGAAATCTGGAAATTTTTATTTTTATTTTTTTAAAGTAACATAGCTTCAATGCATACCCAATCCAAGTTCATAATCATTCAAAAACCTCAATTAACAACATAATAACAAGCAAGAAATGCAACAAAACTTGAGCTAAGGACAGAAAAAATATATATAATCGAGCAGGGCACTTCTACGAACAGGGCAAAATGTATGTTTCGAAAATGCTTAAAATGCAAGACACCATAGAATGCACTACATAATAATCTACAAAGTGAGAAAGAAGACCACATTCTTGCCTAGCTACAAAATGGAAGAAAATCGATGGGCCCAAGCTAACAGATGCTGCGGCCGAGGAAGGAGGGTGGAGCTGGGCTGAAGCTAATCGAGCTTAAAGGATGCACCAGCCCGCCAGCTTGCTTGGAGCGAAACACCGGAGAAGAAGATGAAGATTGGAGCTGGATTGAAGAAGATGCCTTTCTTCGTTGGGGGCGATACAGGGGAGTGATACGTGAGGGGGTGTGCGTGTGAGGGGAGAGAGTGTGAGTTTTGGGGAGTAGAATACAAGCTTAGAAATTAGAATTTAGGATCCAAAAATGCTATTTAAACTTAGAAATTAGAATTTAGGAAATTTAAATTGCACTAATTAAAATACAAGCTTAAAAATCCAAGAATTTAAACACTTTAAATATTTCGATGTCAGAACAACAAGTAAAATATTTAAATATCAAGCAGAGTGATTTAAAATAATTTAAACAAACTATACTAACATTTAAAAGTAATTTAAATAAATACACAAGCGAAAATAAAAACCTTTAAAATGATTTGGACAATTAAAAATGATTTAAATAAATAAGCTAGACATTTAAAATAGTTTAAAATAACTAACCGCTAAACTTAGGTTATTTAAAATAAAAAAGTTGAACACTCAGAAAATATTTAAACAAATAAACTAAATAGTTAAAATCATTTAAAATAATAAATTAAACAATTAAAATCATTTAAATATGCAAGCTTAAACCTTTAAAATATTAAAACAATTAAATTGAATAATAAACATCATTTTCGCAAATAAACTTAAACAATTAAAAATATTAATTAAATAGTTAGTAAAATAAAATCATTTGAATAAATAATAAAATATTCTATTAGCACGCAATTCAAATAAGAAATTTAAATCACATAAACTTAAAAAAATATAAATCCTAATATTTATTAAATTAATGCATGCGATTTAGTATATTGGATTTTAGGCGTCACAGTAGCAGTTTCTTTAAAAAATTAAACAGTGGGTGCCGACCACTATTTTAACATTAAAAAATATTTTTTAATTAAAAATCATCCCCATTTACTATTATTTTAAATTTTATTAAATATAAACAGTACAACTACAAAAAGAATTTCTAATAAATACACACTTCTATTTCTATTTATAAATACGTTTTAAATATACTACTTTATTTAAATTCTTATGTCCTATATTTACTACAAATACTACTACCTATTTTCCTTACATTATTCCTAAATTTACACACTACCACCACCACTAATTTTTTCCCCAAATCATTTTACTTATATTATTCTTAAATAATTGTAATTATAATAAAAAAAACTACAAGTAGATTTTAAATTTAGTAAGATAATTATAAGGAAAAAAAAAGTACGTAATACTAAAAAAAATACTAACGGCACAAACTTGCCTATAGATTTCAACGAACGCTAGTGCAACAATTAAAAAATGTTATTTACAGAATGTAAATGTTAGTTGCGAAAAATAAATAAGTGTTAATTGTAGAAAAGAAATAAATGTTTTTCTAAAAAAAAAAAAGAAAAAAAGAAAAATAAATAAATGTCTCTTACCTTGCTCTTGGCACGTTTTTTGTCCTTCATTTGTGGAAGTTACTTTTCTTTGTTGAAGTCAAAGTTTTTGCAAACTGGTGGTTTGGCTAATCTATTAACCTTCATCATGTAAGGCAATAATCTAATTCAGATCCATAAACAGTATAGGAAACAAAATAATCGATAAGAAATATAGAAATTGCAATAATTTGAGGTATCAGACTAGGCGGATTAGGGCCACTTTCTATTTTAAAAAAAATATTTGGTCAGCCGGTCCTGATGAGCGGGAGACCAAGAAAAGCGGTCAGCGGAAGGTAGCAGTTTCTTTAAAAAATTAAACAGTGGGTGCCGATTACTATTTTAACATTAAAAAATATTTTTTAATTAAAAACCATCCCCATTTACTATTATTTTAAATTTTATTAAATATAAACAGTACCACTACAAAAATAATTTCTAATAAATACACACTTCTATTTCTATTTATAAGTACGTTTTAAAATATACTACTTTATTTAAATTCTTATGTCCTATATTTACTACAAATACTACTACCTATTTTCCTTACATTATTCCTAAATTTACACACTACCACCACCACTAATCTTTTTTCAAAGAAATAAGTTCTTATTCCTGGAGGTGCAAGGTTTAATCCCTGAGGAGGGCAAAAAACCCACTGCCAGGAGTGGGGAGATCATGTGTAAGGCCCGAGATTATTTAATTTTAATTCGAGAATATTTAATTTGAGAATTTTTGGAGTTTAGATTTAAATTCTAATATTCTTAAATTATTTAGGATTGAAATTGAATTAAAAAGAAGTTTCAAGGGTCAATTTGCAAATAGTGAAGAGATGAGGGGCCAAAGTGCAATTTTGACATTTTGAGTGGGACACTTGTCTACATATGCATATTCACGTGTATTGTGTATGAAATCATCAGATTTTCATCTTCTTCAATTGAGAAAACCGAGACTTCATTTTTTTTGTTGAGATTTCATCTTCAAACCAAGATATCTCAAGATTCGTCCGGTCGATTTCAATTCCGGGCATAGTTCTGCGATCCTTGAAAGACGAGCTTCGATTTGGTGTAAGTATCTTTATGATTCAGCATATTTCGAAATTGAGATGATAAGGAACTCAGAATTTGAGTATGAATATGTGTTCTTGAGATTCTATGTGTTGTATTATCGCAATCGGGTCGAAGATTGGATGTCGTTTCTATTTCTTATGAATTTTTCAGCATATATTTCGAAATGGTAGCTGCTGATATGCTGGTTTATTGATGTATTTTGGCTGGTATATCATGTATTGAAGTAGATATGAATGATAGATTGGTTGGATTTCAGTTTCGGTTACCGATTCCATACCGTTACACCGTCGGTTTGAAAAATGATCAAGTTTGAGTCTAGATTGTTTGAGCTGAGTATGATGTGAGTTCTTGCTGATGTTCTTAGACATGTTTGATGTATTTTCAGATTGAAAACAGGGGACTTCAAGTTAAGAATCACGACTTCGAAACCAATCGACGGAAGAACAAGGTTTGTGACTTGTTAGCCTTGAAGATTGAGAAGAGAATGAGCAGATTTTGATTGTGTTCTTGTTGTGCAGCTATATCAGATTGGAAGAGCTTTGAAACCAAGTTTGAAAGGTATAAGACAACCTTTGAATAAGGGCTTGTACATTCAAGAGATTTTGCTTGAATGCCCTTTCCAAAACCACATACTATGTGCTTATATGTGTTGTATTTGCACATTTACTTGCTTGTTTGACTTAGCTTGTTATTAGTTGGCTTTTACTCTTATGCTTCTAGATTTTGATGCATTCATCTTGAGCCAACAACCCTTTGAGATTTGAAATGGCAGATTCGCCAAAAGAATATGGATGTTTGGATATATATAAAGGAACCTAGGAGATAGATCAACTCCTATGGTTAGAAACTTGATATAGTATGCCAAAGTCCGGGAAAAGAGCTCAACGCCACCCCGAAAGGGAGAGTAGGTGGGAGATTTGTTGTGTTCTTATTCCCCGAGATCCCAAGAACCGATATAGAATTTGATAGCAGATTTTTAAGTCATGCATTGCTATAGATTGGTTTAATGCTTGTTGAGATGTTTATATGAGTGTTTCCTTAAACTTTAAGATATGCATGATATATTTGTTTTATACTGGGATTCAATTCTCACCGGAGATATCCGGCTATTTCTATGTTTGTATGTGTGCATGGGAATAGATGGGGCGAGCACAGGACAAAGAAGGTTGTAAGAAGAACGAGAGCAAGAGTAGCATGTGGTGAACTCGGGTTTATGCAGTAGAGTTGATGTCAACCTTTGTATTTAGATCTTGTCTATGTTTTGTTATAAACACTTGCATATAAAGACTTGTATGAATGACAAGAATAAGAACATTTGAGCATATAGATATGTATGTTGTCAAGAACAAGAGTATGTAAGATCTTATGGTTGTATGTCAAGTTCCATGTTTAGTTACTTGATTAGTTCATGGATTTGCATGTTTTCATCTAGATTTTGATGTTAAATTCATGTTATATGTGTTTGTCAATGTTTGAGAATCAAAACAGGGACAAAGACATCATTTTTCAGCTGTTTGAAAGGCAAATCAGAGGGCCAGGCGCGCCCGCCCAGCCCAGAGGCGCGGCCGCGCCTAACCAAGGCACCTTGGGTGCCTTGGACCGAGCTCTATGCGCGCCCGCGCCACATGAGGCGCGCCCGCGCGTCAAGGTCTACTAAAAAAAAAAAAAAAAATTTGTTGATCTTTTGCGACGTGTTTTTGCGTCAAATGTATGGTTTTGCGTCGCCAAATGTCCTGTATTATTTATTTGATTTTTAAGCAGATTAATATTCTGATTGAATATTTCTTGTTATTAATCGCCCTATAAGATGAGATTAGCACCCGAGGTCCCCACAACAGGTGGTACCAGAGCGTAAGTTCTGGACTGATTAGAGATAAGCGAGCGGGGTAGATTGAGTCCTCTTGATTGATTGATTTTGCTTGCATGATTTAATGTTTTAGATTAAATTGATCACATGATTATGTGTATTGATTTTATAAGCATGATTTATTGCTTTATCAAGTATGTATTATTTGAGAATGAATTTGAACCGGTTTTGGATCAGAACTTGATCTCTAGAGAAGGCATGAAAATGCTAATCAGAGGGGAACTGAAACAGAATGGGTGAGTCTGATATATTGATACTTTTGTGTGCTAATCCTTTTGAATATCAGATATGCCTCCTCGTCAAGCGCCGGTTACTAGACAGACATTGGTCGTTCCTCCGCCAGAACAGGCAGATGTACCACAGGCCGCAGAAGCTCCTAGACCAGAACAGGGTAGTACATCCAATGATCCAATGGATGTTACAGCAACACCTATGGAGACTTTATTGAAAAGATTTCAATCCTTCAAGCCGCCTACCTTGAAAGGAACCGAGAACTCAGTTGAATGTGAAGGATGGTTAGAGGATATGGAAATATTGTTTGATTCCCTAGATTATGCAGATGACAGAAGAGTCAGACTGATTGGGCACCAACTACACGAGGTTGCCAAGAGTTGGTGGATAACAACCAAGAGAGCTCTTGAAAATCGAGGTACAGCTATCACTTGGAAAGTATTTACAAAAGAATTTTATCAACGTTTCTTTCCAGTGTCATACAGAAAGGACAAGGGTGCAGAGTTTGCAAATCTGAAATAGGGGAATCTGAATATAGAAGAGTACGTTGCCAAGTTCTCTACATTACTAAAGTTTGCTCCACATGTAGCTGGAAGTGAGGAGGCCAAAGCTGATCAGTTCATCAATGGACTGAATCCAGATGTCTTTACCCTTGTGAACTATGGGAGGCCGAATAACTTTGCTGATGCACTTGATAGAGCAAAGGGAGCGGAGGCTGGTTTGATTAAACAATGAGGAGCATCGTATGTTGCACAGTCTCAACGACAATCACAACCCCAAGCTCAATTTCAACAATCATTTCCTAGATTCGAGGGAGGTAGCAGCAGCGGTGGTAAGAAAGATTATCTGAAAGCAAAAGGAAAGCAGTTTAAGAAGTCAGGCAGTGGTTCATCCAGCTCTAGTGGGCTAAGACAGAGCAGTGCTGGACAAGGTTCAGGCTACACAGGAATGTATTGCAACAAATGTGGAGGAAGACATCCTAGTGATCAGTGCAGAGGTGTGTCTGGGAATTGCAACATATGCCATCAGCCAGGACATTTTGCCAAGGTGTGTCCACAGCGTGGTCTTGTGAGGTCTCAAGGTGCGGGGTCATCACGATCAGTGGCTCAGCCTGAAAGGCAAGCATCTACTGTACACTCCTTCCAGCCACAGCCTCAGCAACAGAATAGAGCAGGAGGTAGTCAAGCAACGAATCAACCTCCAAGACAACAAGCTCGAGTCTTTGCCTTGACTGAAGAGCAGGCTCAGGCAGCACCTGACGACGTTATAGCAGGTAACTGTACTCTCTGTGGTTATCCTGCTTATGTGCTCATAGATACAGGTGCATCCCATACGTTTATATCTGAACAATTTGCTATATTACATGCATTGCCTGTTGAGTCATTATCTGCTGTAGTATCTATATCTTCACCTTTGGGGAGCGGTATAGTATCAGTGAAATCTGTCAGAAATTGTATACTACAGTTTGAAGATAATGTGATAGAGATAGACTGTATTGTGCTTGGGTTGTCAGACTTTGATTGCATTATCGGAATCGATATGTTAACCAAGTACAGGGCTACCGTAGACTGTTTTCAGAAATTTGTGAGATTCAGACCAGAAATGGCAGGGTAATGGAAATTCTATGGTAAAGGTTCGAGATCTCGAATACCTTTGATATCAGTTCTATCTATGACTAGTTTATTGCAGAAAGGGGCAGAGGGATTCCTTGTTTATGCAGTAGATGTGTTGAAAACTAGCCCAGAATTGGCAGATCTGCCAGTGGTTAGTGAGTTTGCTGATGTCTTTCCAGATGAAATTCCAGGATTACCTCCAGCTCGGGAGATAGACTTCAGTATTGAATTGATGCCAGGTACATTACCGATTTCTAAAGCACCTTACAGAATGGCACCAATAGAGTTGAAAGAATTAAAAGAACAGCTTGAAGATCTTTTAGCAAAAGGGTACATTAGACCAAGTGTTTCACCCTGGGGCGCTCCGGTTCTATTTGTACGAAAGAAAGACGGTTCAATGAGACTTTGAATTGACTACCGACAATTGAACAAGGCGACGGTAAAGAATAAATATCCATTGCCTAGAATAGATGATTTGTTTGACCAGTTGCAGGGTTCCTCAGTGTATTCCAAGATTGATTTACGATCTGGATATCATCAGTTGAGAGTTCGGGATGAAGATATACCGAAGACCGCATTTAGAACGAGGTATGGTCATTTTGAGTTTATCGTTATGCCGTTTGGGCTGACGAATGCTCCAGCAGTATTTATGGGTCTTATGAATAGAGTATTTCAGAAATATCTCGATGAATTTGTTATTATTTTTATTGACGATATTCTGATTTATTCTAAGAATCTGTGTGATCATGCCGAGCATCTCAGAATTATTTTAAAGACTTTGAGAACAGAAAAGTTGTATGCCAAACTGTCAAAGTGTGAATTCTGGTTGAAGAAAGTGGTCTTCCTTGGGCATATTATATCCGGAGATGGGATTTCTGTTGATCCTAGCAAAGTTGAAGCGGTGATCAGTTGGCCTAGACCGACATCTGTACCAGAGATACGGAGTTTTATGGGCTTAGCAGGTTATTATCGCAGATTTATTAAAGATTTCTCCAGTATTGCCAAGCCTATTACTCAGTCGACTCAGAAAAATGCACCGTATGTCTGGACTGAAGCATGTGAAGCCAGTTTCCTTGAGTTGAAGAAGAGATTGACGAGTGCACCAGTCTTGACTATTCCTTCAGGTACTGGTGATTTTACTGTATATTGTGATGCTTCTCACAGGGGATTAGGTTGTGTACTTATGCAGCGAGGACATGTTATTTCTTATGCCTCGAGACAGCTGAAACCACACGAGACCAGATATCCTATCCATGACCTGGAACTTGCAGCCATCGTATTTGCATTGAAGATATGGCGACATTATCTATACGGTGAGAAATTTGAGATTTATTCTGACCATAAAAGTTTGAAATATCTATTTTCACAGTCTGAGCTGAATATGAGGCAACGAAGATGGCTAGATTTACTGAAAGATTTTGATTGTGAGATTAAATATTATCCGGGAAAGTCCAATGCAGCTGCAGATGCCTTGAGTAGAAAGGTATGTGCCTTATCCTTATCTACGATAGGTATCACTAAATTGGTAGAAGATTGCTGCGTTTCTGGATTGATATTTGAAACAGATATGAAGTCTATCAGAATTTGTGCACTTCAAGCTGAGCCAGAATTGTTAGTCAGAATCAAAGAAGCACAAAAGAATGATCAGAGTATTCAGAAGTCTGTTGACATGGTCAGATCAGGGCATCAGTCTGAATACAAGGTTAGTGTAGATGGCGTTTTATATGTGAATAACAGGCTTGTTGTTCCAGATATTTCAGATTTGAGACAGCAAATTTTGAAAGAAGCTCATTGTAGCAGATACAGTGTTCATCCTGGTGGCAGAAAAATGTACAATGATTTGAAAACTCAGTATTGGTGGAAACAGATGAAATCTGATGTTACAGAGTTTGTATCTTGTTGTCTGAATTGCCAGCAGGTAAAGGCTGAAAGAAAGAAACCAGGTGGTTTATTGCATAGCTTACCTATTCCAGAATGGAAGTGGGATCATATTTCTATGGATTTCGTAACAAAGCTACCACGTTCATCCAGAGGTTGTGATGCTGTTTGGGTAGTTATCGACAGATTGACGAAATCAGCATGTTTTATTCCGTACAGAATGACATAAAGACACAATCAGATGGCAGAGATTTATGTCAGAGAAGTGGTAAGATTACATGGTGTGCCTAAATCTATCGTTTCAGATCAAGACCCTAGATTTACATCGCACTTTTGGCACAGCTTGCAACAAGCTCTTGGTACTCGATTGCATTTGAGTACTGCATATCATCCTCAGACTGACGGACAGTCAGAGCGGACTATCCAGACACTCGAGGATATGCTTAGAGCTGTAGTGCTAGATTTTGGCACTAGTTGGCAAGATTCATTACCACTTGTGGAGTTCTCATACAATAACAGCTACCAGACTAGTATTGAGATGGCTCCATTTGAAGCATTGTACGGAAAGAAATGCAGATCTCCTCTTTATTGGGATGATATTTCAGAGACACCTGATATTGGGCCAGATATGATCCGAGAGATGACCGAAAAAGTAAGACTGATTCAGAAAAGAATGAAAACAGCACAAGATCGACAAGCCAAATATGCAAATGTCAGACGCAGGCCTTTGTGTTTTGAACAGGGGGACAGAGTATTCTTGAAGATTTCACCTTTCAGAGGCACTGTCAGATTCGGCAAGAGAGGGAAGTTATCTCCACGATTTATCGGTCCTTACGAAATTCTTGAGAAGCTAGGCAATCTTTCCTATAGACTTGCTCTTCCTTCAGCTCTTTCTGGAATACATGATGTTTTTCATGTTTCTATGCTGCGGAAATATCAGCCTGATATTTCTCATGTTCTCCAGCCAGATGAAGCAGAATTAGATGAGACTCTGAGTTACTTTGAGAAGCCGATACGAATACTTGATCAGAAAGAGAAACAACTCAGAAACAAGACTATTCCTCTCGTGAAAGTTCAGTGGAGTAGACATGGAGTTGAAGAAGCAACTTGGGAAGTCGAATCAGATATGAAACAACGCTTTCCAGACCTATTTCACTGATGTGAGTCTTCTTCAGTATTTCTGTTATTTCTTTTTCTTATATGCGTACAGATTGCATGAGATTTCGAGGACGAAATCATATCTTAGAGGGGGAGAATTGTAAGGCCCGAGATTATTTAATTTTAATCCGAGAATATTTAATTTGAGAATTTTTGGAGTTTAGATTTAAATTCTAATATTCTTAAATTATTTAGGATTGAAATTGAATTAAAAAGAAGTTTCAAGGGTCAATTTGCAAATAGTGAAGAGATGAGGGGCCAAAGTGCAATTTTGACATTTTGAGTGGGACACTTGTCTACATATGCATATTCACGTGTATTGTGTATGAAATCATCAGATTTTCATCTTCTTCAATTGAGAAAACCGAGACTTCATTTTTTGTTGTTGAGATTTCATCTTCAAACCAAGATATCTCAAGATTCGTCCGGTCGATTTCAATTCCGGGCATAGTTCTGCGATCCTTGAAAGACGAGCTTCGATTTGGTGTAAGTATCTTTATGATTCAGCATATTTCGAAATTGAGATGATAAGGAACTCAGAATTTGAGTATGAATATGTGTTCTTGAGATTCTATGTGTTGTATTATCGCAATCGGGTCGAAGATTGGATGTCGTTTCTATTTTTTATGAATTTTTCAGCATATATTTCGAAATGGTAGCTGCTGATATGCTGGTTTATTGATGTATTTTGGCTGGTATATCATGTATTGAAGTAGATATGAATGATAGATTGGTTGGATTTCAGTTTCGGTTACCGATTCCATACCGTTACGCCGTCGGTTTGAAAAATGATCAAGTTTGAGTCTAGATTGTTTGAGCTGAGTATGATGTGAGTTCTTGCTGATGTTCTTAGACATGTTTGATGTATTTTCAGATTGAAAACAGGGGACTTCAAGTTAAGAATCACGACTTCGAAACCAATCGACGGAAGAACAAGGTTTGTGACTTGTTAGCCTTGAAGATTGAGAAGAAAATGAGCAGATTTTGATTGTGTTCTTGTTGTGCAGCTATATCAGATTGGAAGAGCTTTGAAACCAAGTTTGAAAGGTATAAGACAACCTTTGAATAAGGGCTTGTACATTCAAGAGATTTTGCTTGAATGCCCTTTCCAAAACCACATACTATGTGCTTATATGTGTTGTATTTGCACATTTACTTGCTTGTTTGACTTAGCTTGTTATTAGTTGGCTTTTACTCTTATGCTTCTAGATTTTGATGCATTCATCTTGAGCCAACAACCCTTTGAGATTTGAAATGGCAGATTCGCCAAAAGAATATGGATGTTTGGATATATATAAAGGAACCTAGGAGATAGATCAACTCCTATGGTTAGAAACTTGATATAGTATGCCAAAGTCCGGGAAAAGAGCTCAACGCCACCCCGAAAGGGAGAGTAGGTGGGAGATTTGTTGTGTTCTTATTCCCCGGGATCCCAAGAACCGATATAGAATTTGATAGCAGATTTTTAAGTCATGCATTGCTATAGATTGGTTTAATGCTTGTTGAGATGTTTATATGAGTGTTTCCTTAAACTTTAAGATATGCATGATATAGTTGTTTTATACTGGGATTCAATTCTCACCGGAGATATCCGGCTATTTCTATGTTTGTATGTGTGCATGGGAATAGATGGGGCGAGCACAGGACAAAGAAGGTTGTAAGAAGAACGAGAGCAAGAGTAGCATGTGGTGAACTCGGGTTTATGCAGTAGAGTTGATGTCAACCTTTGTATTTAGATCTTGTCTATGTTTTGTTATAAACACTTGCATATAAAGACTTGTATGAATGACAAGAATAAGAACATTTGAGCATATAGATATGTATGTTGTCAAGAACAAGAGTATGTAAGATCTTATGGTTGTATGTCAAGTTCCATGTTTAGTTACTTGATTAGTTCATGGATTTGCATGTTTTCATCTAGATTTTGATGTTAAATTCATGTTATATGTGTTTGTCAATGTTTGAGAATCAAAACAGGGACAAAGACATCATTTTTCAGCTGTTTGAAAGGCAAATCAGAGGGCCAGGCGCGCCCGCCCAGCCCAGAGGCGCGGCCGCGCCTAACCAAGGCACCTTGGGTGCCTTGGACCGAGCTCTATGCGCGCCCGCGCCACATGAGGCGCGCCCGCGCGTCAAGGTCTACTAAAAAAAAAAAAAAAAAAAAAATTGTTGATCTTTTGCGACGTGTTTTTGCGTCGCCAAATGTATGGTTTTGCGTCGCCAAATGTCCTGTATTATTTATTTGATTTTTAAGCAGATTAATATTCTGATTGAATATTTCTTGTTATTAATCGCCCTATAAGATGAGATTAGCACCCGAGGTCCCCACAACAGGTGGTATCAGAGCGTAAGTTCTGGACTGATTAGAGATAAGCGAGCGGGGTAGATCGAGTCCTCTTGATTGATTGATTTTGCTTGCATGATTTAATGTTTTAGATTAAATTGATCACATGATTATGTGTATTGATTTTATAAGCATGATTTATTGCTTTATCAAGTATGTATTATTTGAGAATGAATTTGAACCGGTTTTGGATCAGAACTTGATCTCTAGAGAAGGCATGAAAATGCTAATCAGAGGGGGACTGAAACAGAATGGGTGAGTCTGATATATTGATACTTTTGTGTGCTAATCCTTTTGAATATCAGATATGCCTCCTCGTCAAGCGCCGGTTACTAGACAGACATTGGTCGTTCCTCCGCCAGAACAGGCAGATGTACCACAGGCCGCAGAATTGTTGATCTTTTGCGACGTGTTTTTGCGTCGCCAAATGTATGGTTTTGCGTCGCCAAATGTCCTGTATTATTTATTTGATTTTTAAGCAGATTAATATTCTGATTGAATATTTCTTGTTATTAATCGCCCTATAAGATGAGATTAGCACCCGAGGTCCCCACATCATGAGTGCGATGCCCGTCGAACCATGCGGTCCGAGCCCATGCTATAGGCCGGGGAGGGATGCGGTGGAAGGACATGGGTCGTTACACTCTCCCAAGTCTCAACTCTACCATCTCAAGACAATCATCCAACATCCCTGTTTTCCTTTCTTTCCCATCAAAATGGATTTGATTTTATTTTATTTTATCCATCAGATGCCCTGCACAAAACTCCACAGAATCTCAAACACACAGATAAACATGTTTTTTCCTTATTCAATCAATATGCAAAAGAGTTAATTTATTTCCCTTTCAATCTTCCATCACAAAGCCAGGAATGAATCTAGAAAATTTTAGCTTTGAAGAATTGAATCCCAAAATAGAGGCTAAAATTTGAAACGAGGTATTTAATACTTTATTTAAGTCTTTGGGTTTAGTTATTATATCATAAATCTTAAAATCAAAGGAATTAAATTTGTGACTGCTTTATTTTTAGGTATTACGAGCTTGGAACCCAATTTATAGTGAAGGAATGAAATTCATACGAATTCATAAATAGCTGACTTCTAAGTGACAATGCTCATTCATCTCCTCTATTTTCACAAACAGGTCAAGGAAGATGAAAAGGAAAACTTTTATGGTTTGTAGAAGGATCAAACAAATATTGCAAAGGTTTTATGATTTCTATATTCTTTTATTAAAAAAGCTAATATTTTAGGTGGTATTTGTTATACTCAAACTGGTAGAATTGATGAATTTCGTTAATTATGATTCTTATTTGAGAACATGGTAGACATACTATTAGGAGAGGGAATGACGATTTGAGGCAGAAATCCGTCTATTAGAGCATTAATAGACAGGGCCATCAATTTCAAACACACAAGCTTTCTCACCATGTGCCTTAGAAGATCCCTATTTTGTTCTTTGACATGTCTGACCTACAGCAAGTTCAGATCCAAACAACCACCCAAAGAGTGAGAGGGGGAGAGAGAATCTAACAACAAATGTTCTTAGCAAACTTTACCGATATGATATTTCAACTACTACAAGATTCTTTCCTTTTTAGGCCTACCTCTCATCCACTTTACTGTCTGTTGCAGAATTCTATTCTTAGTTCGACTGTATGTATTAAACAGTCTGACAAGTTCACCTTCAGGTGGAAGAATGTGGTGGAAAAATAATCTTTGAAAAATTTATGAAAATGTCTTGGATCTTGAAATCTTGATTTTATATCAAAGGTATTTTTCTAAATAAAATAAAAGCATTACCTCAACTAAATCCAGCTTCAGGTTTTTAGCTAGTCCAAGTGCGTCGAACCTTGAAATTTCTTTGTAAACTCATAAAAGCAAGCATTTCCAATTCAAAAACAATTCCACAACGTACTGAATGATATTCATCCAAGTGTTTTAGGTATTTTCTTAATTTGACTCAATGTTGTAAATGGCGGGAGGCGGTGGCGGCCTACTGCCTCGGCCTCCTGCCTCGGCCTCCTAAGCGGTTGAATTTTTTAGCAATTTTTTATGTAATAATATATAATCATGCAATGCAATTACAAATAGTCATAATTTATATGTAATATAAGTAATTAAATAATGTTTATTCATAAAGAAGCAACATGAAAATATAAACAAAGTGCAAATAAATATGTAAATGCAAACTAACAAGATAATTAAGGTGGTGGATCATGGAGACAGCGACGACGGGCGGCTGGAGGCGATTTGAGGCAGGTGGTGGACACTTGAAACCAAAAGTAAATACAAAAGAGAGTGTGAAATATTTTTATTATATCTAGGGTTTTTTAAATTGACTGACTTTGACTGGTTTTTAAAATTGATTGACTCTGACTGGTAGACAAGGATTTTAAAATCATTCACCGTCTCGGCAGTATGCTTGCCCGCCGAATGGCCTCGGACCGCCTTAGACAAAAACGGGCGGTCGAGGGATAACTACCGCCTAGGCGGCCGCCTCGACTGCCATTTAGAACACTAATTGTCACCAAACATAAAACAAAAAGTTCACCTTTTCTCATCGGTGTGACATATTTTGTTCATAAACCACACAATAATAGAACTTTCTCCACAAGAAATCTTTTAAATTCAATAATTCCCCTCGTTCGAGTATATTTTATATGTTAAGTTTGACTAAAGAAAAGTCATATTCAAATTTCTAGCAATATATGGCCCATCATCAGGCCCATCAGGCCCCTGAATTTCATAACATCAAGAGTTTAGACAAGATCAAGTATCACATGCCCATTGCAAAATTCACCCTAAAGGGGGTTCAACGCGATCATCTAATAAAAGAGAGTTTTCAAGATTACCCGGTAAAATATTACATTCATGCAAATAACAGTGCGAACAAAGAAATATTTGGGCGATGAATGTTGTATGAGGTCTCGGAATTCCGGACCTGATTCCCAAAATTTCACATAAGTACAAATATAGTCTCAAAACTCTTGCATGATTAAGTGATGCTGTAACAACAAACAGCAGAATTGCAAGGTCTTGAAAAAGAATTAAAAAAAACAAGGTAAAACCCTCATATCCCAGACTAAAGTGGGATAAGGAACATAAAAGCTCTGTCCCTAGTCCAACAGTCCTAGATTCCACAACCCCATAACCCTGAGTCCTCCACTACAATACTTTTCAGTATCAATGCACTCAAATGTAGTATAAACTCTGCATCACAATAACTCTAACTAGTAAAAGAAAAATCACCTTCACCCGAAACAATCTTAATAAACTGACTTGTGATTTGCTCATTCAACCTAGGCCGCTTGTGACTTCTTCCGTCTTCTGATTAGCCTGAAATACATAACCAGGAAACGAACATACAAACATTAATGCGTGATCGTTCAGTGACACAGCCATAAATATGAGCGAGGTGAAAGATTACCTGAGCAGGCGCCACAAAGAATCTGACACTATAGAAAAGCTCCAATTGACTATTCCGGAAGATGAAATTGGGGCTATTCAACCCCGGAATTAAGGTTCTCCAAGAAATACGTTGGTTGACGACGCCTGATGGAGCTTGATTTAAGGTATAACATCTCTTTAACTCTTTCTCGAGAAGATAAAATTTTTGTTTTGATTGCTTCGCGGTTGTCCAAAACGCCATGCTCATCCGTAAGAATGAAGCAGTAGAACCCTAATTATAGAAATTGGGAATGGGATTGGGATTTAGGCATAGTTATTAAAGGCGTGCGCCTGGCTGCGCTAGGCGCACCAATTGCGCCTGGGCACTGTTGCGCGCGCCTCTCCTGAGGCACAGATGAGGCGATAAGCAGAGAAGCGAGCGCTTCTCTGCAGGTTGAATAATTTTAATTAAAACCCTTAACTCAAATGCCCATAGCCCAACCAAGTTTTAAGCCCTAGTGCCTATTTAAGCCCACTTTAATTTAATTTAATAATCAAAAGTCTGCATGCATGTAATTGATCTAAACCTCACGGCTGGCGGCAGAGTGCAGACTCTTCATCTCCTCTAATCCTCTCCTCTCAAAACTCTCGTTCAGTCGTTCTTTATCTCTTCTAATCCTCCCCTCTCAAAACTTTCTCTACTCACGCCATCATCAGAGAAGCAGAAGACTAAGTGAAACTAGGGGTGGGCAATCGGTTCGGGTAGTTCGGGTCCCGACCCGACCCGAACCCGATCGGGTAGTTCGGTTTTCAAGTCGGGTTCGGGTGATATATATTTAATCGGTTGGGGTTCGGGTAGTAAAATGCTACCCGAAATACCCGATCGGGTACCCGATTACTATTAATATATTTTTTATAATAAAATATATAACTATTGGGTTGGACTATAGATTGAATAAATCCATAAGGCCCATTAGTTTGAATTGGCTATTAACCTAGATTAGAGAGGCCCACTAGTTTGAATGGGCTATTAACCTAGATTACAGAGGCTGGGGAGTGAAGAGCAGAGCCGCAATCTGCATTAGGCATGGCTTCCATCTGCTACTTGTTTCGATTTAATTTCTTGCAGCTTCAAGGAAGTACACACGCCAATTCCATGTTAATTGGTTACGTGCAACGTTCTCCCACGAGTTTGGATTTTGATTTTGCTGCTCTCGATGTTCTCGAAGAACGAGATAAACGAGACTTTGGCGAGGAAGAAGATTTCAATTTATTCTGTTCCTGCGTTTTCTTGATGCTAAACACTTCAGTGGATGGTTCTTCTTTTAACGTCTCAAGACCTGGTTGTTGCCTCCCGGATTCTCCATAATCTGTCCACAAGTCAGAAACCGAATTCTCCATAATCTGTCCACAAGTCAAAAACCGAACCCGACCAGATCCGAACCCAATTTAATTGGGTAACCGATAGGCGGGTACCCGAGGACTTCGGTTCGGTTTCGGGTAGTGTAAATTGCTACCCGAAAAATCAGGTACCCGACCCGAATAACCCGAAACCCGTATTACCCGACCCGTGCCCACCCCTAAGTGAAACTGTGAAAGTGACTAACTATTCAAATCAGCGGTCAGCCAATCAGGTAACCATCAACAGCCCTTGTAGGCTGTTTTTTCAATTTCAAGAACTCTTGATTTGGCAGTGGTAGTGCTCTGCTTCCATTTTTTTTTTTCAATTCACATCATCTCACTACCTTTATCCTTCAACTTTATATCCTCCAGTCCACAACTTTGTTTCCTTAGTTTACCATTACATTTTAGATTATTGAGTTTGAAGTTTGAACTACTCAAGTTTTTCACTTTATGAAATTTTAAATTTTTGCCAAATGCGCTTTACTTCGAGAAGGCGTGCGCTTCGCTTTGCGCCTTGCGCCTCAGGCTCTAGGGCACCTAGCGCTTTTGTGCGCCTTGCGCGCCAAATAACTATGGATTTAGGGAAGATGGTGAGCAGAGACTGAGTCCATTGATCTTGGTATGTCCTATATTTCAAAGTTACTTTCAGCCCAATTTTCCCAATAGCAAAGCCCACCCGGTGGTGTTTCTATTTTTAGTTGTATAAATTGTAGAGCAACAAAAGTAATCATTCTTAATATATATCAGTACTCGGGAGCACGCGTTGCATGCTCTTATGCAATAAGTTTTTTTTAAATAAAAACAAAAAAAATAGAGAACAATTTTGAAAAATGTTTTTACGTAAATAAATAAATTAAGATTATAAATGTTGTATTTTCGTAAATAAGTAGTTATCAATGATAAAATAAAATGACATTTTTGGTAATTTTGTTAGAATCATAATTTTGGTAATTAAATATATACTAAAGTTTGAAACGCATTATATGAATATTTGATAACTTGCACTCAATAAATTAAAGTTTGAAACGCATTACATTTTAAAATTGTTTTTTTAGCATGATGTACCCTCTAAAATCAAATTAAACTCATAAATTATTTTTTGCATTTTTTAAAATAATTTTCAATTAAAATATTTCCCCAGGTATTAAAACTAAAGGGCAATTTTGTCAACGGGAAAAAACGATTTATTTAACATAAATTAATTTTTGTATATATCAACTTTAGATGTCTACAATTGAATATTTATCACTTGCAACTTGTTTGAAAGGTTATTTTTTAGAGGAGAAACTGAAATTGAAAGAAGATATTTGGTACCACTTGGATAATTTTAAAATGGAACTAAAAACATATTGATTTTTGTAAAATGTAATTTATTTGTGATTTTTTTTACGAGAAAAACTAAATATATTAAACCAAATCACTTAGAATTACATCATAAACAACAAAGGCAGAGGAACCACTCTGCTCTAGGGGCGTGCAATCGGTTAAAATCGAACCGACCGAATCGAAATTATGAAAACCGCACCAACCGATTTATTTTTCGAACAAACCGAATCGACCAAAATTTTATAAATAAACCGATTAAACCGAACCGATTAAAAATCTATTATTTCGGTTATTTAAGGAACAAATAAAAAATGCCTTTTAAAAGGTTTTTTTTCTAATAAAAAATCGGTTATTTCGGCAAAACCTTTTAAAAGGCATTTTTTATTTGTTCCTTAAATATTACATTAGGCCGTATATTCCAATTTACATTCCTTCATCATGTAAATCTTGCTTCGAGAGTGTTGCATCATTCAACCACTATTTGAACTAATTTTCACATGATGTTCCCACTTAATAATATAACCCAACTTTTAACAATAATTAAGAAAAACCAACAGATAAAAAAATATGGGTCGGTAGTACTTAATAGTACTTGGAATGAAATTCAAAAAATACCAAATATTTGATACAATTAATTAAACAATTAAATTTCAAGATGAACCCATAAAAGAAAACAAAAAAATCATAATCGTTCTTAAAGCACTTATGATTTATGAAATCTAATTTACCACAATCGTTCTTCAATGGCCACTTTTTAAGAAATCAAGGAACTGGTATAAGAAAGACCTACCAATGAGTATGCGTTCCTTCAGAGTTCAGACTTGTTTTAGTACGAATCTTTAAAGATTTTGCCAAAAATTTTCACGAAAATCGATCAGAAATTGAAGAGGATGTGAAGTGAAGATGAATGAGACGTTGGGAATTAGGGCGCGGCCGACGCAAAAGTCGATCGAGAAGTGAAAAATGAAATGAGATAAAAGAATTGCGCAGTCAGTAGGGGGAGCAAAACATCTGTCAAACAGAGAAAACCGACCAAACCGAAAAAAATCAAAAATTCGGTTCGGTTTATTCGGTAGCTCGGTTATTTTTTTTTTAAAATATCGGTTATTTCGGTTTAGTCGGTTCGGTGCCGGTTTTTTGAAAAATAACTCGGTTAAACCGAGGAAACCGATTATGTATTTATATATTTAAAAAATACATTATAGGCCTTATATTTGATTTCCAAATTTCTGTTGGGCTTTAAACTCATTATGTACCTAATTTTATTTAAGCCTAGCCCAACAATAAAAGTTATCTACTGACTGCGCGATTCATTTATCTCATTTCATTTTTCACTTCCCGATCGATTTTTGCGTCGGCCGCGCCCTAATTCCCAACGTCTCATTCCTCTTCACTTCACATCCTCTTCAATTCGTGATCGATTTTCGTAGAAATGTTTGGCCAAATCTTTAAAGATTCGTAGTAAAACATGAAGTCTGAACTTTGAAGGAACGCACACACATTGGTAGGTCTTTCTTATACCAGTTCCTTGATTTCTTAAAAAGAGGCCATTGAAGAACGATTTTGGTAAATTAGATTTCATAAATCATAAGTGCTTTAAGAACGATTATGATTTTTTTGTTTTCTTTTATGGGTTCATCTTGAAATTTAATTGTTTAATTAATTGTATCAAATATTTGGTATTTTTTGAATTTCATTCTAAGTACTATTAAGTACTACCGACCCATATTTTTTTTATCTGTTGCTTTTTCTTAATTATTGTTAAAAGTTGGGTTATATTATTAAGTGGGAACAGCATGTGAAAATTAGTTCAAATAGTGGTTGAATGATGCAACACTCTCGAGGCAAGATTTACATGATGAAGGAATGGAAATTGGAATATACGGCCTAATGTAATATTTAAGGAACAAATAAAAAGTGCCTTTTAAAAGGTTTTTTTTTCTCATAAAAAATCGTTACCGATTTTTAATCGGTTCGGTTTAATCGGTTTATTTATAAAATTTCGGTCGGTTCGGTTTTCATAATTTCGGTTCGGTCGATTTGGTTTTAACCGATTGCACACCCCTAGCAGTCCTAGCAGTCAGTAGATAACTTTTCTTGTTGGGCTAGGCTTAAATAAAATTAGGTACATAAGAGTTTAAAGCCCAACAGAAATTTGGAAATCAAATATAAGGCCTATAATGTATTTTTTAAATATATAAATACATAATCGGTTTCCTCGGTTTAAGCAAGTTATTTTTCAAGAAACCGGCACCAAACCGACTAAACCGAGATAACCGATATTTTTTAAAAAATAACCGATTTACCGAATAAACCGTGCGAATTTCTGATTTATTTCGGTTTGGTCGGTTTTCTCGGTTTGACCGATATTTTGCTCACCCCTACAGTCTGCCCTCTAGAACAAACAAAAAATCAGTTTTTTTTAATTATATTTGTGATTAATTATGTTAAAGAAATTTAAAAAATAAATATTTAATTTGGATAAAATATAAAACAATGTATATATATATATATTTTATTTAAAAATATAAAAAGGTTCAAACTGATGATTTTAATTTCATATTCTCTTCTAATATATATCCAAGTGGTTCATAATATCATCTCTCAATTTCAAATTCTGTTTTAAAAGACCAAATAATTTAAAAAAATGTTATGTAAAAAATTTAATTAGGTTAAATAAATCTTTTTTTTCATTTCACAAAATTGTCCCTTTAGTTTTAATATTTAGAGAAATATTTTAATTAATTAAAAAAGAATATAAAATGCTGGTTTTAATTTAATTTGACAGTAGATTATACCAAAAATACATTTTAATTGTTAAGTGTGCTTAGAAGCCATGCAAGTTGCCAAATAACCCAAATATATTTTAATGAATAGATTTAAAATGACTTACTAATTGAGAACTGGTTTGGTTAAAAGAATACCTTACATTGAGGACCATAAAATTTTAAATACATGGATATAAAAATTACGCAAATGAGTGGCGTATTCAAAAGTTGTTTGTTTGTGCAATTAGTCTTTTATAGATCATTGTTTTTGGAGATTAGTCGATTTCCATGTAAAAATATGATCGATCATATTGAAAATCTAATTTGCACTTCCCATCATCATCAAATTTTGACCTTGAATCTTGATAAAAGAACACAGAATAAATATTTAAATTCTACACGTATTAAACATTCTCAACCAAGAGAAAAAAAAATCATTTACCACCTTTTAACTCCTACTTTTGACCAATCTGCATCATCCTATGTTGCTGAAAAGACGAATAAACAACATTACGACTCAAATTTAGAAACATCTAAGGGTAAAAATTTATCAATATATATGAAGTCCACTAAAAAATACATGTATTAATAAATATCCACCTTTAGATTTTTCTTGGATAGTGCCCATACATGTAAGATCTAATTTACCACAAAAATGACTTTACCATAATTATCACCAACTCAAATTTAACTTCCTTATTCACAAAAAAGAGGAGGGGGGGGGGGGGGGGAGGGGGGAAAAAAAAAAAATTTCCGCACAATGGCCAGTAACACTGTGTTTGGTGCACGGGATTTGGATAGGATTTGGTGGGATTTGGATTTGCAACTATTTTAGTGTTTGGCAAAATAAAAATCTAAAATAGGATTGGTATTTGATGGCATTTCATGGAATTTCATTTAAATAAATGAAATCCTTACAAAATTGGTCGGATTTCATGTGATTTCACGGGATTTGAGTTTATAAAAATAAAATAATTATTTCTAATAATAAATTTATAAATTTTAGTTATAAATTTAAGTTTTCTTAATTTTTTTTTCAAAATATAACTTTCCTAAAATTTATGCTATTAAATTACAATATGTATTTTAACTTTTTTCCAAATACCAAAATGGAATTTGAATTCCATGATTTTAAAATCCAAATCCAATTCAATTCCAATTCCAATTCCAATTCCAATTCCAATTCCAAATTCAAATTCTATTTTTTAAGCCCACTGAGAGACGGTCTCACTCAAGCATAGTTTGCTGAAGCCATCGGCAGTTCTTGGTTAAACCCTCGTGGAGTCCTCCTCGCTTCTTGTCGCCAAACCTCAAATATATAGGTAAGAAAATTTCCATTCATTGTTTTATTCGTGGGTTTTTCAAATGTATATTCATGCGAAATTTTCCCGGATTTATGTTCTTCTGTCTCTCTATTCGATTTTGTCATCGGCAGTTGAGACGTGATTCTTTGAAACTCTTCTACTTAAGCATTTTTTCTAGTTTGAGTGTGAGCAAGTAGTTCGAGGAGAAAATGTATGCTATCGTCTTCTTATCCCTACTTTAATTTCTTTACTGGCCATGGTGCGAAAATATTGATTGATTTTCCCCCCTCTTTTTTGTGAATAAGGAAGTTAAACTTGAGTTGGTGATAATTATGGTAAAGTCATTTTTGTGGTAAATTAGATCTTACATGTATGGGCACTATCCAAGAAAAATCTAAAGGTGGATATTTATCAATGCATATATTTTTTTAGTGGACTTCACATATATTGATAAATTTTTACCCTTAGATGTTTCTAAATTTGAGTCGTAATGTTGTTTGATCGTCTTTTCAGCAACACAGGATGATGCAGATTGGTCAAAAGTAGGAGTTAAAAGGTGGTAAATGATTTTTTTTCTCTTGGTTGAGAATGTTTAATACGTGTAGAATTTAAATATTTATGTTGTGTTCTTTTATCAAGATTCAAGATCAAAATTTGATGATGATGAGACGTGCAAATTAGATTTTCAATATGATCGATCATATTTTTACATGAAAATCGACTAATCTCCAAAAACAATGATCTATAAAAGACTATGTGACGACCCGATTCTTAATCTCTCAAATCATAATATTAATCCAAGATTCATGAATTAAAGCTAAACATCCAAAGCACAATTTTTTTTTTATTTTAAATTATGAGCGCGGGTGCGCCCATAACCAAGCGCCCCCGCGCTCAAACTGGCAGAACTTTTGTTCTGCCAGGGTGCGGGTGCGCCCGGGCCAGCGCGGGTGCGCTCAAACGGGCAGAAAAGAAATAAGATATGTTCAGTTGCTGTCCAGGCTACTTTGTTCCATCTTACCAGCTCTACCAAGTCCAACAATCATCATACAAGGTATAAGAGCCAACAACAAAACAATAACATAAACTCCAACATGTTATTGTAAAAGAAAACACAACAATATCAAGTGTGATTACATGTTCAAGTAGCAAACACTCTAGACCAAAGTTCAAGTCTATCAACTACAAGATCAATGTTCTTGAACTAACAAAAGTTGACAGCAACTATACATCTACACCGGATCATCACTCTAAACTCTCAAGTCTCGATTCATCAAGCCCGTCTTTGCCCTGTTCCTGAACCACCTATTGTCATGCACACATACAAACATGACAACAGCCGGATAACTCCGGTGAGAAACACATTTCCCAGTAAAAGCAACTAACATGCAAATCAAATTATAAATATCAAACTCATGATATAAAATAAATTACAATGCATGTCTTAAAACAGGCTTCTCTTAAAAACTCTCTCATTTCATCGGTTGGGATCCCGAGAAGAAGATATCGTAACTAAACCACCGACACTCCCGATCGAGGTGGGGTTACTTATCTTGCTTCCCTAGACTTTGAAGCCACCATACATGCAAATCAGACGCTAGGACAACTCAACCACCCAGGCCATACATATATAGTTCCTCAAATCGTCTAATCGAACGATTCCGTTCATTTCAAAATCAAAGGATAGGTCTCACAAGATGAATGCAATATATAACATCAATATGACATTCATTAACATCATACATTCATTCAACAATTCACATAAAAGCAAATAATCAAATATGTATGTGATTTAGGGAACTCGATACAAACCATCTCGAGTTATAATCCCATTCAAGTAAAAATCCACTTTTACCTTTCAAATGTGATGTTTAAGGTGATTCCAAGCTATCCAAATCTGAACAACACAATCTGGACAACACAACCACAAGATTTGTATCAAAATCTGCTCAAGTTTCAGCCCAACTTCAAGGCAAAAGGCTACAAACCTTGTTCTTTCTTCTACCGGTTTCGAAATCGGGATTCTCGAGTTGACGTCCCTTGTTTATGAACTGAAATCACAACAGATTTACCAAGGAAACATCAGCTAGGACTCACCAATATCACAGCTCAATATCAGATAACAAAACTGCTTTAAATCACAAGTTTGGCGGCGTAACGGCATAACTTCGATAATCCGAAACTCAACTACAACAATTCTAACAATCATATACATCTTCTATCAGCTATATCTCAATCAAAACTCAGCATATCGGCAAACATATATCTCGAATTATCCACTGGAATGCATAAGAACACCATCAATAGCCGCTCGTCGATTCGGTTTTGAAAATACAAGATACAACACTTCAAAACTTCATACAAAATCAAACTTACTGATCTCTGCCATTTTTGAATTCTCAAAACATGATGAATCAAAATAAAACTTACATCAAATCGAAGGCCTCGTCACGAGGATTTCAAAACACTTTTCGGAATCGAAATCGGATAACCGGATCAAAAGATACGGGATTTTGAAAATTAATTACAAGGAAGGAAAAGGAAGAACTCGGTCATCTGTTCCAATTTTTCTGATGAAAATGGTTGCATACACGTGAATACCAATAATAATAACAAGTGTCCAACCAAATTTCAAGTATTTGCACTTTGGCCCCTCAAGTCTTCAATAATTGCAATTTGGTCCTCAGCCTTTCATTTCATTCAATTTTAATCCTAAATAATTTAAGAATATTAGAATTTAAATCAAAACTCTAAATATTCCCAAATTAAATATTTTTGGATTAAAATAAAATAATTCCGGGCGTTACAATTCTCCCCCACTAAGACACGATTTCGTCCTCGAAATCTCAAGTACTATCAGCACATAATATAAAACGAATAACAGAAAGACTGAAGAAGATACTCACATCATTGAAACATCTCTGGAAATCGTTGTCGCATGTCCGATTCCGTCTCCCAGGTTGCTTCTTCAATACCATGACGACTCCACTGAACTTTCACAAGCGGAATAGTCTTCGTTCGAAGTCGCTTCTCCTTACGATCAAGAATCTGAATTGGCTTTTCAAATAACTCTAGGTTTCATCGAGTTCAGCCTCATCAGATTGAAGCACATGAGATTCATCAGCAAGATATTTTCGAAGCATCGATACATGAAAGACATCATGTATTCCAGATAAAGACGGAGGAAGAGCTAATCGATAGACAAGATTGCCTATTTTCTCAAGAACTTCATACGGACCAATATAGCGTGGAGACAACTTCCCTCGCTTGCCAAATCATACAGTGCCTCTAAATGGAGAAATCTTCAGAAACACCCTATCCCCCTGTTCAAAAGACAAAGATCGTCGTCGAACATTGGCATACTTGGCTTGTCTGTCCTGAGCTGTTTTCATCCTTTTCTGAATAATCTTCACCTTTTCAGTCATATCTCGAATCATATCAGGCCCAATGTCAGGTACCTCTGAAATATCATCCCAGTACAGAGGAGATCGACACTTTTTACCGTATAAAGCTTCAAACGAAGCCATTTCAATACTCGATTGATAGCTATTGTTGTATGAGAATTCACAAAGTGCCAGTGAATCTTGCCAACTAGTGCCAAAATCAAGCACTACAGCTCTCAACATATCCTCCAAAGTCTGTATGGTATGCTCAGACTGTCCGTCTGTCTATGGATGATAGGTTGTGCTCAAGTGTAGCTGAGTACCTAAAGCACTCTGTAGGCTATGCCAGAAGTGTGATGTAAATCGAGGATCACGATCTGATACGATAGACTTCGGTACTCCATGCAATCTGACAAATTCTCAGATATAAATCTCTGCCATTTGGTCGTGTCTATATGTCATGCGATAAGGAATAAAACACGCTGATTTCGTCAATCTGTCGATAATCACCCAGATAGCATCGCAACCTCTGGAAGATCGAGGCAACTTCGTCACAAAGTCCATGGAAATATGATCCCATTTCCATTCAGGCACGGATAAACTATGCAACAAACCAGGCGGTTTCTTTCTTTCAGCCTTCACCTGTTGGCAATTAAGACATCGAGAAACAAAATCAATAATATCTGACTTCATTTGTTTCCACCAGTATTGCGTCTTCAAATCGTTATACATCTTCCTACCACCAGGATGAATGCTATAACGACTACAATGCGCCTCTTTCAGTAGTTGTTGTCGCACATCAGAAATATCAGGCACTACAAGGTGATTGTTTACATATAAAAGATCATCTCGAACCTGGTATTCGGATACATGACCTGACCGGACTTTCTCAATCGAAGTCTGCACATTCTGATCAAGTTTTTGAGCATCTTTAATTCGCAACAATAATTCTGGTTCAACTTGAATTTGATAAAGTCGAAGAGGCTGACAATTATTGTCAAATACTAATCCAGAAAGACAACATTCTTCAATCAAATGAGATACACCAATCTTCAATAAATATAGAGAACATACCTTTCGACTCAATGCATCAGCAGCTGCATTAGATTTTCCCGGATAGTATTTAATCTCACAATCGAAATCTTTAAGCAAATCAAGCCATCTACGCTGTCTCATATTCAGTTTTGACTATGAAACAAATATTTCAGACTCTTATGATCAGAATAAATCTCAAACTGTTCCCCATACAAATAGTGTCGCCAAATCTTCAAAGAAAATACAATGGCGGCCAATTCAAGATCATGAATCGGATATCTGGTCTCGTGAGGCTTCAGCTGTCTCGAGGCATAAGCAATCACATTCCCTCACTGCATCAATACACATCCCAAGCCTCGATGAGATACATCACAATAAATAGTGAAACCACCAGTACTTGAAGGAATCGTCAAGACTGGTGCACTGGTCAATCGTTTCTTCAATTCAAGAAAACTGGATTCACAAGCTTCAGACCAGATAAATGGAGCATTCTTTTGATTTACTGAGTAATTGGCTTCGCAATACTAGAAAAATCTTTAATGAAATGGCGATAATACCTAGCCAAACCCATAAAACTACGTATCTCAGGAATAGATGCCGGTCTAGACCAGTTAATCACAGCCTCGACTTTACTTGGATCAATAGATATACCATCTCCGGATATAATATGTCCAAGAAAGACTACCTATTTTAACCAAAACTCACATTTCGATAATTTAGCATACAGTTTCTCAGCTCTCAGAGTCTTTAACACAGTTCTCAAATGCTCTGAATGATCAATCAAATTCTTCGAGTATATCAGAATATCATCAATAAAAATTATAACGAATTCATCAAGATATTTTTGAAAAATACGGTTCATCAAAGCCATAAACACAGCTGGAGCATTTGTCAGACCAAACGGCATAACTATAAACTCATAGTGGCCATACCTGGTTCTGAAAGCAGTTTTCGGAATATCAGAATCCCTAACTCTCAGCTGATGGTATCCAAATCTCAGATCGATCTTGGAATACACAGAAGAACCCTGAAACTGATCAAATAAATCATCAATGCGAGGCAAATGATATTTGTTCTTTACCGTTGCCTTGTTCAGTTGCCGTTAGTCAATACACAATCTCATTGAACCGTCTTTCTTTCTAACAAATAATACTGGAGCACCCCAAGGAGAAACACTGGGTCGAATGTATCCCTTGGCCAGTAAATCTTCCAATTGTTCTTTCAATTCTTTCAATTCCACTGGTGCCATTCAATAAGATGCTTTAGAAATCGGTACAGTACCTGACATCAGTTCTATGCTGAAATCAATCTCACGATACGGAGGTAATCCAGGAATTTCATCAGGAAAAACGTCCGCAAATTCACTAACCACTGGAAAATCAGCCAGGTTCGGGCTAGTTTTCAGAACATCAACTGTATATACAATATATCCCTCTGCTCCTTTCTGCAAAATTCGAGTCATAGATAATACTGAAATCAGAGGAATCTTAGCACAATAACCCTTACCATATAATTTCCATTCTCTAGCCATCTTGGGTCTGAACCTCACTACCTTCTGAAAACAATCTACGGTAGCTCTGTACTTGGTTAGCATATCAATTCCGATAATGCAGTCAAAATCAGACAAACCAAGCATAATACAATCTATCTCTATCCCATTACCTCATACTGTAGCAAACAATTCTTAACTATCTGTATGGATATAAGACCTCTCCCCAAAGGTGAAGAGACAGATACTACAACAGGTAATGATTCAACAGGCAAAGCATGTAATAATGCAAATCGTTCAGAGATAAACGTATGAGATGCACATGTATCTATGAATACATATGCAGGATAACCACAAAGAGAACAGTTACCTACAATCACATCATCTGGTGCTCCCTGTGCCTGTTCCTCTGTCAGTGCAAAGACATGAGCCTGTTGTCTCTGGGGTTGACTACCTGTCTGACTTCCTTCTGGCCTTGTCTGTTGCTGTGGATGTGATGGTTGGAAGGAATGAACAGAAGAGGTTTACCTCTCAGGCTGAGTCACTGATCGTGATGACTCTGTACCTCATAATCGTCCAGAACCTCTCTGAGGACACACCCTCGCAAAATGTCCAGGCTGATGGCATATGTGGCAAATCCCAGATACACCTCGGCACTGATCGGTCGGATGACTTCCACCACAACTGCTACAATACACTCCTGAATTCGGTTTCGAGCCACTGGAACTCGAAGAACTGCTCCCTGACTTTTTAAATTGTTTCCCTCGTGCTTGCAAATATCCATTCTTACCACTTCTACTACCATCACTTTCAAATCGAGGTGCTTCTTGTGGAACATGAGTTGGAGGTTGTGGCTGTCTCTGAGGCTGAGTGGCATACGAAGCTCCTCGCTGTTTAATCAAACCATCTTCCGCTCCTTTGGCACTGTTCAGAGCATCAACAAAAGTATTCGGTCGCTTTGTGTTCACCAAAGTAAATACTTCTGGATTCAGTCCATTAATGAACTGATCAGCCATAGCCTCGTCACTATCAGCAACATGTGGAGCAAAACGTAGCAAGGTAGAAAATTTTACAGCATAATCTTCAATGTTTAAGTTCCCTTGCTTCAGATTAGCAAATTCAGCACCCTTATCTTTGCGATAAGACACCGGAAAGAAGCATTGGTAAAACTCAGTTTTGAAGACGTTCCAGGTGAGTACAGTCCCTCTACGCTCCAAAGCTTTCTTGGTTGTGAACCACCAACTCTTTGCAACCTCATGCAACTGGTGCCCTATCAGTCTGACTCTCCGCTCATCACCATAATCAAGGGAATCAAATAACATTTCCATATCATCAAGCCATCCTTCACATTCAACCGCATTCTCAGTACCTTTTAGTGTTGGCGGCTTGTAGGATTGGAATCTTTTCAGCAATGTTTCCATCGGAGTGGCGGTCATATCTGTCATATCTAAAGAGGTACTCTCTTGTTCATTGCTCGGAATTTCTGTAACTGGTGGCATTGTCGGTGCTACAACTGTCTGTTCTGGAAGAGGAGTAGGAACTTGTGGTCTAAGAGGTGGTCGTCCGGGACGTCGAGACATATCTGATTATCAAAATGGTTAGGATACCATAATCATAAAATCTATCTTAGTCCTCCTCTGATCATCTTACCTCTGATCAAGACTCGGTTCTGATTCAATCTTAAATAAATAATCAAGATACAAATACAAAACATGCTTCCAATCAATTCAGATATTCGGGTAAGCATGTCATAAATCAACAGATCACATGCTTTTAATCATGTCAGATATTCCAATAAGCATGCGTCTTAAACAATCGTAAAACATACTTTCAAATAAAATTATAGAATCATGTAATCAAATATGTGAAAGTAAAACATGCTAGCATTTATAACATGTAATTCAATCATGTAGTTAAATCATAGCATGATAAAATAAGTAAGCAAGGAAGAAGACTCGATCTACCCCACTCACTATCTATCTTAGTCCAGAATTTTCTTGCTCTGATACCACCTGTTGTGACGACCCGGTTCTTAACCTCTCAAATCATAATATTAATCCAAGATTCATGAATTAAAGCTAAACATCCAAAGCACAAAATTTTATTTTTTTTTAATTATGAGCGCGGGTGCGCCCATAACCAAGCGCCCCCGCGCCCAACCTGGCAGAACTTTTGTTCTGCCAGGGCGCGGGTGCGTCCTGGACCGGCGCCCCCGCGCTCAAACTGACAGAACTTTTGTTCTGCCAGGGCGCGGGTGCGCCCGGGCCAGCGCGGGTGCGCCCGGGCCAGCGCGGGTGCGCTCAAATGGGCAGAAAAGAAATAAGATATGTTCAGCTGCTGTCCAGGCTACTTTGTTCCATCTTACCAGCTCTACCAAGTCCAACAATCATCATACAAGGTATAAGAGCCAACAACAAAACAATAACATAAACTCCAACATGTTATTGTAAAAGAAAACACAACAATATCAAGTGTGATTACATGTTCAAGTAGCAAACACTCTAGACCAAAGTTCAAGTCTATCAACTACAAGATCAATGTTCTTGAACTAACAAAAGTTGACAGCAACTATACATCTACACCGGATCATCACTCTAAACTCTCAAGTCTCGATTCATCAAGCCCGTCTTTGACCTGTTCCTGAACCACCTGTTGCCATGCATACATACAAACACGACAACAGCCGGATAACTGCGGTGAGAAACACATTTCCCAGTAAAAGCAACTAACATGCAAATCAAATTATAAACATCAAACTCATGATATAAAATAAATTACAATGCATGTCTTAAAACAGGCTTCTCTTAAGAACTCTCTCATTTCATTGGTTGGGATCCCGAGAAGAAGATATCGTAACTAAACCACCGACACTCCCGATCGAGGTGGGGTTACTTATCTTGCTTCCTTAGACTTTGAAGCCACCATACATGCAAATTAGATGCTAGGCTAACTCAACCACCCAGGCCATATATATATAGTTCCTCAAATCGTCTAATCGAACGATTCCGTTCATTTCAAAATCAAAGGATAGGTCTCACAAGATGAATGCAATATATAACATCAATATAGCATTCATTAACATCATATATTCATTCAAAAATACACATAAAAGCAAATAATCAAATATGTATGTGATTTAGGGAACTCGATACAAACCATCTCGAGTTATAATCCCATTCAAGTAAAAATCCACTTTTACCTTTCAAATGTGATGTTTAAGGTGATTCCAAGCTATCCAAATCTGAACAACACAATCTGGACAACACAACCACAAGATTTGTATCAAAATCTGCTCAAGTTTCAGCCCAACTTCAAGGCAAAAGGCTACAAACCTTGTTCTTTCTTCTACCGGTTTCGAAATCGGGATTCTCGAGTTTACGTCCCCTGTTTATGAACTGAAATCACAGCAGATTTACCAAGAAAACATCAGCTAGGACTCACCAATATCACAGCTCAATATCAGATAAAAAAACATCTTTAAATCACAAGTTTGGCGGCGTAACGACATAACTTCGATAATCCGAAACTCAACTACAACAATTCTAACAATCATATACATCTTCTATCAGCTATATCTCAATCAAAACTCAGCATATCAGCAAACATATATCTTGAATTATCCACTGGAATGCATAAAAACACCATCGATAGCCGTTCGTCGATTCGGTTTTGAAAATACAAGATACAACACTTCAAAACTTCATACAAAATCAAACATACTGATCTCTGCCATTTTCGAATTCTCAAAACATGATGAATCAAAATAAAGCTTACATCAAATCTAAGGCCTCTTCACGAGGATTCCAAAACACTTTTCGAAATCGAAATCGGATAACCGGATGAAAAGATACGGGATTTTGAAAATTAATTACAAGGAAGGAAAAGGAAGAACTCGGTCCTCTGTTCCAATTTTTCTGATGAAAATGGTTGCTTACACGTGAATACCAATAATAATAATAAGTGTCCAACCAAATTTCAAGTATTTGCACTTTGGCCCCTCAAGTCTTCAATAATTGCAATTTGGTCCTCATCCTTTCATTTCATTCAATTTTAATCCTAAATAATTTAAGAATATTAAAATTTAAATCAAAACTCTAAATATTCCCAAATTAAATATTTTCGGATTAAAATGAAATAATTCCGGGCGTTACAGACTAAATGCACAAACAAACAACTTTTGAATATGCCACTCATTTGCGTAATTTTTATATCCATGTATTTAAAATTTTATGGTCCCAATGTAAGGTATTATTTTAACCAAACCAGTTCTCAATTAGTAAGTCATTTTAAATCTATTCATTAAAATATATTTGGGTTATTTGGCAACTTGCATGGCTTCTAAGCACACTTCACAATTAAAATGTATTTTTGGTATAATGCACTGTCAAATTAAATTAAAACCATCATTTTGTATTCTTTTTTAATTAATTAAAATATTTCTCTAAATATTAAAACTAAAGGGACAATTTTGTGAAATGAAAAAAAAATATTTATTTAACCTAATTAAATTTTTTACATAAATTTTTTTTAAATGATTTGGTCTTTTAAAACAGAATTTGAAATTGAGAGATGATATTATGAACCACTTGGATATATATTAGAAGAGAATATGAAATTAAAATCATCAGTTTGAACCTTTTTCTATTTTTAAATAAAATATATATATACATTGTTTTATATTTTATCCAAATTAAATATTTATTTTTTAAATTTCTTTAACATAATTAATCACAAATATAATTAAAAAAACTGGTTCTTTGTTTGTTCTAGACGGCAGACTGTAGGGGTGATCAAAATATCGGTCAAACCGAGAAAACCGACCAAACCAAAAAAAATCGAAAATTCGCTCGGTTTATTTGGTAACTCGGTTATTTTTTAAAAAAATATCGGTTATCTCGGTTTAATCGGTTCGGTGCCGGTTTTTTGAAAAGTAACTCGGTTAAATCGAGGAAACCGATTATGTATTTATATATTTAAAAAATACATTATAGGCCTTATATTTGATTTCCAAATTTCTGTTGGGCTTTAAACTCTTATGTACCTAATTTTATTTAAGCCTAGCCCAACAAGAAAAGTTATCTACTGGCTGTGCGATTCATTTATCTCATTTCATTTTTCACTTCCATTTTTGCGTCGGCCGCGCCCTAATTCCCAACGTCTCAGTCCTCTTCACTTCACATCCTCATCAATTCCTGATCGATTTTCGTAGAAATGTTTGGCCAAATCTTTAAAGATTCGTAGTAAAACATGAAGTCTGAACTTTGAAGGAACGCACACACATTGGTAGGTCTTTCTTATACCAGTTCCTTGATTTCTTAAAAAGAGGCCATTGAAGAACGATTTTGGTAAATTAGATTTCATAAATCATAAGTGCTTTAAGAACGATTATGATTTTTTTGTTTTCTTTTATGGGTTCATCTTGAAATTTAATTTTTTAATTAATTTTATCAAATATTTGGTATTTTTTGAATTTCATTCTAAGTACTATTAAGTACTACCGACCCATATTTTTTTTATCTGTTGGTTTTTCTTAATTATTGTTAAAAGTTGGGTTATATTATTAAGTGGGAACAGCTTGTGAAAATTAGTTCAAATAGTGGTTGAATGATGCAACACTCTCGAAGCAAGATTTACATGAAGAAGGAATGAAAATTGGAATATACGGCCTAATGTAATATTTAAGGAACAAATAAAAAATGCCTTTTAAAAGGTTTTTTTTTCTCATAAAAAATGGGTACCCATTTTTAATCGGTTCGGTTTAATCGGTTTATTTATAAAATTTCGGTCGGTTCGGTTTTCATAATTTCGGTTCGGTCGATTTGGTTTTAACCGATTGCACACCCCTAGCAGTCCTAGCAGTCAGTAGATAACTTTTCAGATAACTTTTCTTGTTGGGCTAGGCTTAAATAAAATTAGGTACATAAGAGTTTAAAGCCCAACAGAAATTTGAAAATCAAATATAAGGCCTATAATGTATTTTTTAAATATATAAATACATAATCAGTTTCCCCGGTTTAAGCGAGTTATTTTTCAAAAAATCGGCACCAAACCGACTAAACCGAAATAACCGATATTTTTTTAAAAAAATAACCGATTTACCGAATAAACCAAGCGAATTTCCGATTTTTTTCGGTTTGATCGGTTTTCTCGGTTTGACCGATATTTTGCTCACTCCTACAGTCTGCCCTCTAGAACAAACAAAAAACAAGCTTTTTTTTAATTATATTTGTGAATAATTATGTTAAAGAAATTTAAAAAATAAATATTTAATTTGGATAAAATATAAAAAAATGTATATATATATATATATTTTATTTAAAAATATAAAAAGGTTCAAACTGATGATTTTAATTTCATATTCTCTTCTAATATATATCCAAGTGGTTCATAATATCATCTCTCAATTTCAAATTCTGTTTTAAAAGACCAAATCATTTAAAAAAATGTTATGTAAAAAATTTAATTAGGTTAAATAAATATTTTTTTTCATTTCACAAAATTGTCCCTTTAGTTTTAATATTTAGAGAAATATTTTAATTAATTAAAAAATAATACAAAATACTGGATTTAATTTAATTTGACAGTACATTATACCAAAAATACATTTTAATTGTGAAGTGTGCTTAGAAGCCATGCAAGTTGCCAAATAACCCAAATATATTTTAATGAATAGATTTAAAATGACTTACTAATTGAAAACTGATTTGGTTAAAAGAATACCTTACATTGAGGACCATAAAATTTTAAATACATGGATATAAAAATTACGCAAATGAGTGGCGTACTCAAAAGTTGTTTGTTTGTGCAATTAGTCTTTTATAGATCATTGTTTTTGGAGATTAGTCGATTTTCATGTAAAAATATGATCGATCATATTGAAAATCTAATTTGCACTTCACATCATCATCAAATTTTGACCTTGAATCTTGATAAAAGAACACAAAATAAATATTTAAATTCTACACGTATTAAACTTTCTCAACCAAGAGAAAAAAAAAATCATTTACCACCTTTTAACTCCTACTTTTGACCAATCTGCATCATCCCGTGTTGCTGAAAAGACGATCAAACAACATTACGACTCAAATTTAGAAACATCTAAGGGTGAAAATTTATCAATATATGTGAAGTCCACTAAAAAATACATGTATTGATAAATATCTACCTTTAGATTTTTCTTGGATAGTGCCCATACATGTAAGATCTAATTTACCACAAAAATGACTTTACCATAATTATCACCAACTCAAGTTTAACTTCCTTATTCACAAAAAAGAAGAGGGGGGGGGGGGGGGGGGGGGGGGGGGGGGGGAGGGGAATCAATCAAAATTTCCGCACCACGGCCAGTAACACTGTGTTTGGTGCACGGGATTTGGATAGGATTTGGTGGGATTTGGATTTGCAAATACTGTTTTAGTGTTTGACAAAATGGAAATCTAAAATAGGATTGGTATTTGATGGCATTTCGTGGGATTTCATTTAACTAAATGAAATCCTTACAAAATTGGTCGGATTTCATGTGATTTCACGGGATTTGAGTTTATAAAAATAAATAATTATTTCTAATAATAAATTTATAAATTTTAGTTATAACTTTAAGTTTTCTTAATTTTTTTTTCAAAATATAACTTTCCTAAAATTTATGCTATTAAATTACAATATGTATTTTAACTTTTTTCCAAATACCAAAATGGAATTTGAATTCCATGATTTTAAAATCCAAATCCAATTCAATTCCAATTCCAATTTCAATTCCAATTCCAAATCCAAATTCTATTTTTTAAGCCCACTGAGAGACGGTCTCACTCAAGCATAGTTTGCTGAAACCATCGGCAGTTCTTGGTTAAACCCTCGTGGAGTCCTCCTCGCTTCTTGTCGCCAAACCTCAAATATATAGGTAAGAAATTTCTCTTCATTGTTTTATTCGTGGGTTTTTCAAATGTATATTCATGCGAAATTTTCCCGGATTTATGTTCTTCTGTCTCTCTATTCGATTTTGTCATCGGCAGTTGAGACGTGATTCTTTGAAACTCTTCTACTTAAGCATTTTTTTCTAGTTTGAGTGTGAGTAAGTAGTTCGAGGAGAAAATGTATGCTATCGTCTTCTTATCCCTACTTTAATTTCTTTACTGGCCATGGTGCGGAAATATTGATTGATTTTTCCCCCTCTTTTTTGTGAATAAGGAAGTTAAACTTGAGTTGGTGATAATTATGGTAAAGTTATTTTTGTGGTAAATTAGATCATACATGTATGGGCACTATCCAAAAAAAATCTAAAGGTGGATATTTATCAATACATATATATTTTTAGTGTACTTCACATATATTGATAAATTTTTACCCTTAGATGTTTCTAAATTTGAGTCGTAATGTTGTTTGATCGTCTTTTCAGCAACACAGGATGATGCAGATTGGTCAAAAGTAGGAGTGAAAAGGTGGTAAATGATTTTTTTTCTCTTGGTTGAGAATGTTTAATACGTGTAAAATTTAAATATTTATGTTGTGTTCTTTTATCAAGATTCAAGGTCAAAATTTGATGATGATGAGACGTGCAAATTAGATTTTCAATATGATCGATCATATTTTTACATGAAAATCGACTAATCTCCAAAAACAATGATCTATAAAAGACTAAATGCACAAACAAAAAACTTTTGAATACGCCACTCATTTACGTAATTTTTATATCCATGTATTTAAAATTTTATGGTCCCAATGTAAGGTATTCTTTTAACCAAACCAGTTCTCAATTAGTAAGTCATTTTAAATCTATTCATTAAAATATATTTGGGTTATTTGGAAACTTGCATGGCTTCTAAGCACACTTCACAATTAAAATGTATTTTTGGTATAATGCACTGTCAAATTAAATTAAAACCATCATTTTGTATTCTTTTTTAATTAATTAAAATATTTCTCTAAATATTAAAACTAAAGGGACAATTTTGTGAAATGAAAAAAAAAATATTTATTTAACCTAATTAAATTTTTTACATAACATTTTTTTAAATGATTTTGTCTTTTAAAACAGAATTTGAAATTGAGAGATGATATTATGAACCACTTGGATATATATTAGAAGAGAATATGAAATTAAAATCATCAGTTTGAACCTTTTTCTATTTTTAAATAAAATATATATATACATTGTTTTATATTTTATCCAAATTAAATATTTATTTTTTAAATTTCTTTAACATAATTAATCATAAATATAATTAAAAAAAGCTGGTTCTTTGTTTGTTCTAGAGGGCAGACTGTAGGGGTGATCAAAATATCGGTCAAACCGAGAAAACCGACCAAACCGAAAAAAATCAAAAATTCGCTCGGTTTATTTGGTAACTCGGTTATTTTTTTAAAAAATATCGGTTATCTCGGTTTAATCGGTTCGGTGCTAGTTTTTTGAAAAATAACTCGGTTAAACCGAGGAAACCGATTATGTATTTATATATTTAAAAAATACATTATAGGCCTTATATTTGATTTCCAAATTTCTGTTGGGCTTTAAACTCTTATGTACCTAATTTTATTTAAGCCTAGCCCAACAAGAAAAGTTATCTACTGACTGCGGGATTCATTTATCTCATTTCATTTTTCACTTTCAATTTTGCGTCGGCCGCGCCCTAATTCCCAACGTCTCATTCCTCTTCACTTCACATCCTATTCAATTCCTGATCGATTTTCGTGACCAAATATTTAAAGATTCGTAGTAAAACAAGTCTGAACTCTGAAGGAACACACACACATTGGTAAGTCTTTCTTATACCAGTTCCTTGATTTCTTAAAAAGAGGCCATTGAAGAACGATTGTGGTAAATTAAATTTCATAAATCATAAGTGCTTTAAGAACGATTATGATTTTTTTGTTTTCTTTTATGGGTTCATCTTGAAATTTAATTGTTTAATTAATTGTATCAAATATTTGGTATTTTTTGAATTTCATTCCAAGTACTATTAAGTACTACCGACCCATATTTTTTTATCTGTTGGTTTATAAAATTTCGGTCGGTTCGGTTTGTTCGAAAAATAAATCGGCCGGTTTGGTTTTCATAATTTTGGTTCGATCGGTTCGGTTTTAACCGATTGCACACCCTTAGGACAGAGTGGTTCCTCTGCCTTTGTTGTTTATGATGTAATTCTAAGTGATTTGGTTTAATATATTTAGTTTTTCTCGAAAAAAAATCACAAATAAATTACATTTTACAACAATCAATATGTTTTTAGTTCCATTTTAAAATTATCCAAGTGGTACCAAATATCTTCTTTCAATCTCAGTTTCTCCTCCTAAAAATAAGCTTTCAAACAAGTTGCAAGTGATAAATATTCAATTGTAGAAATCTAAAGTTGATATATACAAAAATTAATTATTTATGTTAAATAAATCGTTTTTTCCCGTTGACAAAATTGCCCTTTAGTTTTAATACTTGGGGAAATATTTTAATTGAAAATAATTTTAAAAAATGCAAAAAATAATTTATGAGTTTAATTTGATTTTTGAGGGTACATCATGCTAAAAAAACAATTTTAAGATGTAATGCCTTTCAAACTTTAAATTATTGAGTGCAAGTTATCAAATATTCATATTATTTTAAAACGAAATACTTTAATTGGATGTGATAAATTGTACATCCAATAGGTGTGTGATACCTCAATGATAGATACGAAGGTGGACAACATATCAAATATATATATATTCTATCTATTCTTATTTTATTAAAGTTGAGGTGGTATGTCGGTATGACCAACTTCTTTTATTTTATCCTTTAGTATATATTTAATTACCAAAATTATGATTCTAACAAAATTACCAAAATGTCATTTTATTTTGTCCATTGATAACTACTTATTTATGAAAATACCACGTTTATAATCTTTATTTATTTATTTACGAAAAAACACTTTTCAAAATTGTTCTCTATTTTTTTTGTTTTTATTTTAAAAAAAAAACGTATTGCATAAGCATACAAAGCGTGCTCCCGAGTACTGATATATATTAAGAATGATTACTTTTTTTGCTCTTCAATTTATACAACTAAAAAAAGCAACACCACTGGGTGGGCTTTGCTATTGGGAAAATTGGGTGAAAGTAACTTTGAAATATAGGACATACCAAGATCAATGGAGTCAGTCTCTGCTCACCATCTTCCCTAAATCCCAATCCCATTCCTAATTTCTATAATTAGGGTTCTACTGCTTCATTCTTACGGATGAGCATGGCGTTTTGGACAACCGCGAAGCAATCAAAACAAAAATTTCATATTTCTCTAGAAAGAGTTAAAGAGATGTTATACCTTAAATCAAGCTCCATCAGGCGTCGTCAACCAACGCATTTCTCGGAGAACCTTAATTCCGGGGTTGAATAGCCCCGATTTCATTTTCTGGAATAGTCAATTGGAGCTTTTCTATAGTGTCAGATTCTTTGCGGCGCCTGCTTAGGTAATCTTTCACCTCGCTCATATTTATGGCTGTGTCACTGAACGATCACACATTAATGTTTGTATGTTCGTTTCCTGGTTATGTATTTAAGGCTAATCAGAAGAAGGAAGAAGTCACAAGCGGGCCTAGGTTGAATGAGCAAATCACAAGTCAGTTTATTAGGCTTGTTTTCGGTGAAGGTGATTTTTCTTTTACTAGTTAGAGTTATTGTGATGCAGAGTGTGACGACCCGGTTCGTAATCTCTCAAATCATACGAATAATCCAAGGTTCATGGATTAAGGCTAAGAACAAAAGCCACAATTTTTTTTTTTTATAAAGTTGACCTGCGCGCGCGCGGGGATCACCCCTCGCGCGTGCGCAGTTCAAAGGGCCAGTAGCCCTTGGCTTGGCCTGCGCGCGCGCGGGCAGGAGCTCGCCCGTGCGCAGGCCAAGTGGCCAGAAAATTTAAAAAGAATGCCCAGCTGCTGTCAAAAGCTGTCCTTGATCCATCTTATCAGCTCTAACAAGTGCAACAAGCATCATGCAAGTTCCAAGAAGCATTAGCAAGGCAACAACATAATATACAACATGTTATTGCAAAAGAAAATACAACAAGATCAAGTGGATTTACATGTTCAAGTAGCAACACTCTAGACCAAAGTTCAAGTCTAAGTTCTATACAAACATTGTTCTTGAAACTATCATAAGTTGACAGCAAACTACACATCTACCCCGGATCATCACGCTATTTCTCTCAATCTCGATTCGTCAAGCCCGCCTTTGCCCTGTTCCCGCACCACCTGTTGTCATTCACACATACAAACACGACAACAGCCGGATAACTCCGGTGAGAAATACATTTCCCAGTATAAGCAACATATAGCATGCTATCAAGTTCAAGTGTAATTACTATCATAATTAGTTCATAAAAGTATTCATGAACAACATGAACAACATTACATGCTATAATTCAAAACATAAAACAAAAGCATGTTATATATCAAAGCATAGCACAAAAGCATGGCTATAATCAAAGCATAACACATGCATCAACACAAAGTCATCTATCAAATCTAAGTAGTGTCTTAGTCTTGACTCTACCTTCTTTGTATTGACATCTTGATCTTGACTCCTAGTCTTAAATCTAGACCAAGACTTGACTCTTTTCTCAACTCTCATCTAGGGATCCCGGTTTGAATAAGAACGCAACAAATCTCCCACCTACTCTCCCATTCGAGGTGGCGGTACGTTCTTATTCCCGAACTTCAGTCCACTATATCGAGCTTCGGCAATAGGAGTCGATCTACTCCTAAGCACATCGATACAAGTCCAAACATTCGGTAATTTGGCACATCAGCCTTTCTAAGACATGTCACATCCACCTTCAACTCTTTAAGATCTAGTGGCTTATCAAGATGCAACCAATTCTAGAAGCATTAATCTAAGCCACCTACAAGAGACAAACTAATCTAGCAAGGAAAGGCAATAGAATTATCTATCTATGTCATCATCTATCTCATACAAATTCATCTATCCGATAAACAATCAAGAACATATATCTATGGACTGGAGAATAAATCACTTCCAACAAGGAACAAATAAGTATGTGGTTTAGGGAAAAAAATCAAGTCCAATCTAACTCGAGTTGTGTATCCCGTGGTTTGATATTGTTTAAACCTTTCTCGTCGTGGTATCAAGCTCTTCAAGGCTATCAAAATCTGCTCCCAAATCTTGTTCTTTCTTCTACCGGTTTCAAAGTCGGGATTCTCGATTTGACGTCTCTTGATTGTAAACTGAAATCACAGCATATTTATCAAGGAAACATCAAATTTACTCATGTCAATGGCAGCTCAAGTATACGAGATCAAAACAGTTTCAAATCCAAAACCGACGGAGTAACAGTACAAAATCGGTAACCGAAATTAACTTCTATCAAATCTAATATTCATATCAACTTCATCACCATACCATATCAGCAATATATCATCAATACAAGCATAAACATAAGTTAGAAATTTCGAAATACTTTCTGGAAATTCATAAGAAATTGATACGACCTCCGTTCTTCGATCTAACGTCAATATATCAATGCATAGAATCTCTACAACATCAATGCATACTCAAATCTGCTTGCTGCCCCATATGAGTCTATGAAAATTTTGAAATCCAATAAATCTCATCAATACTTACATCAATAGATAGCCCTTCTCGCAAGGATTCCGAAACTCTTTTTGAAATTGAATTCGGACAAACGGCGCAAAAGATATTGAATTTTTGAAGATCAAGATTTGAACTTGGGACAAGGGTTCTCGATTCTTTTCTGAAGTTGCAGCTCAAATTCTGAAGAAAATATGGTGAATACACGTTTAAGACAAAACAAGACAAGTGTCCCATGTCAATTTTCCCATATTTTCACTTTGGCCCCTCAACTCTTCATTATTTGCAAATCGGTCCTCGGCAAATATTTTTAACTCAATTTCAATCCTAAATAATTTAAGAACATTAGAATTTAAATCAAAATTCCAAAATTCTCAAATTAAATATACTCGGATTAAAATTAAATAATTCCGAGTGTTACAATTCTCCCCCACTAAGATCGGATTTCGTCCTCGAAATCTCATACAATCTGTACGCACAGAAGATAAGAATAAGAGAATTACTGAATAAAAACTCATATCAGTAGAATAACTCAGAATAACACTGTCTCATATCCGATTCATCTTTTCAATAATTTCTTCAGTTCTACGACGACTCCACTGATTCAATTCTGCGTTGCTTTTCTTCCTCATCAAATATTCGTATCATCTGCTTTCCTCATCAAATATCTGCCTCAGCTGTTCGACATAGATCAATGTCTCATCAAACTTAATCTCATCTGACTAAAGTACATAAGAAGTCTCATTTGAATACTTGTCAATATCAGAAAGAAATGGAGACAATACAATTGAGGCAAGGTTGCCTATTCTTCAGAAGTTTCATAAAATTCAACTCTTCACGGAGGTAATTTCTTCGCTTGCAAAATCAAACAATGCTTCTGAAATAAAAGAATCTGCAAACATACTCGGTCTCCCTGTTCACAACACAAAGGTCGGTGTCTGATCTGTGTATGTTTTGCTTCTCGATCATTCACTATCTTTATTCTATTCTGAATAAGCTTCTCTTTCTTTGTCATCATTTAAAAACCTCTACGATCTAATATCTGATACTTTTGAAATACTATCTCAATTCAGAGAATTTCTGATTTTCTTATCATTTCAAATTTCAGAATAGTAGCACTATGTTCGTCAGATAGCTAACCGAACATACAATATTCAAGTGGCCATATAAGTCAGCTAATACCGAATCAGGTATTATAATTCTGAGCATCTCCTCAATTTTTGGATAGTCAATTCATACAATCCATCGATAAGAGGATGGTAGAATGGAATCATATACAACCAATTACTCAAAAATATCTGACAATCGATGCCACAATCTATCAAATAAATCTAAAGTCTTAAACTCGACAATAGATTTTAGTAATTCCTGTCATCTCATCATGTCATTAACTTCTTTTACAGTTATCTTGTCCTATCTATAGCATAACCAACACAGCATATTCTTGCATTTGGTAAAATCTACTTCAAGCAAATCACAAACTCAAAACGATCAGTGTCACAACAGTAAAATAAAACTCAAAATAGTAACCTGACACAATAAATCGCAACCTCTCTATCATATCATCGAGTCATATCAATTCCAGAATCCAACTCCTTTGGTGATCTTTAATAACAAGGAATAACATATCTCGTACAGCTACTAGATATTTGTTGGATAACTGGCGTTCAGATCAATCACGATTGACACCCGGTGCAGCGGAAGTTTAAAAATTTTATCATGGAACAATTCCATGGTGTGGGTATCAACCATTCAACGATTAAATTATTGTGTGTGTAAAATTCAAATAACAATTAATTAAATTTTACCTCCAATCTCGAAGCGAGATTAATGGACACCACACAGATTTCTCTGCGCTTCTTGTATCTCCCAGGAACTGATGAACTCCTTCAATCAGGTCCACGAATGGGGTTTAAATCCCTCTGATAGATTGCACTAGAAAATCTATCAGAAGTTTTTCTGCGAAGAGATTAAACGAATCTGATTCGTTATTCCTGACTGCGATTCAAAATCACAGACCGAAATTTCTCGGGCAGAGAACAGGGAGGGGACGGCCGAAAACTTTTGAGAGAGAGGAGGGTTTCGATTTTCTGTCTCAAAAATTATGAGCTGTTATTTTTTAATTTCTGTACTGCAATAACTTATTTATAATGCAGGCCACTAACACCTTAGGGCCCATTAGTCATAAGCTAGGGCCCGACAAGCAAAGCCCGCACGTTCAGAAATTAATATAAAATTCATCGTGACTCCGATTGATGAACCGATTTCACCAATGTGCACAGAAACCATTTCTGCACATTTTAAAGTCAAAATAAATTTTCCTGAATCCGAATTCAGTGGTTTCCAAAAATGTCCATCCCTATGTCATTTTAGGAAATCCTACTCCCTTACTCTTATTTAAGAAGTCCAACTCCTTAGTTCATTAAATTTAACTCTTTAAATTTAACTATCTCAACGGGGATTAAAACTCCATTACACTGTGTGACCCTCAATGGTTCAGGGATACAGCTAGCCGTGGGCTCACAACTCCTTGTGACTCGGAACAACACTTTCCGACTTGCCCAACGAATCAAGGTAAAGCGCCTAGCAACATCGCCCCATGATTCCCTAGGTATCACTGATAGTGCCTACAAGAACCAGTAGATTTTGGTTAGCGTACAGTACGGTCCCTTCATCCATATATCCCGATCGAATCAACAACCATTGGTATATCGAGAGTCGCTCAAGATTCGATAACTATGCAATACATCTTGAAGATCAAATTAGTGACATCGCATGTGCTACTAAGAAACCATTTCTTAAATCACATCAAGTACTCTGGCCAGAGATTTGTCACACTAATATCTCCTCAGATCGCATAGGATATCCACACTCGCAAGTATGTGGTGAATCCTTGACAACAATGCATTGACTCCTATATGTGTCGTAACTGTACCCAATCTCGACACCTGATGACCCCCATAGAGTCGGTAAACGAGTCAAAGCACAGCACTAGCATATAGAGTCTCCATGATGTTTCAAGTCGTAAGGACTAATGGTGTACAACCAAAACCGCGGACTTTATCCACTCGATAAGTGATTACCACTTGGAAAGTCCGGATAGGGTAGTTCGATTATTCATCCTATGAATATCCATTTGCATGCTTCGAACATCTCCATGTTCCCTACCAATGAAACGTGGTACTCCGCATCGCAAATGCTAGTCTCAAACTCGAGCGATCCTTATCCTTATTATCGGACGGCTCAATCGACTAGGAACGGTTTTAGAATATACAGTGACTATAAGATGTATTTCATGATAGACATCCCCATGTTCTACCACATCTTACATACACTATAGTATATTCAAGGTCTTTATCAAAACAACAATAGTATATCACAATATAACAATATGAAGTAATATAAAGTCATTGCCATTAATAAAAGTGTAAATAATATTAAACAAAAGATTGTTTATACAAAGAGTCATCAAAGCCCATAGCCACACAGTTGGCTCACTGGGCACCCACTCTTACAATCTCCCACTTGCCCTATAGCCAACTAGTCATACTACGTAGACCCATTGCTTCGCGATGTTTGTCAAACAATGGTCCTGGCAAAGGCTTAGTAAGCGGATCAGCGATATTGTCTGCAGAGGCCACTCGTTCGACAATGATGTCTCCTCTTTCCACAATCTCCCGGATTATGTGGTATTTCCTCAGTACGTGTTTGGATCTTTGATGAGACCTTGGTTCCTTTGCTTGAGCAACGGCACCCGTGTTGTCACAGTACACCGGGACTGGACCAACAAATTCAGGAATAACGCCCAACTCTTGGACGAACTTCCTCATCCAAACGGCCTCTTTAGCAGCAGCTGATGCTGCAATGTATTCAGCCTCAGTGGTGGAATCCGCTGTGGTGTCCTGCTTGGAACTCTTCCAAGAGACAGCACCGCCATTGAGCATGAACACAAATCCAGAGGTTGACTTCGAGTCATCCACATCACTTTGGAAGCTAGAGTCGGTATAGCCTTCCAATTTGAGATCTCGTCCTCCATACACCATGAACATATTCTTAGTCCTTCGTAAGTACTTAAGAATGTCCTTCACGGCTTTCCAATGCATTTGACCAGGATTAGACTGATATCTGCTCGTGACACTCAGAGCAAATGCTACATCCGGTCTGGTAGATATCATCCCATACATGATACTACCTATAGCTGACGCATATGGTACATGTGTCATATTCTCTATCTCTGCATCAGTCTTGGGACACATAGACTTGGATAGAGAAACTCCATGACACATGGGTAGATGTCCTATTTTGGACCCATCCATTGAAAACCGTTTCAATATGGTATCGATGTAGGTTGATTGAGTGAGTCCTATCATTCTCTTAGACCTATCTCTATAGATCTGTATCCCAAGAATGTAGGATGCCTCTCCCAAATCCTTCATCGAAAATCTACCTGATAACCATATCTTTGTTGACTGCAACATCCCTACATCATTCCCAATGAGTAGGATGTCATCAACATAAAGTACTAAGAATGTCACCGCATCCTTAACTACTTTCTTGTACACGCAAGGTTCCTCCGGGTTCTTGATGAAACCAAAATCTTTTATTGTTTCATCAAATTTCTGGTTCCAACTTCTTGATGCTTGTTTTAGACCATAAATTGATCTCTGAAGCTTGCATACCTTATGCTCGCTTCCCATGGATGTGTACCCCTCAGGCTGCTTCATATAGATTTCTTCCTTAATGTCTCCATTAAGAAAAGCAGTCTTCACATCCATTTGCCATATCTCATAGTCATACCATGCAGCTATGGCAATCAGGATTCTTATGGACTTGAACATTGCAACTGGTGAAAAGGTTTCATCATAGTCAACTCCTTGCCTTTGAGTATAACCTTTCGCCACCAATCGCGCCTTGTAGGTCAATACCTTACCATCAGGCCCAAGCTTTCTCTTGTAGATCCATTTACACCCTATTGGAACAATTCCATTGGGAGGATCTACTAAAGACCAAACTTGGTTTGTATGCATCGAATCCAATTCTGACTGCATAGCTTCAAGCCATAAATTCGAATCCGCATCAGAAATTGCTTCCTTGAAGTTTCTTGGATCACATCCAATGTCGGGTTCATCTTGATCCCCTTCAAGAAGAAGACCATATCGAACTGGAGGTCTAGAAGTCCTTTCGGATCTTCTAGGTGCAGGCGTGTCCAGCAATGGTTCCTGAGGTGTAGGATCGTTATTTTGTATTTCGGGTTCTTCTCGAACTTCTTCGAGTTCCATCATCTCGCCTTTCTTATCCAATAAGAACTCCTTCTCCAAGAAGGTGGCATTCCTAGAAACAAACACCTTTGTTTCAGCAGGATAATAGAAATAATATCCGATTGAATTCTTCGGATACCCTACAAAATAACATAAGCTGGATCGACTATCCAACTTATCTCCCACTGTCCGCTTCACGTAAGCAGGACATCCCCAAATCCTCAAGTACGAATACTTAGGAGCTTTTCCATTCCATAACTCGTATGGTGTTTTGTCCACTGCTTTAGTGTGGACGTTGTTCAACAACAATACCGCCGTTTCAAGCGCATAGCCCCAAAACGAAGGTGGAAGCTCAGTGAAGCTCATCATAGATCGAACCATGTCCAACAAAGTTCGATTACGACGTTCCGATACACCATTAAGCTGTGGTGTCATAGGAGGAGTCCACTGAGAGAGAATCCCATTCTCTTTCAGATAGTCCAAAAACTCGGTACTCAAGTATTCTCCACCTCGATCCGATCGAAGTGCTTTAATACTTTTACCTAGCTTGTTTTCTACTTCAGCCCTGAATTCTTTGAACTTTTCAAATGCTTCAGACTTATATTTCATTAAATATAAATACCCATACCTTGAATAATCATCAGTAAAGGTAATGAAGTAGGTGTGGCCATGTTGAGTCCCTACTCTAAATGGACCACAAACATCTGTATGGATCAAATCCAACAGATTCTGACTACGCTCAGGTTTCCCCTTAAAAGGAGATTTAGTCATTTTTCCTTTTAGGCAGGATTCACAAGTAGGTAGAGAATTAATATCAGACATATCAAACATGCCCTCTCCCACTAGCTTGTTCATCCTCCTTGAGGAAATATGACCTAGCCTAGCATGCCAAAGGTTTGCCGGGTTTTGACTATCGATTTTCCTTTTGTTTGTTGTCGCCGGTTTATCAACATAATTCACTGGAACGTCTTTTAGTTTTAAGTTGTATAGATCGTTTTCAAGTTGTCCATTTCCAATTAAACATTCATTCTTGTAAATATTGCAAATCTCATTCACAAAATTGCAAGAATAACCATCTCTATCAAGCATAGAAATAGAAATAATGTTTTTAATTAAATCTGGCACAAATAAAACATCTCTTAACAATAATTTAAAACCGTTCTGCAAAGTCAAACAAACATCTCCAATGGCCGTAGCTTCAACTCTGGAACCATTCCCGAGCCTCAGCTGGGTCTCACCCATTCTAAGCCTGCGACTTCTTGTCATCACCTGCAAATCATTGCAAATGTGAGATCCACATCCGGTATCCAATACCCAAGAAGTTGTATTAAGTGACATGTTTATTTCAATATAGAACATACCCTTTGCAGTTCCCAACTGCTCAAGATATTCCTTGCAGTTGCGCTTCCAATGACCCGGCTTCTTGCAGTAATGGCAAACATCCTTGGATTTTCCATTGTTTGAAGCCTTTGTCTTTTGCTTCTTCTCGGGCTCGACTTTCTTGGGTGGGGTAGAACGTTTCTTGCCCTTCATACTTGGCCCCTTCTTCGCAGAAGATGAGGAGCCCACCAAGAAAGCTGGCTTATCCTTCTTAAGTGTGGATTCATATGTAACGAGCATATTGACCATCTCTTCAAGGGTGGCCTCTATCTTGTTCATATTAAAATTTATCACAAATCCATCAAATGAAGAAGGAAGAGACAGAAGCAATAAATCCACATTGAGTTCATGCTCCAACACCAAATCTAGGGTCGCCAACTTCTGTATGAGCCAAATCACTCGTACCCCATGATCACGGACCGAAGTCCCTTCACGCATGCGGCACGTCATCAACTCCTTAACAGTAGCGAACCTTTCAGCCCTCGACTGAGCCCCAAAAAGTTCCTTGAGTTGCGCATGAATGTCAGCAGCATTCACCGTGTCCTCAAATCGCCTCTGGAGTTCATCAGACATCGAGGCTTGCATATAGCATTTGGTCTTGATGTCATGGTCACACCATGCATCAAGTTTGGCCAATTCCTCCGGACTTATGTCAGCTGGTGCTTCCTTCGGAGGTGCTTTCTCTAACACGTAGAGCATTTTCTCCGAAGTTAAGACAATCTTCAACTTCCGGAACCATTCCGTATAGTTGGCGCCAGTCAACTTGTTTTGTTCGAGGATCGAGAATAATGGATTTCGCGAATTCATTGTATGAAATACTGAAAAGAAAAACAGACATATATCAATGATTGTTTAACAATTTACTAAGACATAAAATAGGCGAATTTAATTTTATGAATCTCACTCCCACTATTTTAACGATTTCACCACCCTCTATTGAAAACGGGAAATTTTTTCCTTAGTGAGAACATGGAGTCCAATTGACAAACTTATGGTCCCGAATAATATCAGCCAACCATAATTCTCAAAAGGTAGAGCCCAATTGCTTCCAAAGCAACCCCCATGTGTTTACCTCATGTCCAATAAGGGCCCAATAATATGACGCCGTTTAAAGTGACATGTCAAGATGACCCATCAATATTAAGTTGTGATGGACGGTCGCCATGTGGATCCCCCAATAATATGAGCCGATCCCATGGGAGTTTCACCCAACTTACAACATTTGTCGATCCAATGTACAGCTTTCCGACGGACGGGCCCCCCCAATAATATGAGCCGGACCGTATCCGCGGGTAGCATCACATACATTGACCGTTGATGGAAGGTGGGAACATTTAAACAAATTTAAATTTCCTTTATTTATCTTGATATAAATTTTAAATCATATTTAAAATGAGGGATTTTTAATTATAAAAATATTTGTCTCATCATATTCATTTTATTGCATGCTTGCCGGATTCACGCAATTTATGTCTAAACATGCATACAATCATAATATCAAATATTATATAGGATGATCGATTCCATTTCTAATTGACCCGTGGTTGCCAATCACGGGTCTTAGTCCAATCCTAGGTAATATGCAGTATGCAATGCAATCCTATTACATGTGCTTCCAATTTACATTTTTTCAGTCTTTATTGTCTGCTGGGCCCACCGTCTTCAAATCTTGATCTCCCACTAAATCTAATGCATTTACAATAAATAACAATGACAAGTAGGGGATACATTTTTAGGGGTGGGAACGGGCTATAAACCAAGCCCACTTTTATTACATATGACATTCATATCGGGCCATAAACCAGGCCCATTAATAAAACCAACAACAATAAAAACAAAATGTAAATTCCTAACATACACCTACAAAATTGGTCATGACAATCGATCATCCTTATCCAATAACATTTAATTCAAAATTAATTTATTGGATAACATGCAGTGGCAATTCAAATTTAAACAAGATAAAATCATATTTTATATATAAAATCTCATTTCACATATAAAATCATATTTTATCTCTATATCAAATAAAATCATATTTTATCTATAAAATCCAATTTTACAAATAAAATCATATTTTACTCAATATATCATAAGATCATATCTTATCATCAATTGTACCAAAATAATTGATTTCAAAATTCAATTTACGGATAAAATATTAAAATTTTCCAAAAATTCAAATTTATCCAAAATCAATTTTAAAATTTACGGACTCGAACAATTCGATCCGAAATCTCGTGAACCAATCAAAAACAATTTTTGATCGGACCAAAAATAAAATTTTAACATATTAAAACTAATTTTTAATAAAAATAATAATTTTTCCCGCGGGCCGCCCGGGACACTCCCGGGCCGGCCCGCACCTGGGGCGCGGGCCGGGGGCAGCCCGGCTGCCCCCTTAGGGCAGCAACAATTGCTGCCCTGGCGGCGCCGTGCGCCGCCCTGGGCAGCGCAGCGCTGCGCAGGGCGGCGCCGTGCGCCGCCCTGGGCGGCGACGGTCGCCGTCCTGGGCAGCAACAATTGCTGCCCCACCGGGCAGCGATCCAATCGCTGCCCGGGTTTTGCCCCGGAAAAAATTTTTTTTTTTTTTTATTTAAAAATATTTATTTTGTTTTCCAAAAACCGAGATTCAAAAATTTTGTACAATCGATTAATTTAATCGTTTGATCTGAGCAACCTGGCTCTGATACCACTGTTGGATAACTGGCGTTCAGATCAATCACGATTGACACCCGGTGCAGCGGAAGTTTAAAAATTTTATCATGGAACAATTCCATGGTGTGGGTATCAACCATTCAACGATTAAATTATTGTGTGTGTAAAATTCAAATAACAATTAATTAAATTTTACCTCCAATCTCGAAGCGAGATTAATGGACACCACACAGATTTCTCTGCGCTTCTTGTATCTCCCAGGAACTGATGAACTCCTTCAATCAGGTCCACGAATGGGGTTTAAATCCCTCTGATAGATTGCACTAGAAAATCTATCAGAAGTTTTTCTGCGAAGAGATTAAACGAATCTGATTCGTTATTCCTGACTGCGATTCAAAATCACAGACCAAAATTTCTCGGGCAGAGAACAGGGAGGGGACGGCCGAAAACTTTTGAGAGAGAGGAGGGTTTCGATTTTCTGTCTCAAAAATTATGAGCTGTTATTTTTTAATTTCTGTACTGCAATAACTTATTTATAATGCAGGCCACTAACACCTTAGGGCCCATTAGTCATAAGCTAGGGCCCGACAAGCAAAGCCCGCACGTTCAGAAATTAATATAAAATTCATCGTGACTCCGATTGATGAACCGATTTCACCAATGTGCACAGAAACCATTTCTGCACATTTTAAAGTCAAAATAAATTTTCCTGAATCCGAATTCAGTGGTTTCCAAAAATGTCCATCCCTATGTCATTTTAGGAAATCCTACTCCCTTACTCTTATTTAAGAAGTCCAACTCCTTAGTTCATTAAATTTAACTCTTTAAATTTAACTATCTCAACGGGGATTAAAACTCCATTACACTGTGTGACTCTCAATGGTTCAGGGATACAGCTAGCCGTGGGCTCACAACTCCTTGTGACTCGGAACAACACTTTCCGACTTGCCCAACGAATCAAGGTAAAGCGCCTAGCAACATCGCCCCATGATTCCCTAGGTATCACTGATAGTGCCTACAAGAACCAGTAGATTTTGGTTAGCGTACAGTACGGTCCCTTCATCCATATATCCCGATCGAATCAACAACCATTGGTATATCGAGAGTCGCTCAAGATTCGATAACTATGCAATACATCTTGAAGATCAAATTAGTGACATCGCATGTGCTACTAAGAAACCATTTCTTAAATCACATCAAGTACTCTGGCCAGAGATTTGTCACACTAATATCTCCTCAGATCGCATAGGATATCCACACTCGCAAGTATGTGGTGAATCCTTGACAACAATGCATTGACTCCTATATGTGTCGTAACTGTACCCAATCTCGACACCTGATGACCCCCATAGAGTCGGTAAACGAGTCAAAGCACAGCACTAGCATATAGAGTCTCCATGATGTTTCAAGTCGTAAGGACTAATGGTGTACAACCAAAACCGCGGACTTTATCCACTCGATAAGTGATAACCACTTGGAAAGTCCGGATAGGGTAGTTCGATTATTCATCCTATGAATATCCATTTGCATGCTTCGAACATCTCCATGTTCCCTACCAATGAAACGTGGTACTCCGCATCGCAAATGCTAGTCTCAAACTCGAGCGATCCTTATCCTTATTATCGGACGGCTCAATCGACTAGGAACGGTTTTAGAATATACAGTGACTATAAGATGTATTTCATGATAGACATCCCCATGTTCTACCACATCTTACATACACTATAGTATATTCAAGGTCTTTATCAAAACAACAATAGTATATCACAATATAACAATATGAAGTAATATAAAGTCATTGCCATTAATAAAAGTGTAAATAATATTAAACAAAAGATTGTTTATACAAAGAGTCATCAAAGCCCATAGCCACACAGTTGGCTCACTGGGCACCCACTCTTACAATATTTCATCATATTGTATCACTTCCAATACAACATATTATTCCATATATAAGAACTATCAAAATTTATATTGCAATCTCATGTCAATATAGATAGTTGCAGAATCAAATTCAACGGAATTTGATCTTCCTTCGATTCAAAACTACTAAACTGTTCATAAATCATTCGATTGAGATCGTTCAGTCTAATTCATTGACAGTTTAGACTATAGAATAAAGAATTCTATCTCATCGGCATTCATATCTCATATGTTAGAATCGATACATTTTATAACTGCTCAAATCAATCATCTAGTCAAGGCAAACAAATAACAAGTCATCATTGTGGCCTTATTCAATTTCTGATCATTAGCATAAAAGCTCACTGATCTGTATTTCTTTCAATTCTTGCAGTTCTGTTCGTGCCATTTTACAAGGTACTTTCGAAATCAATAAGATACCTGGCATCAGTTACATATCGAAGTCCATCTCACAGACTGGAAGTAATCCCGGAATTTCATCTGAAAAATATCAGTACTTCGATAATAATTGGCAAATCCCAATTTTGGATTAGCTTCCAATACATATATTGCATAATAAGGAATTTTCTCTACTCTTTTCTGCAATAATCGAATCCTAGATAGAATAAATATCAAAGGAATTCGAAATTTCAAACTCGTACCCTAAAATTCTCATCCTTCTATCAATTCAGTTCTGAATCTCATAACTTTATGACTCAATCTACGACATCCCTGTACTTGGTTAACATATCTAAACCGATAATTCAGTCAAAATCTGACAAATCAAGCACAATACAGTCTCTCTCTCTCTCTCACACATTACCTTCAAACTGCAGTATACACTTCCTGACAAATCTGACAGAAATAAGACCTCCCCCCCTAAGGTAAAGAGATCACAACTACAGAACATAATGGCTCAGAGGTAATGCAGGCAACATGACAAAGTGCTCAAATAGAAACATATGAGAAGCATCTGTATCTCGCAATATAAAAATAGGCAATAGAACAATTACCTGCTAAACATCATCTGGTGCTTGCCTTTCTGACTGAGTCTCAGATTTCGAAGACTCTGTACCTTGTGATCTTTGAGAGTCTCGCCGGGGACACACTCTTGCGAAATGGTCTGGTTGACGACATATGTTGCAACTACCAGAGACTCCTTGGCATTGCTCAGTCTGATGTCTTCCTCCGCATCGATTACAATACACACCGGTATAACTGGAACTCATCTGTCTTCCACTAGAACTAGGGAAACTACTCTCTGCTTTCTTGAACTGTTCCTCTCGAGCTTTCAGAAACTTTTTCCTCCCATTGTTGCTGCCACCGCTCTCATATCTGGGGGGTGAAGATTGAAACTGAGCTGGTTGTTGTGGCTGTAGTGATGGCTGTGAGACAATCGGTGCTCTCCGTTGTCTAAGTAATCCAGCTTTTGCTCCCTTTGCTTGATCAATCGCATCAGCAAAGGTATTCGGTCTCCCCGTGTTCACCAAAGTAAACACATCAGAATTCAGGCCATTAATGAACTGATCAGTCATTGCCTCATCACTATCAGCAACATGTGGAGCAAACCGTAGCAAGGTAGAAAACTTTGCAACATATTCTTCAATATTTAAATTCCCCTGCTTCAAATTGGCAAATTCAGCACCCTTATCTTTGCGATAAGACACTGGAAAGAAGCGTTGGTAAAACTCAGTTTTGAAGACTTTCCAGGTGAGTACAGTCCCTCTATGCTCCAAAGCTCTCTTGGTTGTGAACCACCAACTCTTTGCAACCTCATGCAACTGGTGCCCTATCAGTCTGACTCTCTGTTCATCACCATAATCAAGGGAATCAAATAACATTTCCATATCATCTAGCCAACTTTCACACTCAACATCATTCTCAGTACCCTTTAGTGTTGGCGGCTTGTAGGATTGAAATCTTTTAAGCAATGTTTCCATTGGAGTCGCAGTCATATCTGTCATGTCTCTAGAAGTACTTCCTTGTTCAGTGCTAGGAATTTCTGTAGCTTGTGGCACTGTCGGTGCTACAACTGTCTGTTCTGGAAGAGGAGTAGAAACTGGTGGTCTAAGAGGTGGTCGTCCTGGTCGTCGAGACATATCTGATTATCAAAATTGTTAGGATACCATAATCATCAAATCTATCTCAGTCCTCCTCTGATCATCTTACCTCTGATTAAGACTCGGTTCTGATTCATGCTTAAAAAAATAAGCAAGGTACAAATACAATACATGATTCCAATCAATTCAGATAGTCGGGTAAGCATGTCATAAAGCAACATAACACGTGCTTTTTCTCGCAAGGATTCCGGAACTCTTTTCGGAATTGAATTCGGACAAACGACGCAAAAGATATTGAATTTTTGAAGATCAAGATTTGAACTTGGGACAAGGGTTCTCGATTCTTTTCTGAAGTTGCAGCTCAAATTCTGAAGAAAATATGGTGAATACACGTTTAAGACAAAACAATACAAGTGTCCCATGTCAATTTTCCCATATTTGCACTTTGGCCCCTCAACTCTTCATTATTTGCAAATCGGTCCTCGGCAAATATTTTTAACTCAATTTCAATCCTAAATAATTTAAGAACATTAGAATTTAAATCAAAATTCCAAAATTCTCAAATTAAATATACTCGGATTAAAATTAAATAATTTCGGGTGTTACACAGATTTTATACTACATTTGAGTGCGTTGATACTTAAAAGTATTGTAGTGGAGGACTCAGGGTTATGGGGTTGTGGAATCTGGGAGTACTGTTGGACTAGGGACAGAGCTTTTATGTTCCTTATCCCACTTTAGTCTGGGATATGAGGCTTTTACCTTGTTTTTTTTTTAATTCTTTTTCAAGACAATGCAATTCTTCTGTTTGTTGTTACAACATCACTTAATCATGCAAGAGTTTTGAGACTATATTTGTACTTATGTGAAATTTTGGGAATCTGGTCCGGAATTCCGAGACCCCATACAACTTCATCGCCCAGATATTTCTTTGTTCGCACTGTTATTTGCATGAATAGAATATTTTACCGGGTAATCTTGAAAAATCTCTTTTATTAGATGATTGAGTTGAACCCCCTTTAGGGTGCATTTTGCAATGGTCATGTGATACTTGATCTTATCTAAACTCTTGATGTTATGAAATTCAGGGGCCTGATGGGCCTGATGATGGGCCATATATTGCTAGAACTTTGAATATGACTTTTTTTTAGTCAAACTTAACATATAAAATATACTCGAACGAGGGGAATTATTGAATTTAAAGAAGTGCTTGTGGAGAAGGTTCTATTATTGTGTGGTTTATGAACTAAATATGTCACACCGATGAGAAAAGATAAACTTTTGGTTTTATGTTTGGTGATAATTAGTGTTCTAAATGGCAATCGAGGCGGCCGCCTAGCTGGTAGGCATCCCTCGACCGCCCGTCTTTGTCTAAGGCGGTCTCTGTAGGCGGTCCGAGGCCATTCAGTGGGCGAGCATACGGCCGAGACGGTGAATGATTTTAAAATCCTAGTCTACCAGTCAAAGTCAATCAATTTTAAAAACCAGTCAAAGTCAATCAATTTTAAAAACCCTAGATATAATAAAAATATTTCACACTCTCTTTTGTATTTACTTTTTGTTTCAAGTGTCCACCACCTGCCTCAAATCGCCTCTAGCCGCCCGTCGTCGCTGTCTTCATGAGCCACCACCTTAATTATCTTGTTGGTTTGCATTTATATATTTATTTGCACTTTTTTTTTTATATTTCATGAAGCTTCTTTGCATAAACATTATTTAATTACTTATATTACATAAAAAATTATGACTATTTGTAATTGCATTGCATGACTATATATTATTACATAAAAAATTGCTAAAAAATTCAACCGCCTGGGAGGCCAAGGCGGTAGGCCGCCACCACATCCCGCCATTTACAACATTGAGTCAAATTAAGAAAATACCTAAAACACTTGGATGAATATCATTCAGTACGTTGTGGAATTGGTTTTGAATTGGAAATGCTTGCTTTTATGTGTTTTGCAGACCACAAAGTAATTTCAAGGTTTGACGCACTTGGACTAGCTAAAAACCTAAAGCTGGATTTAGTTGAGGTAATGCTTTTATTTTCTTAAGAAAAAAACCTTTCATATAAAAATCAAGTATTCAAGATCCAAGACATTTTCATAATTTTTTCAAATAATATTTTTCCACCACATTCTTCCGCCTGAAGGTGAACTTGTCAGATTGTTTAATACATACAGTCGAACTAAGAATAGAATTCTGCAACAGACAGGAAAATGGATGAGAGGTAGGCCTAAAAAGAAAAGAAGCTTGTAGTAGTTGAAATATCCTATCGGTAAAGATTGCTAAGAACATTTGTTGTTAGATTCTCTCTCCCCCTCTCACTCTTTGGGTGGTTGTTTGGATCTGAACTTGCTGTAGGTCAGACATGTCAAAGAACAGAATAGGGATCTTCTAAGGCACATGGTGAGAAAGCTTGTGTGTTTGAAATTGATGGCCCTGTCTATTAATGCTCTAATAGAAGGATTTCTGCCTCAAATCGTCATTCCCTCTCCTAATAGTATGTCTACCATGTTCTCAAATAAGAATCATAATTAACGAAATTCATCAATTCTACCAGTTTGAGTATAACAAATACCACCTAAAATATTAGCTTTTTTAATAAAAGAAGATAGAAATCATAAAACCTTTGCAATATTTGTTTGATCCTTCTACAAACCATAAAAGTTTTTCTTTTCATCTTCCTTGACCTGTTTGTGAAAATAGAGGAGATGGATGAGCATTGTCACTTAGAAGTCAGCTATTTATGAATTCGTATGAATTTCATTCCTTCGCTATAAATTGGGTTCCAAGCTCGTAATACCTAAAAATAAAGCAGTCACAAATTTAATTCCTTTGATTTTAAGATTTATGATATAATAACTAAACCCAAAGACTTAAATAAAGTATTACATACCTCGTTTCAAATTTTAGCCTCTATTTTGGGATTCAATTCTTCAAAGCTAAAATTTTCTAGATTCATTCCTGGCTATGTGATGGAAGATTGAAAGGGAAATAAATCAACTCTTTTGCATATTGATTGAATAAGGAAAAAACATGTTTATCTGTGTGTTTGATATTCTGTGGAGTTTTGTGCAGGGTATGTGATGGATAAAATAAAATAAAATCAACTCCATTTTGATGGGAAAGAAAAGAAAAGAAGGATGTTGGATGATTGTCTTGAGATCGGTAGAGTTGAGACTTGGGAGAGTATGGTTGGAAATGTAGTTGGTCTTTTTAATTAAATATTGTTAAAAAAAGGGTTTTACTTATGCCAAAAAATGGCAAAACTAGGAGAATTTTTAAAATAAAAGGAAGTTTGGCAGAAGGGCAATATATATATCTATATATATTTATGGAAAAGCCCCCTCCGCAATGGCTGAAGGTGTTTTTTTATTAAAAAAATAATTATTCTTCGGGCGCCTTTTCATTGGGACCGGCCGACGAAGATAACCGCATGTCGGCAGAAGGTAGCTTTTAAAAACATAATAATAAAAGTGGTTGCCAACACTATTTTAATTCTTAAAAAATAAAATAATTTAAATCAGTTTAAACATGCTTTAAATTTTTACCGATTTAGTGACTTTTTTAAAATATAATATATTATACCGTAAGGCGCAAACTTCTTCATTTAACTATCCGAACAAAAGTACTAATGCATGACTCGGAGGGAGGAGTTGATTAAGACGTCATTAGTCAGTAATGATGTAAATTTTGTTGGTCAAATTTTTATTTTTGCACTTTATATTTATGTATTATTGTGTTTTATAGTTATTTATTTAATGCAACTGACACCAACTTATTTATCGCACTTAACATTTATTTTTTTTTTCATTTTTTCATTTTTTTTTTTAGAGAAACATTTATTTCTTTTCTACAACTAACACTTATTTATTTTTCGCAACTAACATTTAAATTCTGTAAATAACATTTTTTAATTGTTGCACTAGCGTTCGTTGAAATCTATAGGCAAGTCTGTGCCGTTAGTATTTTTTTTAGTATTACGTACTTTTTTTTCCTTATAATTATCTTACTATATTTAAAATCTACTTGTAGTTTTTTTTATTATAATTACAATTATTTAAGAATAATGTAAGTAAAATGATTTGGGAAAAAAATTAGTGGTGGTGGTAGTGTGTAAATTTAGGAATAATGTAAGGAAAATAGGTAGTAGTATTTGTAGTAAATATAGGACATAAGAATTTAAATAAAGTAGTATATTTTAAAACGTATTTATAAATACAAATAGAAGTGTGTATTTATTAGAAATTATTTTTGTAGTGGTACTGTTTATATTTAATAAAATTTAAAATAATAGTAAATGGGGATGGTTTTTAATTAAAAAAAAAATTTAATGTTAAAATAGTGGTCGGCACCCACTGTTTAATTTTTAAAAAAAACTGTTACCTTCCGCTGACCGCTTTTCTTGGTCTGCCGTTCATCAGGACCAGCTGACCAAATATTTTTTTTAAAATAGAAAGTGGCCCTAATCCTCCTAGTCTGATACCTCAAATTATTGCAATTTCTCTATTTCTTATCGATTATTTTGTTTCCTATACTGTTTATGGATCTAAATTAGATTATTGTCTTACATGATCACCCTTCAGAAAATTAATTATATTTATATTTAGTAAATTTTAAATTAAATTTTCAAATCATTTCCTTTCAATTTAATTGTACTTACTAATTATTTGAAAAAATAAATATATCATCATTTTAATATATAATCTCAATCAAAAAATTTTTAAAACTTTTTGATAATTAACCATCCATCAATAAAGATAGTTTTCTTAAATAAATATTACATTTCAATATTGTATGTGTGACTCTATTAGAAAAATAGGTTTTTTGCGAGATGATCTTGAATATGTGAAACTAATCGACTCAATCCATATTTACAGTGAAAAAAAAGATACTTTAGACATAAATGTATTACTAGTAATTTCGAATACTTGGAGGAATTGCAATGTAATTTTATCAATAGATTCAAAACGCGAAAGTCATCCAAATAATTTGAATTAATTTGTGGGAAAGATTTGAAATCCAAATCCAAGAAATCCTTCCATCTCCCTTCGTTCCAAATTGAGCCTTATAATATTGGTGCAATCGTAAAGTAAAAGGGTTAAATCTTATTTTACTTTTGAGGAAGTTTAAATTTTAATTAGATTGCATGAATAGGTTGAAATTAGTTTCTCAAGCACTATTCGGCTCAATTGTAGCTTTCTTGGCACAAGGTCTGTTATACACCTCAAAGTACCAAAATTAATGAAGAAACAAAACAACCAGCTTTGAGACTGCCATTCAATTCTTATTGGACTAGCAGTTTCATCCTTAAATAACTATGATTCATGTAATACAAATCACAAAAAGCACAAGTATAAATCACTTTGCTTGAGTTGGAATCCGAGGAACATTATTTGCAGAGCTCCACTCACTCGTAGACATCCTAGATCTTGGATCTCTTGAGTATCTGTTAACCATGCCTTGCTTTGGAACCTCCGTGGTCGTGGATGAGGTTGCATGGGCTCGTGCAGACTCAGGTATAGGTCTAGAGCTAGCACCTGAAGAAGAGGCTGATGTTGCAATTTCTGACTGATCGTTTCTGGGCAGGTCATGAGATTCATCCTCAATATCAAAAATTGTGTCGAGATCTTCAGCATCATGAAAAACAGTCCATTCAGATTTGTTGGTCTGAGCATTTTTATCCAACAATTCTTCAGAATCTGGTACCTCCCCAGTTTCCAAGCAAGCTTCCTCCATATCCCCATTTTCTTCCAAAGGAGATCTTGCAGTCGGCGCAGAGCCACTATCCTTTGATGAAGAGTTTCTTGTTGATTCAGAAGCCTGAGTAGGTTTCTTTCCACAGCCTTTTTTAGGACCAAATTTGATGTGCCTCACAACCACAAATGCCTGCTTCTTTTCAACTTTTGGTTCACATTCCTCGACGGCGACGTCTTTTATCTGTGCAAAATAAAAACTAGGACTTCACGCAGTAATCAGTGAGGAAACACAATATGACATAATAAGAGCTCTGCATGCAGATCCATGAAGATTAGAAGTGAAATCTTACCAAAGCAGAAAAACGAGATAGTAATGTTTCCAAGTCAACATCCCCGGTAGGCTCAATTGCAGTGCACTATCAAACAACCGGAAAATTAAATAAATTACTTCTGTCTATCTGTTTTGAATTTTTATTCAGCAATTCTAAAACCCGGAGTTCATAATTGGCTCCCAAGGACCATATGATAGTATCTCTCAAGTACTTGCCCTTGCTTAGACAAATGAGAAAACAATATGAAACTCAACTCAAAATTTTCATCAATCTAAGAAACTTAAACAAAACAAGATTTTAAACTAAATGGTTTTGTAAAGTTTGATAGGTTCTAATTTTGTTCTTTTATCTGAAATTATAATCAATGGTGAATGGTCCCTATCAGAAAATTTAAGTATACCTAGATATCCACCAGGAGAAAAAATGAAGAAAGAGAATACCTTGACTCGATGACCACTGTCCATGAGTCTCGTGACCATATCTGCTTTCATCTGCAGGTCTTTTTGTTTCTTGAACCAGCAAAGCAATCGGTCCAAAAAGGTAAACATGGTATTAGACGGTGAGATAAGTTACTAACATGTTATGGTTAATCATAAGCATTCCTGCTTTCATTAAATCCCTATCCACGCTCAATGTCATATATTCTCCCCATGAAAGAGAAAATACATTCTATATTCTTCGGCAACAGAATAAATAGCCGCGAAGAAGATTAACCAAGGACTAAACAAGACACCATCAGACGTATACACACCATCGTTAACAGAAAGAATTCTTGTGCAACTCCCCGAACCATGCTGGAGATGTGTAAAGTGGAAAGTTAAGAGGAAAAATCTAAAAACTTACAATTTTAGCAGCAAATCGAACTTCTTTAAATGCTCCCCTCTTAAGCTCAGTCTACAAAAGACTGTGAAAGTCAAGAAACAAGTTGAATTCAAAATTCCTAATGATGGCAATCTTTTCAAACATCCACAAAATGAGTTGGGATGACTTCAACCACAGACTAGAGTTTGTCTCACCAGGTCATGATTAAACATGAACTGTGGTTGATGAGAGAAAATTTGAGTTTTACAGCGTTGATACAGGAAAACTTTTTTCACTTGAATATGAAGTCCTACGGGTAAAAAATAAGAATTCTGTAGAAGCCAATTACTCTAAGTTCCACAAAAGAGCACACCCTAGGGTTAAATTGAAACACCAAGAAAAAGTTCTAAATCTTTTGAAGACATTTTAGGTAATTCAATCCCTCATGCTTTTATTGTCTAAGAATATATATGAAAAAAGAGATACTATGTAAACAAGATGTCTCTTTCTTACCTTGCTCTTGGCACGTTCTTTGTCCTTCATTTGTCGAAGGTACTTTTCTTTGTTGAAGTCAAAAATTTTGCAAACTGGTGGTTTGCCAAGTCTATCAACCTTCATCATGTAAAGCAATAATCTAATTCAGATCCATAAACAGCATAGGAAACAAAATAATCGATAAGAAAAGAGAAATTGCATTAATTTGAGGCATCGGACTAGGAGGATTAGGGCCACTTTCCATTTTTTGAAGAAAAAAAAAATCTTTGGTCACCCGGTCCTGATGAACGGCATACCAAGAAAAGCGGTCAGTGGAAGGTAGCAGTTTCTTAAAAAATTAAACAGTGGGTGCCGACCACTATTTTAGTATTTTAAAAAAAATAATTAAAAACCATCCCCATTTACTATTATTTTAAAATTTATTAAATATAAACAGTAACACAACAAAAAAATTAATTCTAATAAATACACGCTTCTATTTCTATTTATGAATACGATTTAAAATATACTACTTTATTTAAATTCTTATGTCCTATATTTACTACAAATACTACTACCTATTTTCCTTACATTATTCCTAAATTTACACACGACCACCACCACTAATCTTTTTTCCCAAATCATTTTACTTATATTATTCTTAAATAATTGTAATTATAATAAAAAAAACTGCAAGCAGATTTTAAATTTAGTAAGATAATTATAAGGAAAATGAAGTACAAATAATACTAAAAAAAATACCAACGGCACAAAGTTTCCTATAGATTTCAACGAACGCTAGCGCAACAATTAAAAAATGTTAATTACGGAATGTAAATGTTAGTTGCGAAAAATAAATAAGTGTTATTTGTAGAAAAATAAATAAATGCTTCTCTCAAAAATAAATAAATGTTAAGTGCGATAAATAAGTTGGTGTCAGTTGCATTAAATAAATAACTGTAAAACACAATAATACATAAACATAAAGTGCAAAAATAAAATTTTGACCAACAAAATTTACATCATTACTGACTAATGACGTGTTAATTAACTCCTCCCTCCGAGTCATGCATTAGTACTTTTGTTCAGATAGTTAAATGAAGAAGTTTGCGCCTTACTGTATAATATGGTGTGTTTTAAAAAGGTCGCTAAATCGGTAAAATTTTAAAGTGTGTTTAAACTGATTTAAATTATTTTATTTTTTAAGAATTAAAATAGTGTTGGCAGCCACTTTTATTAGTATGTTTTTAAAAGCTTCTTTCTGCCGACCTAAGATTATCTTGGTCGGCCGGTCCCAATGAAAAGGTGCCCGAAGAATAATTATTTTTTTGCGGAGGGGGCTTTTCCATAAATATATATATATATATATTTATATATATATATATATTGCCCTTCCTCCAACCTCCCTTTTATTTTAAAAATGATCCTAGTTTTGCCATTTTTTGGCATAAGTAAAACCCTTTTTTTAACAATATTTTTTAAAATTAAAAAGAACTACATTTACTCTCTCAAGTCTCAACTCTACCGATCTCAAGACAATCATCCAACATCCCTGTTTTCTTTTCTTCACATCAAAATGGAGTTGATTTTATTTATTTTACCCATCACCTACTCTGCACAAAACTCCACAGAATCTCACAAACAGATAAACATGTTTTTCCTTATTCAATCAATATGCAAAAGAGTTGATTTATTTCCCTTTCAATCTTCCATCACAAAGCCAGGAATGAATCTAGAAAATTTTAGCTTTGAAGAATTGAATCCCAAAATAGAGGCTAAAATTTGAAGCGAGGTATTTAATACTTTATTTAAGTATTTGGGTTTAGTTATTATATCATAAATCTTAAAATCAAAGGAATTAAATTTGTGACTGCGTTATTTTTAGGTATTCCGACCTTGGAACCCAATTTATAGTGAAGGAATGAAATTCATACGAATTCATAAATAGCTGCTTCTAAGCGACAATGCTCATCCATCTCCTATATTTTCACAAACAGGTCAAGGAAGATGAAAAGGAAAACTTTTATGGTTTGTAGAAGGGTCAAACAAATATTGCAAAGGTTTTATGATTTATAACTTCTTTTATTAAAAAGGCTAATATTTTAGGTGGTATTTGTTATACTCAAACTGGTAGAATTGATGAATTTCGTTAATTATGATTCTTATTTGAGAACATGGTAGACATACTATTAGGAGAGGGAATGACGATTTGAGGCAGAAATCCTTCTATTAGAGCATTAATAGACAGGGCCATCAATTTCAAACACACAAGCTTTCTCACCATGTGCCTTAGAAGATCCCTATTCTGTTCTTTGACATGTCTGACCTACAGCAAGTTCAGATCCAAACAACCACCCAAAGAGTGAGAGGGGGAGAGAGAATCTAACAACAAATGTTCTTAGCAATCTTTACCGATAGGATATTTCAACTACTACAAGCTTCTTTCCTTTTTAGGCCTACCTCTCATCCATTTTCCTGTCTGTTGCAGAATTCTATTCTTAGTTCGACTGTATGTATTAAACAGTCTGACAAGTTCACCTTCAGGCGGAAGAATGTGGTGGAAAAATATTATTTGAAAAAATTATGAAAATGTCTTGGATCTTGAGTTCTTGATTTTTATATGAAAGGTCTTTTTCTTAAGAAAATAAAAGCATTACCTCAACTAAATCCAGCTTCAGGTTTTTAGCTAGTCCAAGTGCGTCGAACCTTGAAATTACTTTGTGGTCTGCAAAACACATAAAAGCAAGCATTTCCAATTCAAAACCAATTCCACAACGTACTGAATGATATTCATCCAAGTGTTTTAGGTATTTTCTTAATTTAACTCAATGTTGTAAATGGCGGGAGGCGGTGGCGGAGCGGTCAGTGACCGCCCACCGCCTCGGCCGCCTAGGCGGTTGAATTTCTTTAGCAATTTTTTAGGTAATAATATATAATCTTGCTGCAATTACAAATAGTCATAATTTTTTATGTAATATAAGTAATTAAATAATGTTTATGCATAAAGAAGTTTCACACAATATAAACAAAGTGCAAATAAATATATAAATGCAAACTAACAAGATAATTAAAGTGGTGGTTGACGGCGACAGCGACGACGGGCGGCTGGAGGCGATTTGAGGCAGGTGGTGGACACTTGAAACCAAAAGTAAATACAAAAGAGAGTGTGGGATATTTTCATTATATCTAGGGTTTTTTAAATTGATTAACTTTGACTGGTTTTTAAAATTGATTGACTTGACTAATAGACTAGGATTTTAAAATCATTCAGCGTTTCGGCCGTCTGCTCGCCCGCTGAATGGCCTTGGACCGCCTACAGAGACCGCCTTAGACAAAGACGGGCGGTCGAGGGCTGCCTACCGCCTAGGCAGCCGCCTCTAATTGTCACCAAACATAAAACCAAAAGTTCACCTTTTCTCATCGGTGTGACATATTTAGTTCATAAATCACACAATAATAGAACCTTATCCACAAGCAATCCTTTAAATTCAATAATTCCCCTAATTCGAGTATATTTTTATATGTTAAGTTTGACTAAAGAAAAGTCATATTCAAAGTTCTAGCAAAATATGGCTCATCATCAGGCCCCTGAATTTCATAACATCAAGAGTTTAGACAAGATCAAGTATCACATGCTCATAGCAAAATGCACCCTAAAGGGGTTCAACTCGATCATCTAATAAAAGAGAGTTTTCAAGATTACCCGGTAAAATATTCTATTCATGCAAATAACAGTGCAAACAAAGAAATATCTGGGCGATGAAGTTGAACGGGGTCTCGGAATTCCGGATCAGATTCCCAAAATCTCACATAAATACAAATATAGTCTCAAAACTCTTGCATAATTAAGTGATGCCATAACAACAAACAGCAGAATTGCAAGGTCTTGAAAAAGAATTAAAAAAAACAAGGTAAAAGCCTCATATCTCAGACTAAAGTGGCATAACTCATAAGGAACATAAAAGCTCTGTCCCTAGTCCAACAGTCCCAGATCCCACAACCCCATAACCCTGAGTCCTCCACTACAATACTGTCAAGTATCAACGCACTCAAATGTAGTATAAACTCTGCATCACAATAACTCTAACTAGTAACAGAAAATTCACCTTCACCGGAAACAAGCCTAATAAAATGACTTGTGATTTGCTCATTCAACCTAGGCTCGCTTGTGACTTCTTCCTTCTTCTGATTAGCCTGAAATACACAACCAGGAAACGAACATACAAACATTAATGCGTGATCGTTCAGTGACAGCCATAAATATGAGCGAGGTGAAAGATTACCTGAGCAGGCGCCGCAAAGAATCTGACACTATAGAAAAGCTCCAATTGACTATTCCGGAAGATGAGATCGGGGCTATTCAACTCAGGAATTAAGGTTCCCGAAGAAATGCGTCGATTGACGACGCCTGATGGAGCTTGATTTAGGGTATAACATCTCTTTAACTCTTTCTGGATAAGATGAAATTTTGGTTTTGATTGCTTCGTGGTTGTCCAAAACGCCATGCTCATCCGTAAGAATGAAGCAGTAGAACCCTAATAATGGAAATTGGAATTGGGATTGGGGGAAGATGGTGAGCATACATTGGTCTTGGTATGTACTATATTTTGTAAGTTACTTTCAGCCCAATTTTCCCAATACCAAAGCCCACCCAGTGGTGTTACTTATTTCACTTGTATAAATTGTAGAGCAACAAAAGTAATCATTCTTAATATATACATGTAAACATATGTAATAATTAAATTTTTATCGTGTATAACAAACGTTTATATGAAATATAATAAGAATTTAGTAATTTTATATTTTATGTTATGTTTTTGTTATTAAATTTTGATTATTTATTTTATTTAAAAAAAATTACAATAGTTATGGGTAAGGGTATTTTGGAGACAAAAAATGGTATGGCATAACCTACCAAAAGTAGTTATTTAAAATCATTCAGCGTTTCGGCCGTCTGCTCGCCCGCTGAATGGCCTTGGACCGCCTACAGAAACCGCCTTAGACAAAGACGGGTGGTCGAGGGCTGCCTACCGCCTAGGCGGCCGCCTCAATTGCCATTTAGAACACTAATTGTCACCAAACATAAAACCAAAAGTTCACCTTTTCTCATCGGTGTGACATATTTAGTTCATAAACCACACAATAATAAAACCTTCTCCACAAGCAATCCTTTAAATTCAATAACTCCCCTCATTCGAGTATATTTTTATATGTTAAGTTTGACTAAAGAAAAGTCATATTCAAAGTTCTAGCAATATATGGCCCATCATCAGGCCCCTGAATTTCATAACATCAAGAGTTTAGACAAGATCAAGTATCACATGCCCATAGCAAAATGCACCCTAAAGGGGTTCAACTCGATCATCTAATAAAAGAGAGTTTTCAAGATTACCCGGTAAAAATATTCTAAAATTACTTCACTCATAATTAATTGGCGAGAACATTACTAAAATAAATTTACACGCAACATCTTAAAATAAAAATTTCTTTTCTGATAATTAAATTGACACAAGAAAGTAATTTATAACATATCAAGGTGGAAGCATCGATCTAAGCCAGATTTCGTTAATTTGGTAATTCAGTTTATTTTATAACTATTGCCTATTGGTACTGTTTCATTTTTTATATTAATTTTTTTAAAAAAAGATATTTTTTGACAAATATTATTATTTTATGTATTAATAAATAATATTATAATATTCATAATATTATATATATAAATATATACATTTTTCTTAGCTCATTCATACAATTAAGTACGTTATTATTTTAATTGTGATGAAGTATTCTATAAATAAACTCATCTAATTACCCATCTCACAATATTCTTTAGTCCACCCCAGATTTCAATCAAGAAAACAATATTTGATGCAAATAAAGATTTTCATATTTCAATTACTTTTCAAGACAAATCAATCCCAAACATATTGTTCCCAAAAATCCAAATCAAACAAAGAATATCCTACCAACATCTACTTGTTTACAAAACTTTTAAGTTCCAACGGAAATTTGATGCAGCTAGTGCAATAAATTCAAATGCTTGCAACTACTTTATAAACATATAATTGTCAACTTCTTGCAATAAATTTACAACATTTATATGTCTCTCTAAATTTTTTTATCCTCTCATGAAATCTAGATCCATCAAATCTTTTGCTTGAAAAATTATTTCAATCACATGGATTTATTACTACCCATCGTGGCCACAACCCACATGCATTTTCAGCATGTCATCCCAACTACTTTATTGGCTTCATATTAGTATTATTGATTCATTATTTTACGTGTGATAACTAAGGAATTGAAAATAAATTAGCACAGGATAGCTGCTGCCCACTCACTAAAATAAAGCCCCCAACAGTTCTTTATGAGCTCACACTAGCAAGAATTTCCATATTCACAAAAAAATAGAAACTCACAGTTCTAGGAACTAACAGATTCAGAATGAAACTGAGGAAACTTACATAATTTTACAGAAACCAAATTCAATAAAATGGGACATGAATTTTAGTTTACAATATGCTTTGCTCCAGCAAGTGAAAAAGCAAAATAAAATGGCAGTCAATACAAAACCAGAGGTATTTTTTAAAAAAAACAAAAATATGCATTGCAACTACTATGTAGTGAGACTCAAAACTATGTTACTGAGACTCAGAACTATGTCCATCGAAATTATTTTTCTATCCAAACAAGTACGGTGATGAAACTTGCAATGTAAATGAAACAATTTCTAACGTGTTCAAATCTTTTGATTTAATGGCTCTTCATGATCAGACTGTGATGCTGAACAGGTAATCTAGGATTACCAACAGCTTTCTCAGTCTCCTCATGGAGCTGCACCGGAGTTAACTTCGCAAACTCACAAGCCCTGTCTTGTGGCAGAAACTAACAACCATTTCGAAAGAAATAGGGCCAATACAAAACCAGTTTACAATATGCATTGCTATTACTATGTTAGTGAGACTCAAAACTGCCTACGACCCAAGACTTGATCAGATCGAATCGAGTCGAACCAGGGCAGTGCGGTTTTTGATAAATTAATTAGTTGAGTTTGAAGAACATATATAGCACCAATAAAACCTCACCGAGCAGTCTGCTAGATCGATGAAAATATATTGGATCGAATTTTACACTTCAAGAAACCAAACAAAATAAATAACATACCCGAGCAAGATGGTTGAAGAATGGAACGGTGGTTTCTCTGCTGCAAAACTCAAGTCACCGCTGGAAATTAAACAGGTTTTTCTTGGTAAAAACTACAACTTCTTTAAGAAATAACAATAAATAACTCGAACAGAGAGCACAAAACTTGCGACGATCAGGGCTACGGATTGCCAGAGACGGGAGAAGAAATTAGATTACCTCGACGGGGGCAGAAGGTGAGGATGGCGGCGTTGGTGACAGACAGTGCAAAAGCCGTTGATGGGTGAAATCGTCGGCAGCCTTGCCCTGCATTAAAATTGAAATCTTGTATTCAAGTGGAACTGGAAACTGGAATCCAGGCTTCGTCAAAGTTTGAAGAAAATGGCACTGAAAAAACCTTACTTGGCAGGGTGAACTAGAAAAGATCAACAACCTTGCCGTGCAAACTTGAATCCCGGCCGATAAGACTCTACTGATAGGAAAATAATCGGATAATCGGTAGTTAGATGAATTTTAACACTTCATTGAAACCAAAATAAAAACAAAATCAACAACAAACTCAAGCAAAATGATTGAAGAACATCACGATGCCGAGAAACACAATTCTCCTACGGATAAAAATTTGCTTTGTCAAAATTGAAATCTCTTTACCACCTTAAATCACATAAATCAACAGCAAATGCTCAAAAAAATTTGGGGATTTTTAGGGAAGAGATGGCGGCAGAACCTCAGAGGCGGCAGAACGATGGCGGCGCTGGTGAAGAGACGGCGTAAGAAGCGGTGATGGCAGAAGATGTCGAGGATAGGGAGGATCTGGCGGAGCCGGGATATCGATTAGTGAGTGAGATGTTGGAGATTGCGATGGAAAATCTTAAGCGCCACTCCAGAAAAAAAATTTGGGGATTTTTAGGCGGGGGCATTGATCGATATGGAGGGAGAGGTGAATTTAGGCGTATAATTTTATCGGAAATTTGAGGATAAATACCTAAAACCAAACTTGGGTTTGTGTTCAGTACCCAAGTTAAAATAAAGAAGATTGCACTCCCTTATTCATCAAACTTCTTTTTATTAGCTTCTTATTCCATATTTTCACTCATTTTTTATTTTTTTTATTATTATTTGTTTTTAAAAAAATCATTAATAATAATAATAATAATAATAATAATACAACCTCAACCCCATCATCATTCGATCACCTCTTTCACCAAAGAAATCTCTAAGCCCCAAATCATCAACCGACGACTAGGCCCATCACCGGCCGACTGAAACAACGACTGGCAAAGTCGGCTCTATATGACCGTCTTTCCCTCGTTCTCCACGTTATAGTATCCGTTCATATTCAATTTTTCATAATTTCCTCTTGTTCGAAATTGTCATCCTCGTAGGGACCTTTCGCTGATCCGAGAAGCTTCAATCGGTTTGCACTCTTTCTTAATTATTATGTTGTTATGTGCTTAAAGTAGGATTTTGGATTGAAATTTGGTGGAGAAAATGGGATCGTTACGATATTTGCATTTGAGCTCTTAGGCTACGAGTTTTTTTTTCAATTGTAAATCTTCATTGGATCATTGCAATTTTTCAATAACTCATTTGCTCACGGGATATCTATATGCATTTTATGTTTAAGCAGCATGCTTAGGCTGTGGGTTTTTTTTTTAATTATAAATCTTCATTAGCTTAAACAATTTTTAATATCATTTGTATGTGAAATTTTGAAAATTTTATTTGTAGTCTTGACAGTTGAAACTAGATTTATCAATTATTTGTATACTCGAAAATTATGTATAGACAGTTCAAATAGTTCAAAATTAAAAATCTTCCTTTCGGTTTATTTGTATGTTTTCTGATTTGTTACCGTGAAAGTTGTTTATTAAACTCTTTTCGTTATGAATTATGACACAAAGTTATTTTTTGATTTAGAAATGGTTTGAAAACGAGTAGGATCTGAAGTGAAAGGCAGTACCCGTAGGCCATATGAGGCACCAAGTCGTTGCTCTGCTACAGTATTTCGAAGTACAATGGAAGAACTTTCTTCTGTAATCGGGAGAAGACAACTACAGTGGATAAATGATTCTCCATTTTCGGAATGGTTAAAGATGTCAAAGCTTAGCTTTAGTTGTTTGAAGTTTGAGGCAGTGTTGATGTAGTAGCCCGTAACCAAAATCAGTAATTAAGGAATTAATCATAATTACTTGGGTAGAGTTCGGAAGCTCCGAAGGTGAGTTCGGAAGCTTCGATCAGGATCGAAAGCTCCGAACAGGATCGGAAGCTCCGATCGATATTACGTCAGGAATGACGTGTAGCAAGATCGGAAGCTCCGATCACCCCTATCTGGAGTCAACAAGTGATATTTTGACACGTGGCAGATCAGGATCTTCGGAAACTCCGATGGCAGGATCGGACGTTCCGATCGAGGTTCGGACGTTCCGATCAAGGATCGGAAGTTCCGATCGTTGTCTATAAATAGAAGGCCGAGGCTTCACTTTCATTTGCCAATTCCGAGTTCTCCTTTCCATTCTAGTCCTTTTGGAGCTGTTCTAGTCTTCTTAGGCTTGGTCCGGAGGTCGGCGAGGCGTTCGGTAGTCGTAGCGGAGTTGTGCCCAAGTTCTGGAGGCATCGACATCAAAGGGCTAACGACGGACGAAGGTATAGCTTTTGCTTCCTATAAATATTTAGGAGTATGCAATAGCTTAGTTAAGGCTTTTAGAGCACTTTAATGATAGTAGTATCATTTGGCAGTGTAGAGCAGACTATAGGCGTGGACCTAGAGTTGGTAGAGCTTGCACTGTTTTGAGGTACGAAAGTACTGTTCGAGATATCCTGACTGAGTATGCATGTATTATGTGACTGCATGATTTATATGCCATGATATTATGCTGCATTCATTTGCATCTTGCTGTATCTCTTTCGAGATGTCTGTTAGTAGGGTTGTACACTATCCTGTTAGTGGATGGACTTTCATCGATTTGGGTCCGGTGTATCCACGGTTATCTCGGTATGGGAGCCACCTCCTGAAGCGACGGAACAGCGTGCTACATACCAGGGCCCGACCTGTCTCTGTTATCTGATCCTTGACCTCGAGTCTATAGGGAGTTCACTTTGCATGCATGTATACTCATACTCTCGTACTGAGCATTTTATGCTCACGTCTCCTGTTGGAAAACTGGCGAGTTCCCAGACCAATTACGATTGATACCCGGTGCAGCGGAAGTTTAAAAATTTTTCATGGAACGTTTCCATGGTATGGGTATCAACCGTTCATCGATTGAATTACGTGTGTGTAAAATTTAAATAACAATTAAATAAATTTTACCTCAAATCTCGCAACGAGATTAATGGACACCAACAGAACAATTCTGCTCTTGTTGTCTCTCCCTGGAACCGATGAACGCCTTCAATCAGGTCCACGAACAGAGGTTTAATCCCTCTGATAGATTGCACTAGAAAATCTATCAGAAGTTTTCTGCGAAGAGAATACACGAATTTGATTCGTTATTCCTTACTGCGATTCAAAATCACAGACCGGAAAATCTCGGGCAGAGGTAGGGAGGGTTCGGCCGAATTGTGAGAGAATAGGGGCTAGGGTTTTTCGAATTTTGTCTCTCAAAATAATGACCTGTTGTGTGTAATTTCTGTACTGAAATAACTTATTTATAATGCAGGCCACTAACACCTTAGGGCCCATTAGTCATAAGCTGGGGCCCGACAAGCAAAGCCCGCTCGTTCAGAAATTAATATAAAATTCATCGTGACTCCGATTGATGAAACGATTTCACCAATGTGCACAGAAACCATTTCTGCACGTTTTAAAGTCAAAATAAATTTTCCTGAATCCGAATTCAGTGGTTTCCAAAAATGTCCATCCCTATGTCATTTTAGGAAATCCTACTCCCTTACTCTTATTTAAGAAGTCCAACTCCTTAGTTCATTAAATTTAACTCTTTAAATTTAACTATCTCAACGGGGATTAAAACTCCATTACACTGTGTGACCCTCAATGGTTCAGGGATACAGCTAGCCGTGGGCTCACAACTCCTTGTGACTCGGAACAACACTTTCCGACTTGCCCAACGAATCATGGTAAAGCGCCTAGCAACATCGCCCCATGATTCCCTAGGTATCACTGATAGTGCCTACAAGAACCAGTAGATTTTGGTTAACGTACAGTACGGTCCCTTCATCCATATATCCCGATCGAATCAACAACCATTGGTATATCGAGAGTCGCTCAAGATTCGATAACTATGCAATGCATCTTGAAGATCAAATTAGTGACATCGCATGTGCTACTAAGAAACCATTTCTTAAATCACATCAAGTACTCTGGCCAGAGATTTGTCACACTAATATCTCCTCAGATCGCATAGGATATCCACACTCGCAAGTATGTGGTGAATCCTTGACAACAATGCATTGACTCCTATATGTGTCGTAACTGTACCCAATCTCGACACCTGATGACCCCCTCAGAGTCGGTAAACGAGTCAAAGCACAGTACTAGCATATAGAGTCTCCATGATGTTTCAAGTCGTAAGGACTAATGGTGTACAACCAAAACCGCGGACTTTTTCCACTCGATAAGTGATAACCACTTGGAAAGTCCGGATAGGGTAGTTCGATTCGA